>NW_027361750.1:13527500-14062500 GCF_039654945.1 Dendrobates tinctorius | reverse complement strand
AAGCAGGGAGCCACCAAAGGTGCTCTGCTACACTCCAAGCAGGGAGCCGCAATGTGGCTTTGCTGAACTACTGTGTTGTGTGGGATGCGAGTGTTGGAGCGTGGTCAGGAGCCTCCAACTTACCTGCATGATGGGGGCACCACACCTCAGGAGGAGGTGCAGTACCTCTGTGGCAACTGAGCCTCAGGGGCGCCACACATGCTCAGATGGAGAAAAGCAGGACTTAGTCCCAGGAGTGTCTGCTTGCCACTGACTAATGCTGGTTGCTATAGCTGAACCAGGGGCAGCAGTAGCAACCAAATGCATAGCATTAGCCTGAGCAAGACATTAGGACCGACGTCTCTGCTGAGCAGGATCCTCTGCGGCTGAAGAAGAATGGGAGACCACAGAGGACATGGCTCAAGAGTACAGTGTACAGTGGCGGGAACTCGACGCCTAACACTCACTTCCTTCAAATGAAACATCAGAGGAAGTTATGAGCACTGAAGAACATTAGTGGGCACTGTTTGGCTGCAGGGCTTATGTGCCATAAGAATGCCACACAAGCCTTGGGACATTGCTGGAATGGTGCCAGTATAAGAGGTGAGGATAAAGTGTTTTTAATTTATATTGGCAAATATAGCATTTAAGAAGTGGTTGTCTTATATTGGACAAACCCTTCTTAAAGGGAACGTGTCACCATAAAAATGCAATCTAATCCGCAGGCATCATGTTATGGAATGGAAGGAGCTGAGTACAATGTTGTATAATTTATTTATTTATGTTACTCACTTATATAGTGCCATTAATTTCACAGAGCTTTACAGACAGTATCATCACTGTCCCCGATGGGGCGCACAATCTAAATTTCCTATCAGTATGTCTTTGGAGTGTGGGAGGAAACCGGAAACCCACGCAAACAGGGGAGAACATACAAATTCCTTGCAGATGTTATAGTTGGTGGGATTTGCACCCAGGACCCCAGCGCTGCAAGGCTGCAGTGCTAACCACTGAGTTTTGCAAGAAAAGAATCAGTACAGCCTGTTTTACCATTTAAACGGCTTCTTTTTGGGGGATTTTCAGTCCTGTAAGCGGTGCTATCATTGACTGACAGATTTCTTTCTATAAATGTGCATAGAGAGATTGCTATCAGAGATAGCTCCACAAACTAAAAACACTGTATACTTACCTCCTGGACCAGCTTTGCTCTTTTTATCTTCGTGCTGTGTTTCCCTATGGTTTCGTGACACAAACAATGTCATCTGACTGCTGCAGTCAATCTATAATTGCTGATTGTCTTCACTGCAGACTTCACTATTCCATCAGGTGAAACCGGGTGTATGTGTCCAAATCTGAGCTGCTGATAAAGATGGATGGCATACGATATTCTTCAAAGCTTTGTTTCAAAACAGGTTAATAGTCAACATATTTCATTGTGATGCAGGACCTCTTCCTCGGGACAAAACTTAAGGAAGAGGTCCTGCATGACATCATTTGGACACATACACCCGGTTTCACCATTAGGGATCATACCCACTTGCGAGTCTCGTGCGAGTCTCTTGCATGAAAACCTGGCACTGCCACCATGGTGTAGGGCACCGCAGTCGGGGGGGGGGTGTATATTCAGAAGAAATAGCAACCAAATATTTACAAAATTTGTATTCATAATTTATGAAGCATAACCCTTATGGAGCAGCATATGGAGCATATTATTCTATGGAGCATCTTATGGGGCCATTATTAACCTTTGTGCAGCATTATATGGGGTGTATTTTGTATGGAGCATTTTATGGGGCCATCATGAACTGTATGAAGCATTATATGGGGTTTCTGATTCAATATGGATATTCAAAAACTTTTAACTGTTATGATGAGTCACCGAAGGAGGAAAAAACAAAATACCAGCTAAGTCCAGAAAAAACAGAGAGGTTGGCAGCTATCGGATTGCAGACCCCTGAACCTATCCACAACAACTAGCAGTAGCCGTGGGGTGTTCCCACGGTGCCCTAGACCCCTTGATCACAGCCGGAGAACTATATAGCCTAAAGACAGAAAGGGGAAAAACTAAACTGCCCCAGAGCAGACCCCAAAGCAATAGGCAGCCCCCAACATATAATGACGGTGAAGCAAGATGAAAACACTAACACAGATAGAAAGATAGGTTGAGCAAATGATGGGGCCCAAGCTAACTACATAGGACAGGATAGGAAAGCTGCTGTCTGCCATCCGTAAAAACCCTATAAAAATGAGCCAACCGACTGATAGGAAAAACAGGCCCTGAAGTCGCTAGGCTTCAAAAGACTATATCAGCACTCAGGTATATTCTGAAGACAGAGCAAAATATCAACAGATCAGAGACAAAAATGGAGTTCAGCTCACCCCCGGCCAGGGATGGCAGAACTCCCAAAAAACAAGGCAAAAACAAAAACAAAACTGAAGAGTACAAAGAAGAGCAGAAAACTTAGCTTTGAGATGCAGGAATTAGATTGGTCTCCTAGAATCCAGCAGGAAAATCACCAGCCAGGAAGAAGGGCGTCGGCAGCCTTATATCCAGTCCTCAATTCCAGCCACCCAGTCATCATGTAGCTGCCCATGTGTTTGGTAATCAGCCTCACTACCTTCCTTCACCAGAGGAGGGAGTTCATCAGACCTCAATGGTGAAGGGAAAAATGAACTCACAACAGTACCTCCCCTTGAGGAGGGGTCACCGAACCCTCATCCATGCCACCAGGGCGATCCGGGTGAGCCCGATGAAAGGCACGCACCAATCTTTCGGCATGAATATCAGAGGCAGAGACCCAGGAATTATCCTCCTGACCATAACCCTTCCACTTAACCAAATACTGGAGTCTCCGTCTAGCCAGACGGGAATCCAGTATCTTCTCTACCTCATATTCCATGTTACCTTCAACCAATATAGGGTCAGGAGGTGCCACCACAGAGCTGGTGCATTCTCTCCACCACAGTGTCAACACCTGGGCAGGCAGAAGGCTCCACCTGCCCTGAAGAAAAATGAGGGTGAAAACCAAAGTTACAAAAAAAACGTGACATCAAAGTGGCAGAACTAGCTCTATTATTTAAAGCAAATTCGGCCAAGGGCAAAAATGAAACCCAATCATCCTGATCAGCAGAAATAAAACATCTCAAATACCACTCCAAAGTCTGGTTTGTTCTCTCCGTCTGCCCATTGGTCTGAGGGTGAAACGCAGAGGAGAAGGACAACTGAATTCCCAGCTTGGAACAGAAAGTCCTCCAAAATCTAGACACAAACTGAACTCCTCTGTCAGATACAATGTTCTCAGGAATCCCGTGCAAGCGAACCACCTGTTGCAAAAACAAGGGCACCAACTCAGAGGAAGATGGCAACTTAGGGAGTGGTACAAGATTGACCATCTTAGAGAATATATCACAAATCACCCAAATAACAGTCATTCTCTGAGAGACAGGCATATCAGAGGTAAAATCCATTGAAATATGGGTCCATGGCCTCATGGGAACCGGCAAAGGCATCAACAAGCCACTAGAGCGAGAACAAGGTTTAGACCGGGAGCAAGTCCCACAGGACTGCACAAAATTCCTAACATCATGAGACAAGGCGGGCCACCAAAAAGACTGACTCACCAGATCTCTAGTACCAAAAATACCTGGATGACCAGCCAATGCAGAGCAATGAACTTCAGACATCACTCTCTTCCTCCACTGGTCAGGAACATACAACTTTCCACTGGGACAACGCTCAGGTTTGTCCTCCTGAAACTCTTCCAGAGCACGTCTCAAATCGGGCAAGATGGCAGAAAGAACTACCCCCTCGCCTAAGATGGTAGCAGGCTTAGTCACAACAGGAGAATCAGCAAGGAAACTCCTAGAGAGGGCGTCTGCCTTGACATTCCTAGTGCCCGGAAGAAAAGAGACCACAAAATCAAAACGTGTGAAAAACAAGGACCACCTAGCCTGTCTAGGATTCAAGCGCCTGGCCGACTCCAGGTAAATTAAATTCTTGTGGTCAGTAAGGACCACGACTTGGTGTTTGGCTCCCTCCAACCAATGTCTCCACTCCTCAAATGCCCATTTCATGGCTAACAGTTCCCGATTCCCCACATCATAGTTACGTTCGGATGGGGAGAACTTTCGGGAAAAGAAAGCACAAGGATTCATTTTAGATGTCACAGGATCTCTTTGGGACAACACCGCTCCTGCACCAATCTCAGAAGCGTCCACCTCCACCTGAAACGGGAGTGAGACATCAGGTTGCCGCAAAACCGGAGCAGAAGTGAATCTTCGCTTCAGCTCCTGAAAGGAAGAAACAGCCTCCGGAGACCAATTCAGCACATCAGCACCCTTCCTAGTCAAATCCGTCAATGGCTTGGCAATACCTGAAAAATTAGCTATAAATTTCCGATAAAAATTAGCAAAACCCAAAAACTTCTGGAGGGCCTTCAAAGAAGTGAGCTGAACCCAATCATAAATGGCCTGTACCTTGGCCGGGTCCATTTCAATAGTTGACGGAGACAAAATAAATCCCAAAAATGAAATCCTCTGTACCCCAAAAAGGCATTTCGATCCCTTGACATACAGGGAATTCTCCCTCAAAATCCGGAACACAGTCCGAACATGTTCCACATGAGAGTCCCAATTCTTGGAGAAGATCAAAATATCATCCAGATAGATAATCAAAAATTTATCCACAAAGTCTCGGAATATATCGTTCATGAAGCACTGGAAGACAGAAGGGGCATTAGTGAGCCCAAAAGGCATCACCAGGTACTCAAAATGTCCCTCCGGAGTATTAAACGCCGTCTTCCATTCATCCCCATGCTTAATGCGAATAAGATTATACGCCCCCCTGAGGTCAAGCTTGGTAAACCAGCAAGCACCTTTAACTCTGGAGAATAGATCAGAAATCAGGGGTAACGGATACTGATATTTAACAGTAATTTTGTTGAGGGCACGATAGTCAATACAAGGCCTTAATGAGCCATCCTTTTTAGCCACGAAAACAAAAACAGCACCTAAGGGTGAAGAGGATGGTCTAATATGACCCTTCTCCAATGCCTCCTTAATATAGGATCGCATAGCCTCCTGCTCGGGTACAGATAAATTGAAAAGCCGACCCTTGGGGAATTTACACCCCGAGTTCAGCTCAATTGCACAGTCATAACTCCTATGAGGAGGCAAAGATGCAGACTCATTCTCACTAATTACATCATAAAAGTCAGCTAAATAGTCAGGAACATCATGCGACTGGGGAGAGGTGGAGAAAACAGGAGCATCACTAAGGGCACACCGACAACCTCAACTCACCACAGACAAAGATTTCCAATCCAGAACTGGATTATGGATTTGCAACCAGGGAAACCCCAGAACAATGGTATCATGCAAATCATGCAACACCAAAAATCTGCAATTTTCTTGATGGTCTGGGGCGACCCGCATTACCACCTGGGTCCAAAACTGAGGTTTATTCTTCGCCAAAGGAGTAGCATCAATACCCCTCAAAGGGATAGGCGTCCACAGAGGTGTCATAGGAAATCCACAACGTTTAGCAAAATCCAAGTCCATCAGGTTAAGAGCTGCTCCTGAATCCACAAAAGCCTTGGCAGAAAATGTGGACAGGGAGCAGATCAGAGTAATTGCCAGAAGAAACTTAGGTTGAACACCACCCACAGAAAACGTGTGTGCACAACGTTTCTCTCGTTTAGGGCAGACAGAAATAATATGCGAGGCATCTCCACAAAAAAACACAGCTTATAACGCCTTCTGAACTCCTGACGTTGCGCCCTAGACAAACCTCTATCACATTGCATAGGTTCAGACATTTGTTCAACAGGTGGTAACATCTCTCGTGTAGTTTTGCGTTCACGTAAACGCCGATCCACCTGAATGGCTAATGACATAGAATCGTCCAGACCAGAGGGAACAGGAAATCCCACAATAGTATCTTTTATGGCTTCTGACCAACCTTTCCGAAAGAGAGCAGCCAAGGCACCATCATTCCAGGTAGTAAGGACCGCCCACTTTCGGAATTTTTGACAGTACAACTCTGCCGAATCCCGACCCTGGCTTAATGCCAACAGGGTCTTTTCAGCCTGATCATCAGCATTAGGTTCATCATTAGAGTTGAGCGATACCGTCCGATACTTCAAAGTATCGTATCGGATGGTATCGGCCGATCTTTAAAAAAAGTATCGGTATCGCCGATTCCGATACCGGAAGTCCCATTCAAGTCTATGGGACTTCCGGTATCGGAATAAGAAAAACCCTTTCCTGCCCTTGTACAGCCTCTCTGGGGTCTGTACGGGCCTTTCGGGGGGCTGTGCCGGCCTGCCAGGGGGTCTGTGCAGGCTCCGGTGGTCTGTGCCGGCCTGCCGGTGGTCTGTGCAGGCTCCGGGGGGCTGTGCCGGCCTGCCGGGGGGCTGTGCCGGCCTGCCGGGGGGCTGTGCCGGCCTGCCGGGGGGCTGTGCAGGCTCCGGGGGTCTGTGCAGGCATCGTCCGATGGGACTACAAGTCCCATCGGGCGATGCCTGCTACCATGACAGTGATTGACACATTAGCCAATGATGGGACAGTAGTAGTCCCATCATCCGGCTAATGTGTTAAATGTAAAAAAAAAAAAAAATTACATGCTACATACATACAACATGCATACTACATACATGCTACATTCATACTACATACTACATACATGCTACATTCATACTACATAAATACTACATGCAACATACATACTACATATATACTACATGCATGCTACATACATACTGCATGCTACATACATACCACATATATACTACATACATACTACATGCATGCTACATGCTACATACATAACACATATATACTACATGCATGCTACATACATACTACATGCTACATACTACATATATACTACATGCATGCTACATACTGCATTCTACATACATACTACATATATACTACATGCATGCTACATACATACTGCATGCTACATGCATGCTACATACATACTACATGCTACATACATACTACATATATACTACATACATACTACATACATACTACATGCATGCTACATACATACCACATACATAACACATATATACTACATGCATGCTACATACATACTACATGCTACATACATACCATATACATACTACATGCATGCTACATACATACTACATGCATGCTACATACATACTACATGCTACATGCATACTACATATATACTACATGCATGCTACATACATACTACATGCTACATACATACTACATATATACTACATGCATGCTACATACATACTACATGCATGCTATATACATACTACATGCTACATACATACCACATACATACTACATACATACTACATACATACTACATGCTACATACATACTACATATATACTGCATGCTACATACATACTACATGCTACATACATACCACATACATACCACATACATACTTCTTTTTTTTTTTTAAGTGGCGGAGGAATACAGTGCAGAAGGATACCTACCTTCCGTCATTGGATTCCTGCAGCCCGTAGAGAACGGCAGCATCATCTGATGCTGCAGTTCTCTATCCAAGATCGTCGTGGGACACACTCGTGGACTGCTTCGGATCGTGGGTGAGTATTTTTGTGGTTTGTTATGTTAATATTTATTCCGGAAAAGACAATGGCTTCGGGGAACAATGTGACAAGTATTGGTAAGTATGTTACTCTATGTTATATGTACTGTATGTCTATGTATGTATTGTATGAATGTATTGTATGTATGTAGTATATATGTGGTATGTATGTAGCATGTAGTATGTATGTAGTATGTATGTAGCATGCATGTAGCATGTAGTATGTTTGTAGCATGCATGTAGTATATATGTAGTATGTATGTAGCATGCATGTAGTATATATGTAGCATGTATGTAGTATGTATGTGGTATGTATGTAGCATGTAGTATGTATGTAGCATGCATGTAGTATATATGTAGTATGTATGTAGCATGTAGTATGTATGTAGTATGTATGTGGTATGTATGTAGCATGTAGTATGTATGTAGCATGCAGTATATATGTAGTATGTATGTAGCATGTAGTATGTATGTAGTATGTATGTAGTATGTATGTGGTATGTATGTAGCATGTAGTATGTATGTAGCATGCATGTAGTATATATGTAGTATGGAGTATGTATGTAGCATGTAGTATGTATGTAGCATGTAGTATGTATGTAGCATGCATGTAGCATGCATGTAGTATGTATGTAGCATGCATGTAGTATGTATGTAGCATGCATGTAGTATGTATGTAGCATGTATGTAGCATGCATGTAGTATGTATGTAGCATGCATGTAGTATGTATGTAGCATGCATGTAGTATGTATGTAGCATGCATGTAGTATGTATGTAGCATGCATGTAGTATGTATGTAGCATGCATGTAGTATGTATGTAGCATGCATGTAGTATGTATGTAGCATGCATGTAGTATGTATGTAGCATGCATGTAGTATGTATGTAGCATGCATGTAGTATGTATGTAGCATGCATGTAGTATGTATGTAGCATGCATGTAGTATGTATGTAGCATGCATGTAGTATGTATGTAGCATGCATGTAGTATGTATGTAGCATGCATGTAGTATGTATGTAGTATGCATGTAGCATGTAGCATGCATGTAGTATATATGTAGTATTTTTTTTTTTTTTTTTTTTAACATTTAACACATTAGCCGGATGATGGGACTACTACTGTCCCATCATTGGCTAATGTGTCAATCACTGTCATGGTAGCAGGCATCGCCCGATGGGACTTGTAGTCCCATCGGACGATGCTTGCACAGACCCCCGGACATCAGCACAGCCCCCCGGCAGGCCGGCACAGCCCCCCGGCAGGCCGGTACAGACCCCCACAGGGTGCACAGACCACCGGCAGTCCACACAGCCCCCCGGCAGGCCGGCACAGCCCCCCGGCAGGCCGGCAGAGACCCCCGGAAGGCCCGAAATGACGGCGCATCATGATGCGCACACACCGCGCATCATGATGACGTCAGGCCGTCAATCAACTGAACTTCCGATTCCGATGCCGAATTCCGATATTGAAAAAATATCGGAAGTCGGTATCGGAATTCCGATACAGCAAGTATCGGCCGATACCCGATACTTGCGGTATCGGAATGCTCAACACTATTCATCATACAACAAACCCAGGGCTTGAAAAAATGCGTTCACATTATTCAGAATAGGATCATCAGGTTTCAAAGAAAACGCCCAATCCTGGGGATCGCCGCGCAGCAAAGAGATGACAATTTTAACCTGCTGCGCGGAGTTCCCCGACGAGTTAGGCTTCAAGGCAAAAAATAATTTACAATTATTCTTGAAATTCAAGAATTTAGACCGATCCCCCAAAAATACATCAGGAGTAGGAATCTTTGGTTCAGCAGCATGTGAATGAGCAAGATAGGCGGAAATTCCCCGCACTTCAGCAGTGAGCTGCTCCACACGATCAGACAATTTCTTCATCTCCATTGAGAGAAAAATTCCCCCTACGGCCTCAGAGATATAGAGGAAAAAATATGCACACACAAAAAAAAAAAAAAAAAAATTCTGACACACTTTTTTTTTTTTTTTTTTTACAATTCTCTCCTGCTATTGCGTACCCTAGGATCTGCGGTATGGCTGGTGATTCTGTTATGATGAGTCACCGAAGGAGGAAAAAACAAAATACCAGCTAAGTCCAGAAAAACCAGAGAGGTTGGTAGCTATCGGATTGCAGACCCCTGAGCCTATCCACAACAACTAGCAGTAGCCGTGGGGTGTTCCCACGGTGCCCTAGACCCCTCGATCACAGCCGGAGAACTATATAGCCTAAAGACAGAAAGGGGAAAAACTAAACTGCCCCAGAGCAGACCCCAAAGCAATAGGCAGCCCCCAACATATAATGACGGTGAAGCAAGATGAAAACACTAACACAGATAGAAAGATAGGTTGAGCAAATGATGGGGCCCAAGCTAACTACATAGGACAGGATAGGAAAGCTGCTGTCTGCCATCCGCAAAAACCCTATAAAAATGAGCCAACCAACTGATAGGAAAAACAGGCCCTGAAGTCGCTAGGCTTCAAAAGACTATATCAGCACTCAGGTATATTCTGAAGACAGAGCAAAATATCAACAGATCAGAGACAAAAATGGAGTTCAGCTCACCCCCGGCCAGGGATGGCAGAACTCCCAAAAAACAAGGCAAAAGCAAAAACAAAACTGAAGATTACAAAGAAGAGCAGAAAACTTAGCTTTGAGATGCAGGAATCAGACTGGTCTCCTAGAATCCAGCAGGAAAATCACCAGCCAGGAAGAAGGGTGTCGGCAGCCTTATAGCCAGTCCTCAATTCCAGCCACCCAGTCATCATCTAGCTGCCCATGTGTTTGGTAATCAGCCTCACTACCTTCCTTCACCAGAGGAGGGAGTTCATCAGACCTCAATGGTGAAGGGAAAAATGAACTCACAACATTTAACCTACTGATATCTCAATTAATTTTACTTTTATTGGTATCTATTTTTATTTTTGAAATTTACCAGTAGCTGCTGCATTTCCCACTCTAGGCTTATACGCGAGTCAAAAAGTTTTCCCAGGTTTTGTGGCAAAATTAGGGGTGTCGGCTTATACACAGGTCAGCTTATACACGAGTATATACATATACAGTGGGGCAAAAAAGTATTTAGTCAGTCAGCAATAGTGCAAGTTCCACCACTTAAAAAGATGAGAGGCGTCTGTAATTTACATCATAGGTAGACCTCAACTATGGGAGACAAACTGAGAAAAAAAATCCAGAAAATCACATTGTCTGTTTTTTTTTCATTTTATTTGCATATTATGGTGGAAAATAAGTATTTGGTCAGAAACAAAATTTCATCTCAATACTTTGTGATATATCCTTTGTTGGCAATGACAGAGGTCAAACGTTTTCTGTAAGTCTTCACAAGGTTGCCACACACTGTTGTTGGTATGTTGGCCCATTCCTCCATGCAGATCTCCTCTAGAGCAGTGATGTTTTTGGCTTTTCGCTTGGCAACACGGACTTTCAACTCCCTCCAAAGGTTTTCTATAGGGTTGAGATCTGGAGACTGGCTAGGCCACTCCAGGACCTTGAAATGCTTCTTACGAAGCCACTCCTTCGTTGCCCTGGCGGTGTGCTTTGGATCATTGTCATGTTGAAAGACCCAGCCACATTTCATCTTCAATGCCCTTGCTAATGGAAGGAGGTTTGCACTCAAAATCTCACGATACATGGCCCCAGTCATTCTTTCATGTACCCGGATCAGTCGTCCTGGCCCCTTTGCAGAGAAACAGCCCCAAAGCATGATGTTTCCACCACCATGCTTTACAGTAGGTATGGTGTTTGATGGATGCAACTCAGTATTCTTTTTCCTCCAAACACGACAAGTTGTGTTTCTACCAAACAGTTCCAGTTTGGTTTCATCAAACCATAGGACATTCTCCCAAAACTCCTCTGGATCATCCAAATGCTCTCTAGCAAACTTCAGACGGGCCCGGACATGTACAGGCTTAAGCAGTGGGACACGTCTGGCACTGCAGGATCTGAGTCCATGGTGGCGTAGTGTGTTACTTATGGTAGGCCTTGTTACATTGGTCCCAGCTCTCTGAAGTTCATTCACTAGGTCCCCCCACGTGGTTCTGGGATTTTTGCTCACCGTTCTTGTGATCATTCTGACCCCACGGGGTGGGATTTTGCGTGGAGCACCAGATCGAGGGAGATTATCAGTGGTCTTGTATGTCTTCCATTTTCTAATTATTGCTCTCACAGTTGATTTCTTCACTCCAAGCTGGTTGGCTATTGCAGATTCAGTCTTCCCAGCCTGGTGCAGGGCTACAATTTTGTTTCTGGTGTTCTTTGACAGCTCTTTGGTCTTCACCATAGTGGAGTTTGGAGGCAGACTGTTTGAGGGTGTGCACAGGTGTCTTTTTATACTGATAACAAGTTTAAACAGCTGCCATTACTACAGGTAATGAGTGGAGGAAAGAGGAGACTCTTAAAGAAGAAGTTACAGGTCTGTGAGAGCCAGAAATCTTGATTGCTTGTTTCTGACCAAATACTTATTTTCCACCATAATATGCAAATAAAATGGAAAAAAAACAGACAATGTGATTTTCTGGATTTTTTTTTCTCAGTTTGTCTCCCATAGTTGAGGTCTACCTATGATGTAAATTACAGATGCCTCTCATCTTTTTAAGTGGTGGAACTTGCACTATTGCTGACTGACTAAATACTTTTTTGCCCCACTGTATATACATTTCCCACATGTCTACTCTACATCAGCACAATTTTTTAAACAAAGCCATTTGAAGTGAGTTTGGGGGGCAAATATAACAGAAAATACCCAAAAGTGACACCATTCTAAAAACTGCACTCAAGGTGCACAAAACCACATTCAATAAGATTAACCCTTCAGTTGCTTCACAAGAACTGAAGCAATGTGGAAGGAAAAAATGAGCATTTTACTTTTTTCACAAAAAATTTACTTTGGAACCAAACTTTTTTTATTTTCACAAAGGTTTCAGGAGAAATTAGACCACAAAACTTGTTGTGCAATTTCTCTTGAGTATACCGATACCCCATATATGGGGGAAAGCCACTGTTGGGGCGCATGGCAGGGTGCAGTAGAGAGAGGGAACACCGTTTCACTTTTTGAACACAAAATTGGCTGGAATCAATGGCAGGTGCGATGTCGCATTTGGAGACCCCTTGATGTACCTAAACAGTGGAAACCTCCTATTCTATCTCCAACCCTAACATAGCCCTAACCCCAACACACCCCTAATCCTAAGCCTAACCACAACCATAACACCAACACCATCATAACCACAACACCATTATAACCCCAACACTACCCTAACCCCAACACCACAACTGTAACCCCAACTGTAACCCCAACACAACCCTAACCCCAACAGAACCATAACTACAAAACAATCTTAACCCTTGCCCCAACCTTAACCCTTGCCCCAACCTTAACCCTTGCCCCAACCTTAACCCTTGCCCAACCCTAACCCTTGCTCTAACCCCAACCCTAATCCTAGCCCCAACCCTAACCCTAGCCCAACCCTAATCCTAGCGCCAACCCTAACCCTAGCCCAACCATAACCCTAGCTCTAACCCTAGCCCCAACCCGAACCCTAACTGCAAAGAATGGAAAAAAATATTTTTTTTATTTTCTTATTTTTACCTAACTAAGGGGATTACAAAGGGGGGTTTGATTTACTATTTTTTATTTTGATCACTGTTATAGGGTCTATCACAGTGATCAAAATGAACCAATAGGAAAAATCTATTGTTGATGGGTATCAGCCGGCAGATCTCGTTGGGCGCATTGCGCACGCACCTGCCATTTTCTTCTGGGAAGATGACATGCAGGGCTGTGGGATGGAGCCAGAGGGTCTGGGGACACTGGAGGTGTAGGGGTGGCTCAGGGGACCCCATTTTTCTCTCCTCTGGTATGCTAGATTATATCAGAGGAGAGAAAAATGATTGGGAAAGCAGACTTTTTTGTGATCACCGTTATTCGGTAAATAACGGTGATCACAAGACTGGGGATGGTAAAAACCAATCCTAATCATGTTCTCCGAGGTTTCAGCTACCCCTAGAAGCTGAGACCCCGGAGGTATTCCAACACTATACATTTATTTCTCAGTGCTGTTAAAAAGTGGCTCTGAGGAATAAGTTCCCTTAACTGCTGCCATTAAAAGGCGTATCGGCGGTTGTTAAGAGGTTAAAAAGGCCATATAAAATGCTGTTTTTATATTTATATCCATGTATATTATATAAATTGAGTGGTAATTTACACTGCTCATCTCTACAGCTTGCGCTGTCTCTCAGTAGCAGGCAAAAAGCATTTGCTATTTCTCTCTCGCAAACTCAGCGTAAACCGAGCGTTAAAGGAAAAATCCAGATTTGGCGTTACAATAGTGATTACCAGTGATTCATTACGCTCATATTGCTTGACGTCTACATTTTTAATGCCATCATAGATGATCTAAAATAGCTTGGAAGTGACAAAACCCAAAAATCAAGAACTCGAACTGCAGCTAGAGGTATATTCATTAAGCTGCGAAGACTTGAAACAGCATTCATGGCACAGTTTTGAGGAACAGTGCTGCTCAGACTCCACCAAATAAACAAGTATGTGCAAAAATAGAAATTGATGTTTTGGAAGTTGCCGAAGTTCTCCAATCACTAGTAAAGTTTTTGATAGAAGTGTGAGAACAGTTTGATTTACATGAGGAAAAAGCTCTCAACGTTTCTGAAAAGAAAGTATATGAGTGATGAAAAGCGCTCGATTCTCAGGAAACTTCAATCTGATGAGTCACGTCAAATTTGTTTACGCGGGTGAGACAATCAATACATTTCTAATATACTTTTTTGAGGTGGGGCTCAGAATTATGTGCTTTGGCCTAGGGTGTGGAAATGTGTTAAAACAACCCGGTAATTGAAAGACTTTATTATTACATGCACAAAAGCGCACTCAGATTAATGAATACATGAACTCCAATATTGCTATATACCTAAAAGAAGTAATGTACTTAGGTGATCAAAAAATGTAAATGCCATCCTACTGCACCAAGATTACCTCAATATGGACAGTCCTTATCTCTAATCACTCACCTGTCCATGTGCCTAGTCAGGCCTCAAATGAAATGGGGAAGAGGTAGAAACCAGGCTTAGCTCTTAATGAAACCCTTTTAGGAAAGATGAGTGAATGAGGGTACTGAGACCACTAGTGCAAATTACAAAGAGGAGTATATAGAGAAAATACATGTTGACTCTAAAGCCCATGAAGTCACTAGGCTTCACAGGAGTATTATATTCCATGCATATAGAACTGACCAGTGGCACTCACTGTCCTATAAAATCCATTTTTTTAAATCGGTTAAAACATGCCAGGCAGGGGAGCTATGCGTGGAACGTGTTGGACGATGGCCTTTTCGTGCAAAATGCACTTCTATGGGTCCTGAGGACTGCAGTTTGCCAAATTGTACATTAGTAAGCCAAAATCCTTCTCGGAAAGCATCTTGTACACAGATGAGACCAAGATAGAGCTTTTTGATAAAGCACATCATTCTATTGTTTCCCGAAAATGGAATGAGGCCTACAAAAAAAAGAACACAGTACCTAGAGTCAAATTGTGAAGATTACCAAAGGATTTTGGGTTGCAATGTAGTGCCCAGAATCAGAAAGTTGGGTTTGTGTCCTAGGTCATGGGTCTTCCTTCAGGACAATTATTCAAAACATACAGTTGTGTGAAAAAGTGTTTGCCCATATTCTGATTTCCTATTCTTTTGTTTTTCACACTAAAATGTGTCAGAGCACCGAACAAATTTAAATATTATACAAAGATAACACAAGTAAACACAAAATACAGTTTTTAAATTTCTTATTATTAAGAGAAAAAGAAATCCAAACCTTTCACTTGTGTGAAAAAGTGATTGCCCCCCCTTAAAACATAAAAGAACTGTGGTTTATCACATCTTTGGGAAGCTGAGATCAAATTCCCTAGCTATACCTAGGCCTGATTACTGCCACACCTGTTCTCAATCAAAAAAATTACTTAAATAGGACCCGCCTGACAAAGAGAAGTAGACCAAAAGATCCTCAAAAGCTAGACATCATGCCCCAATGCAATCCAAATATATTCTGCAACAAATGAGAAACAAAGTAACTGAGATCTATCAGTTTGGAAAAACTTGTAAAGCCATTTGTAAAGCTTTGGGACTCTAGCATACCACAGTGACAGCCAATATTCACAAATTGCGAAAACATGGAACAGTAGTGAACCTTTCCAGAAGTGACCAGCCAACCAAAATTACCCCAAGAGTGCAGCGACGACTCATCCAAGAGGTCACAAAAGACACCACAACAACATCCAAAGAACTGCAGGTCTCACTTGCCTTAGTTAAGGTCAGTGCTCATGACTCCACCATAACAAAGAGATGGCGCAAAAATAGCCTGCATGGCAGAGTTCCAATACAAAAACCACTGCTGATCAATAGGAACATAAAGTCTCATATCAGTTTTGCCAGAAAATATCTTGATGATCCCCAAGATTTTTGGAAGAGTAATTTGAGGACTGACGAGACAAAAGATGGACTTTTTGAAAAATGTATGCCCCATTACATCTGTTGTAAAAGTAACACAGCATTTCATAAAAAGAACATCATACCAACAGAAAAATATGGTGGTGGTAGTGTGATGGTCTGGGGCTGTTTTGCTGCTTCAGGACCTGGAAAACTTGCTGTGGTAAATGGAATCATAAATTCTGCTGCCTACCGAAAAATCCTGAAGGAGAATGTCTGTCTATCTGTTCATGATCTCAAGCTGAAGCACACATGGGTTATGCAGCAGGAGAATGATCAAGAACACAACAGTAAGTCCCCCTCTAAATGGCTTAAGAAAAACTAAATTAAAACTTTGGAGTGTCCTAGTCAAAGTGCTGGCCTTAATCCAATTAACATGTGGTACATGATCTTAAAAGGTGGTTCATGCTCGGAAACCCTTCAATGTGGCTGAATTACATCAATTCGAAGTGGGCCAAAATTCCTCCAGAGCGTTGTAAAAGACTCATTGCTAATTATCGCAAATGCTGAATTGCAGTTGTTGATGCTAAGGGTGGCCCAACCAGTTATTAGGTTTATGGGGCAATCACTCTTTCTCATAGGGCCCTGTAGGTTTGGATTTCTTTTTCCCTTAATAATAAATATCTTCATTTAAAATTTGCATTTTGTGTTACCTTTGCCAAATATTTAAATTAGTTTGGTGATCTGAAGCATGAAAATGAATAAAAAATCAGGAAGGGGCAAACACTTTTTTCACACAACTGTACTTCAAGAAGCACCCAGAGACACACAAATGATTTATTCCTGATTTATTAAGCTTATCATATATTGTTCCTGAATAAAGAAGCTCTGTTGTCACACGCTTGGAGAGTATACTGCATAATCCGCTGCCAACAGGTTATGGGCCCAGAGTTACACAGAACCCCAGAGTAACACAGCAACAGAAGCCCAAAGCAAAAGCAGCACAGAGCAACAGAGACGATGTCCACTAGCAGCAATCTTGTCAAGTTCTCAGTGCTAAGCCTCACTAACCAGAACTACCAGTGCAGGAAATTCAAGGTGAAGATGCTGCTCATAAGAGAAGGTATGTGGAGATATACTCAGGAACAAGTGCCTAATCCATTACCAGATGATTGGCTAGAGAAGGATCAGAAAGCACAAAGCACAATCTCCCTCAGTGTAGATGATAATCAGATAGAGCATATATGCAAGTGTGCAACTGCAAAGGAGATGTGGGATGAGTTACAGAAAGAGCATGAAAGATCAAATCTCAGCAATAAACTTTATCTCATGATAAAGCTGTATCAGCCCAGAATAATCAGGACTATATAAGAAACACCCTAGAGATTGTGGAGCGGCTCAGGGGTATTGGAGAAGAAATTAAATATTTTCATGTTGAGGCACTTCTATTACGTGGTGTTCCAGAAAGTTATGACACACTCGTGACTGCACTAGATGCACGACCAGATGATGGGCTGACACTAGAGTATGTTAAAGGCAAGCTAGTGGATGAATTCAAGAGAAAAACGCAGCATGTAAGCAGCAGTAATGAATCCAGAGCATTACAGCATTAAAGACACAGAATTTCCCTAAATATAAGAGCAATCTAAAAGAAACTCATTAATGTTTTGCTTGTAAAAAGCCTGGCCACCTTAAAGCAGACTGCAGAATTTGGAATGCAAGAGTGAGTCAGCTTAAAAAGCAGAACAAGCATCAAAGGGTTAAAACAGCTGTAAAGGAAGATTCTGCATGTGCTGAAGCTGCATTCAATGCCAGTACAAGCCCATCTGCATAGTATACAGTATATGGTGCACAGAATCTGGTGAAAGCAGTCATATGACAAATAATAAGGATTTCTTCACTGACCTTAATGAAAACAAAGCAGAAAGTCATCTTACCTAATGATCACTATATGACTTCAGAAGGAGTAGGAGATACTACCTCCACTGTCCAGTTTCCTCAGCACAAAGCAGAAAGATCCCAGTATGTTCTCTTTGTTCCCAGCCTTGAAAGCAATCTTCTGTCAGTAAAGAAGTTAACGCAAAAGGGGAATGTAGTTACTTTTAAAGAAAACAGCTGCATCATCTTAAAGAAGGGTCACACTCTTGCAGAAGGAAAAATCCAGGATGAACTTTATCAGCTAAAATGCAAAGATAGAGTGACAGTGCTAGACAAGATCTACATAAGAACTGTATCCATGTATGGCACAGACGTCTTGGGCACAGAGACCCAAAAGCAGTAAGAAAGCTAGCTCAACTTGCAAATGGTATTGAAATCACCCAGTGTAGTCAAATGATGAAGTACACTACCTGTCTTAAAGGGAAAATGCCCAGAAAATCCTTTCCTAAAATAAGCACCACTAGATCTGCACAGCCTCTGGATCTGATACATACAGATTTATGTGGTTAAATGAGTGTTCAAACTCCTAGCAAGAAAATATATTTTCTCACATTTATTGATGACTACTCTAGATATACAGTCACCTACCTGCATCACAGTAAGGATGAAGTTCCACAGAAACTTGAAAAATATCTTGCTGTAGTGTTTAACAAATTTGGAAGAATGCCAAAAACCCTGCATGCAGATAATGTAACCAAATATACAAGTGGTAAGGTGCAGAACATTTTGAAAAGGATGGAATCATGTTCCAGACTACCATTCCATACAACCCAGAACAAAATGGCATTGCAGAGAGAAAGAACCGTACTCTCTGTGAAAGTGGAAGAAGTATGTTGTTTGATGCAAATCTACCTACAACATATTGTTCTGGTGGTCTCCATGGAGACCCCTGGCTCCAAGATGGCCACGGGGTCCTTCCGGCTCCTGCAGGGAGGTGGCTTGAGAGTGCCTGCTGAGAACAAGCACCAGCAAGCCTCCTTCACTGCCTGTCAGATTGCTGATCTGACGCTGTGCTATGCAAAGTGTCAGATCAGCGATCTGACATTATATAGTGATGTCCCAACCTGGGACAATGTTATAAAGTTAAAAAAAAAATAGAATGTGTAAAAATATTTTTTTAAAAATCCCCAAATAAAGAAAAAAAATGTTTTACAATAAATCCATTTGTTTATGTAAATAAAAAAGCAATAAAAGTACACATATTTGGTATCGCTGAGTCTGCAACGACCTGCTCTATAAAGCTGTCCCACTAGTTAACCTCTTCAGTGAACACCGTAAAAAAATAAAAAACGAGGCAAAAACAATGCTTTATCATCATACCGCCAAATAAAAAGTGCAATAAAACGTGATCAAAATGACGGATGCAAGTAAAAATGGTAACGCTGAAAACGTCATCTTGTCCCACAAAAATCAAGCCATGATACAGCGCCATCAGCAGAAAAATACAGCGCTCCTTTCCTTCCGAGCTCTGCCATGCGCCCAAACAGTGGTTTACCCCACATATGGGGTATCAGCGTACTCAGGACAAATTGTACAACAACTTTTGGGATCCAATTTCTCCTGTTACCCTAAGTAAAATAAAACAAATTGGATCTGAAGTAAATCTTTTGTGAAAAAAAAGTTAAATGTTCATTTTCTTTCTAAACATTCCAAAAATTCCTGTGAAGCACCTGAAGGGTTAATAAACTTCTTGAATGTGGTTCTGAGCACCTTGAGGGGTGCAGTTTTAGAATGATGTCACTGTTGGGTATTTTCTATCATATAGACCCCTCAAAGTGACTTCAAATGTGATGTGCTCCCTGAAAAAAAATGCTGTTGTAAAAATGAGAAATTGCTGGTCAACTTTTAACCCTTATAACTTCCTAACAAAAAAAGATTTGGGTTCCAAAATTGTGCTGATGTAAAGTAGACATGTGGGAAATGTTATTTATTAACTATGCATGTTATGCGTGATATGATTCTAATTTAAGGGCATTAAAACTAAAGGTTTGAAAATAGCGAAATTTTCAAAACATGCGCCAAATTTCAGTTTAATTTTTTTTTAGAAATAAACGAAAGTCATATCGAAGAAATTTTTACCACTATCATAAAGTACAATATGTCATGAGAAAACAGTCTCAGAATCACCAGGATCCGTTGAAGCGTTTCAGAGTTATGACCTCATAAAGTGACAGTGGTCAAAATTGTAAAAATCGGCCTGGTCAGTAAGGTGAAAAAAAGGCTTCGTCTCAAAGGGGTTAAGTTGAGGGTGCCAACAATTTTTATAATTTTTTGATTTTTGTATGAAATTATGTCCAATTTGTCTTTTTCTCTGCTTTTGTTTTGTTCCAATACACACAAAGGAAATAAACTTGTGCATAACAAAACATATACAATTGCAATTATTTTCTGGGAGAAATTCTTCATTTTTTGGAACAATTTCAAGGGTGCCAAAACTTTCGGCTATGACTGTAGATCCTAACTAAGCCAAGGGCATCTATGTTTTTGGCAATTTTATCATCAATATTATAGTACAAAAGAAATATTTAGCATAAAGCAGTATGCTACAATGGGCAATGCAGTATTCCACATCTACAAGGACAGGTCTAAAGTAAAGAATTCTCTATTTTTGCAGTACTTGGCACATAGCTTTACTGCATCATCAAAAGTATAAAAGGATTTAGTGATTTTTCTCCAAAGCAAATGACTTCAAGGTATCTCAGCTCTTTCATTCATTACTGGCTGGACTATCTGTTCTTTAACAATTGCAATTTTGTATGTAATCGCAATTCTAAAAGTTCAGAACATGTCTTCTTGGCTTTGGAGTTTATCCACTATAGATTGCGTAGCAAAAAAAGCCCAAAAAAAAGAAAAAGAAATCCCGCTTTCCCATTGTCTTCCTATAGAGGGCACTCTTGTGTAGCGAGCTTTCAGTCAACAGTACTAGCGACTGTAAAAGACGGCTCCATAGGTATTTTATGTAACTATAAAAATTGCTGTGATAACAATTGAGACAGACAAAGGTATTTGAAAGAGATGTAAAAATGAGAATACCTAAGCTACATTTCCGATAGGGAAGATTTATAAGACATTATGTGGCTCTTTCCTCTTTCCGGTTACATCACATTATGTATTAAAATATCAATCCTTTATTTGCTCAATGTCCTGCTAGAATATGAAGCAGTGCACAGAGAGAGCCGTCATTTCATGCACCAAGTCTAGCACGGTGTATAAATATAGACTGGATCATGTAGCTTTATATTCCCTGCTAGTCTTCGCTCAGACAATATGGAAATGAATCACTGCCTATAAACCAGGATTAAATGAGGGCAGTGTTGTGTTACACAGCATTATCACACATACGTGTCCCTATTTCATACCGCCATCAACAAACGACTCGACAATCCAGTAACGCTGTGCAGTAGACGGCCATGAATTATTACTGCAGATGAAACTAGGTCATGCGTCGTATGTGGAACGTTGTGTATTCTCCATGCAGTAAAGATTAAAGAAAGCCACAATCAATATAACCCCAAGGTAAAAACTGCGTATAATACCCATTGCAGCAGAATGGTATGGTGCGCTTTCTGCAGCCCAATTCCATGTCATGTTAACACAATTAAAACATAATAAACATCTTTCATATTTATAATTTAATCTCATGGTTATTAATTGATATGATATACATAACGGTAGCCTTAACCACAAGACGTGACATTCATTGCTGTATTATGTCCTGTTCACAGGTCTATTCAGAACTTCCGATTAAGGAACAGACAAACAGAATGAGTCATTTGTTGCATCAGAAATGTAAATGGAAGAAGAGAGACTCCAGTGATTACTGTGGAGCCCCTCGGCTTCTGATAATGTAATGATGGATCACTTTATTCCTGTTGTCTGTTTCTAAAATGGAACAGGCAAATGTAATATCTAACTCAACATGTGAACAGAGACTTAAATGGGTTTTCCAGGAATAGAAAAAATCCTGAATACCAACACAAAAGACTGAGCAAACAAGAGGAAAATATTAGAGAGACACACTCCTAAGCTAATCTACCAACCAACATATGAAAACGAGTGCACACAAAAGTCTCATAAAAACTAACAATTTATTAAATATACTTAAAAAAAATTTAAATACAAAAGACATACATATACCAAAACAAAATGTTCCTAGAAGTGGCACCAGTAACGTGTACAAATTCCAAATAAGACAAAGAACCCCATCTAGGTGATAATTCATGTGTCATGTGTCATGACTGGTACTAAATAGTTTAGTGAAAAAATGCATAAGGTGTTGTAAGTACTTACATAAAAGTTGGTATGTCAGTGAAAAGGGGGGGTCAGGTACATGCGTCCTGGTCCACCTGCCCCAAGGCAAGTTTCACCCAGAAGCTTCATCAGGAGGCGTGTACAAAATCTTTTCAAGTTGCCCTTTCCTTTATTTGAAATGTAATTAAGAAATGGCAGTTAAAAAAACAGTGGAGGTCAAGATAAGGTCTTGTAGGATTACTAGACAGGCAAATCAGAACCTACGCTTGACTGCAAAAGACCTTCAAAAAGATTTAGCAGACTTCAGATTTGTGGTGCATTGTTCTACGATTCAGAGAAACCTGCACAAGTATGGACTTCATGGAAGAGTCATCAGAAGAAAACCTATCCTGCATCCTCACAATAAACTACAGAAGTATGCAAAAGACCAAGCCTGATGCATTTTGGAAACAAGTCCTGTAAACTGATGAGGTTAAGTAGAACTCTTTGACCAGTTTAGCCAAACTGAATAATCGTGGGAGAAGAGCCTCTTGGTGAGAGAGGTAAAGAAGAACCCCAAGATCACTGTGGCTGAGCTCCACAGATGCAGTAGGAAGATGGGAGAAAAATTCACAAAGTCAACTATCACTGCAGCCCTCCACCAGTCCGGCCTTTATGGCAGATTGGTCTGACGGAAGCCTCTCCTCAGTGCAAGACATATGAAAGCCTGCATAGAGTTTGCTAAAAAACACATGAAGGGCTTTCAGACTATGAGAAATAAGATTCTCTTGTCTGATGAGACGAAGATAGAACTTTTTGATGATTATTCTAAGCGGTATGTGTGGAGAAAACTAGGCACTGCTCATCAACTGCCCAATACAATCCCAACAGTGAAACATGGTGGTGGCAGCCTCATGCTATGGGGTTGTTTTTCAGCTGCAGGAACGGACAACTGGTTGCATTTGAAGGAAACATGAATGTGGCCAAGTACAGAGATATCCTGGATGAAAACCTCTTCCAGAGTGCTCTGGACCTCAGACTTGGCTAAATATTCACCTTCCAACAAGACAATGACTCTAAGCACACAGCTAAAATAACAAAAGAGTGGCTTCAGAACAACTCTATGACCATACTTGACTGGCCCAGCCAGAGCCCTGACCTAAACTCAATTGAGCATCTCTGGAGAGACCAGTATATGGCTGTCCACCAACGTTCACCATCCAAACTGACAGAACTGGATCTGCAACGAAGAATGGCAGAGGATCCCCAAATCCAGGTGTGAAAAACTTGTTGCATCATTCCCAAGGAGACTCATGGCTGTACTAGCTCTAAGGGTGCTTCTACTCAATACTGAGCAAAGGGTCTGAATACTTATGACAATGTGATATTTAAGTTTTTCTTTTTTAATAAATGAAACAGAGTGAAAAATTTAAAGGTGTCTGAATACTTTCCGTACCCACTGTATATATTCTTTGCCACTGTAGCATTAAAATGGCAGACGTTCCATTACACTTACAGAAACCTGTACAATAATGTTAGAATATGTGCACAAGACCGTGTGTACAGTCAAGGCCCAAAATTATGAGACTGACGTAAATTTCGTTTTTTATAGTTTGCTGCTTTAGAGTTCTTAGATCTTTTAGTCAGATGCTTCTATAGTTACTGAAGTACAAGTATCAGCATTTCAAAAGTTTTACACTTTTATTGACAAATGCATCAAGTTTACATAAAGTCTCAATATTTACAGTGCTGATCTCTATTTTTCAAGACCTT
The DNA here is from genome assembly GCF_039654945.1 of Dendrobates tinctorius. Lineage (NCBI taxonomy): Eukaryota > Metazoa > Chordata > Amphibia > Anura > Dendrobatidae > Dendrobates > Dendrobates tinctorius. The sequence continues at coordinate 14,038,523 of NW_027361750.1, read as the reverse complement.
TGCCATTCCTTCTGGTAGTTGGACATCAGCTTCAGGGCCAAATCCTGACTGATTACATCGCATTCTTGAATAATCAGTGCTTGGGGTTTATCAAAATTTTTGTGCTTTTATTTCTCCTCTCACTTCTGGACCAAATTCTGATGCATAGCAATACATTGTTTTCTTTCAGTATTCAAGATTTCAATGTTTTATTACTAGAGCCACTTAGTTATCACTTTTGCCCTGTGACAATGTCTTCAGCATGCTGAAAAAAAAGCATTGTTTATCAAAAAATTGCTTCTGGATCATTGGGTGAACTTGCTCTTGGAAGATGTTTAGATTTTAGTGATAAGCGGACCGTTTGAAACTCAAATTTGCCAGTTTGTGCAGATTTTCCCTTGAACTATTTTCTGCAAATTGAATGTTCCCTCATTATGTTCTGACACCAAAGCATGATAGAAGTAATATATATAAATAAAAAAGACTAATACTCATTGCACCGCTAACCTCTCCTCCTCCCAGGTTCCTACAGTCTAGTCCTCAGGGCCTCAGCTTTCAGTTGTGGTGCGCCTCTTCTGCCTGTTATTCACTATAGACTAAGACTTGTAGCTGCAATGAAGTCTCAGGTATCACTGCTCATTGTAACGTCTGCATGCCATGTCATCACAAGTAGAGATGAGCGAACATCGTCGTCTCCCTCCTTATTCGGCAAGCTAGAGCGCTTACTGAAGAAGCTGCATCAGGAACCCGGATACCTGGAGCGCTCCCAATGATCAGCTGTTCGGCGCTGCAGCTGCATGTGTCGCGGCTGTGTGACAGTCACAACACATGCATGGAGAGCCCAGTTTATATCCCAGTTCATACCTTTGTTTTTGTTCAATCTGTTTGCATCATGTGCATATAAAGGTGTGGTCTGCTTTTCCTGATGTGGTCTCCTATGGCTGTGTGTCCACTAGTTGAGCCAAGTCCTTCTCAGCCCTTATTCATATGCATGTCACTTGACAAACGGTAAGGTTTTTAGTATTAGAGTTAGGACTGTGCCAATTGCGGTCACCGTGAAGATGTGGGATGACTTTCATATTTTTTAAATCAAAAACATATTAACTAAGTGCCATATATTATTTTCATGCACTATGCTATTTATTTAATTACTGCAGCGTATTTTTTTCATTGTGTTTCTGTCTTTGTTTTAACCAGTAAGGGACTGAAGTTGCATTTCTGAAACAGAAAATGCTGGCAGATTTGATGAATCCGATGGGGGGCATAGACCCCCCCAGGCTCCTCTTTGGCCCAGCCCATTTTGGAAGAACTGATCCAAAGTGGAGTGAAAACATCAAAAGCAGTAAAAAAAGTTACACAAGTCTACATTGTGCAATACATTTGTGACTTTTTAAAGATTTCAAGCCATTTTTGTGACTTAAAAGCTTTAATGAACCAGTCTCTATGATTTTTCAGACCACTCACTTCATCTGTGCTCATCCTTCTTACATCTTATTTTAAACCCTGTTTCAAAAGCTTCAAAGATTTTATTGGTAACATAAATGACCCAAAAAGAAACACAGATGAGCTACACTGTTGTTAAAGGGAACCTGTCACATGAAAAAACACTATTAACCTGCAGATATGGGCTTAATCTGAAGGTTAATATTGTTTTGAACCTGCCCTATGCATGCACTAATATCTCCGCTGCCGGTAGGAAATAAACTTTATTCCTGCCAGTAACGTTCAGGTTTCAGCCATGGGGGTGGCGCCGGCACGGTTTCAGTCACCCTTCTGTGTATGGAGGGAGGTGGCTGTAACTGTGCCTCCGACACTGACTGACATCCAGCCCTAATGCTGAGCAAGCTGTCAGTCAGTGCTGGGGCATGGTTACAGCCGACGCTCTATACACAGAACGGTGACTGAACCCATGCCGGCGCCGCTCCATGACTGAAACCTGAGTGCTACCTGAAGGAAGAAAGTTTATATCCTCCTGGCAGCAAGGGTCTAAGTGCAAATGCCGGGCAGGTTCACACCACTATTAACCTGCAGGTTAATAGCGTTTTTTCACATGACAGTTTTCCTTTAATTTATCAAATGTTGGTAAAATTTGTGAGTTATGTGTAATTCAGCTGTTGCTGGAAGCCACAGAGACTGGACCCACGAGAACCAGATGATAGCTGAGGGGACTCTGATATTAAAGTGGTAATCTGTAGTGATGCAACCCCTTTAAAGATAACTGTGTTATTTATGAAACTACTTTTTGCTCACTCAATAATAGAAGCGGCACATTCATGTAGAGGAAATTGTATTTGTACATGTCTTAAAGACTGGAGACATACAAAAAAAGCCAATATTTACGTTTAACAATTCTATTTCCTTTTCTTATTTTTCCTTCAGCTCTCTAATGACATTTTTTAGGAAAAAAGGTAGAGATACGTTTCAAGTTTTTCTTTCTAACTGTACCTTATACCAGACCTATGTCAAAGTCTGTCAAAATGTGTCTTGAAAACTGCAGTGAAGTTTTACCTTTGAGATTATGACCACCATTGCGAGGCTCAGTCATGCACTTATAATACCTCCGCATGTGACCAGCACTTTTTGCGCTTCAACCTTTTCTCAGCATGTTTCCAAATATAAAAGCAGGTTTGTATTTTCAGTTTCTCTGCGCTTGATATTTTTAGTCATTAAATCATATGCAACCACTTCTTAATGCAGATGACTGAAGAAATTAGAATTCTGTCTCCTTGGTATTTGACCTACATTTCAAGGAGGATTACATTTGGGTTTAGAGCATGTCAGTTCAAGTATTTGTTGCTTGTAATTAGACAAAAATAGTGTTAAAACATTAAGTAAATGGTGGAAATTTGGCTCATTGTTATTGGCACATTTTGTAACATTCAGAATAGATAAAGTTGATATCTGCATTTAGATTAAAAATACATTTCTGCAAAATTTCACAATAATGAACATCTGCAAACCGCAGTGATATTTTCAGACAAGTTTGACAATGCCAGAAATTACAAATTTTTTGCAGATGTTTTTATTGCACTCAACAGATCATTAAACAGTTTTTAGGCTTGCAGAAATATATTTTCAACCTAGATGTGGATATTAACTTTATCTATTCTGAATATGTTACAAAATTTGTCAATAGCAATGAACCAAATTTCCTCCATTTCCACTCAGTTCAGTTGCTTGTGACAAGCAAACACACCATTTTTGACCGTACATAAAATATCTGAAATCATTTTGTCAAACTATTGTGTCGTCTTGATTCTGCTTTCTTATGCATTAAGAATAAAGAAAAAAAGTGTAACTGTAATTCAAATGAAATTGGACAGATACCAGCTACACCAATATCAGCGATCAGTCAAACCGACTCTAGCACTGCTGATGTCACCTATCCTATTTTTCCATCCCTCTATTAATTGAATCTTTGTACTATTTGCACAATACTACAATCATTTTCTTTACTGGTTCGATTGTACGACACATAAGTGATTGAAGTGTTTGTCCAATACTTTAGGTGTTTGTCTTCCTATCTCCATTGCTGACCTGTGAGCTCTGACGTTATCGCATTATCCTAAACTCACCCTGCAATGATTGCTAAACTCCTTTCCTCGGCTTTTACGCAGGCTTTGAAAGTGTCCTTTGATTGGCCTACTAGTCCATGTAACGGGGCAGGTGCAATGCAGTATAGGGAAGCCTGAGCTCCTTCAGCCAACAATCCTGTCAGCCTTCTGTGAAAAGATGCAATCTTTTACAATGTAAAATGACAGAAGCAATTTTTTGGCAATTCCCACAGACCATATCACAAAATTGTTCAAATTCACTGGGATGTAGGGAAGAGGTGAACAAGGAAAGGGCTGTCATAAAATTTAACCTTTATTATTAGTTTGGTAAAATAATAAAGGAACAACCATACATCCATGTAAGATGTATATTGAATCACAATATAATTATTATGTGACCCTAACTGGTCTGTAGGAACCAGAACTCTTAATGGTTGGTAGGGGATTAAATACTTATTTCTAACTGCAACATGCAAATAAATTTATATAATTAATACAATATGATTTTCTGGATTTTATTTTTGATTTTCTATCTCTCAATATTAAAATTAACCTACCCTTAAAATTATGGACTGTTCATATCTCTGTCAGTAGGCAAACTTACAAAATCAGCAAGGGATCAAATACTTACAGTATTTCCCCCACTATATGTGCTGCTAATGCAGGTAAGCGTATATCTCCATGGCTCATGCATGCATGGTCTCCTGCTGTGATAACATGTGTCAGTGTTGGTCAGTGTATCCAGAAAGCCGGTCTTCATGCATATGCTATCATTGAAACGTCAATCTGCACTAGTGTCATTTAGATATTAGTGTCATTTAGCTAGACTAAAACTTCAGGTATTTGCGATTCCACGGGGATAATGTCCCTGAAGCGCGTTTCGCCGGTATACAGGCTTTTTCTAAGGGCCTTAGTTGATTAAAAATAATACTTCTGCTAGAGTGTGGATAATTTTTGATTCATCCTTATCTATACATATACCATGAAACTCTCTCCAAAAACATGGCCATTATTGCTGCAAAACTTGTAAGACACTATTATTTTTCATGGTTTCCTTTATTATAATATTAATTTTCTTTTGTTCAAGTTGCACTACTGTATTAATGCTATGTCTGCTATACCATTGTGTTTTCTTATAACAAAAATTCAAGGCACATATGCAATCACACTAAAATCTATGTAGAGTAGAATATAGTCAGTGACTATCAAAATGAGATGCACAATTGGACAAAATAAGAAAAAGGACCCATCGGAACCTAAATCAAAAAACAGCGAAAGAAATCCGAACGACAAACGTCCAATATTAAAAAATAAGATAAATATTTTATTCACAAGATTCGCAATACACAAAATGAATGGGAAACAAATACCAAATGGCTAAAACTAGGAACCGATGTAACACCACTATGAAAATACATAATAAATAAATAATTCATAAGTTCCAAAAAGACAAAAAATACCACAGTGTTACAAAATAAATAAAACAAAGAAAAAATACATGGTGATGAATATTAACAAGGTATATGAAGCAATTCACAATAATATATAAATAAAGTGCAAAGTGCATATATTTGTGAAAAATATATACACCTGTGTACCAGCATATGAGAAAAAGACACAGTGGCCGTTTTTTAAAACGCCTGACAAAAAAATATATATTATGCCATAAATAAAGCAATATGTGCTAAAAAGCCATACATCTTGGTTTATATGCCTCTGAAATATATGTATATATATACTACTGATAACATCCTCTATTAGAGAGAAGCATATACAAGCCTGAGCAAAGTAAGGCACAATGGCCACTCAGACCGCACCTCCAAAATACATGGCGCCAGACATTAAAGCCAAAACAATACCCTATAATTACCTAGTGAACGTGGTGGAGGATTCCTAGAATACACCCGACCCCGACGCGCCTGCCTTCATCAGGGGGTGGCATCGTCCAGCAATGGGTAAGTATATATATCATGGGGGACCAATGGGAGAGGGCGTGGGATATTGTGACGCACGCCACCATCACACGCCGTCAGAGGATCACACGGGGCTTTTTAGCACATATTGCTTTATTTATGGCATAATATATATTTTTTGTCAGGCGTTTTAAAAAACGGCCACTGTGTCTTTTTCTCATATGCTGGTACACAGGTATAAATATTTTTCACAAATATATGCACTTTGCACTTTATTTATATATTATTGTGAATTGCTTCATATACCTTGTTAATATTCATCACCATGTATTTTTTCTTTGTATTATTTATTTTGTAACACTGTGGTATTTTTTGTCATTTTGGAACTTATGAATTATTTATTTACCGTATATACTCGAATATAAGTCGAGATTTTCATCCCAAAAAATTGGGCTGAAAGTCCCCCTCTCGTCTTATATTCGAGTCATATACAAAGGGGGTTGGAGGGGGAGGGGAGGCGGGGGTGTCAGGTCATACTTACCCGTCCTGACGCTGTGTCTTGAGCCCCCAGCTTCTCCCCGTGCTCTATCTTCCTGCCTTCAGCGGTTACATGGTGCCGCTCATTAAAACTCATGAATATGTGCATATTCATGAGTTTTAATGAGCAGTACCACATGACCGCTGAAGGCAGGAAGAGAGAGCGTGGAGAAGCTGGGGGCTCAAGACACAGTGTCAGGATGGGTAAGTATAGCGATACTCACCTGTCCTGCGTCCATGGCTGCTTGCTGCTGTCTGTCATCGGTCAGTGACTTCAGACAGCAGAGGGCGCGGTGACGTGGTTAGTGCACGCCGCGCCCCCTGCAGTCTGAACGTCACTGACTGATGACGTGGCAGATAGCGGTGAGCAGCCATGGACGCAGGACACGTGAGTATCTCAGGTGCCAGCAGTGACACCGGCACCTGACACCCAGAGATGGAGAGGTGAGTATGTCATTTTTTAATTTTTACATGCAGCAGCAGCATGGGGGCAGCATATGGGGGAATAATCTATGGAGCTTCTTCTGGGGTCAGCATATGGGGGAACAATCTATGGAGCTTCTTATGGGGGCAGCATATGGGGGAACAATCTATGGAGCTTCTTCTGGGGTCAACATATGGGGGAACAATCTATGGAGCTTCTTATGGGGTCAGCATATGGGGGAACAATCTATGGAGCTTCCTATGGGGGCAGCATATGGGGGAATAATCTGGAGCTTCTTTTGGGGCAGCATATGGGGGAACAATCTATGGAGCTTCTTATGGGGGCAGCATATGGGGGAATAATCTATGGAGCATTTCCCACCCTAGGCTTATACTCGAGTCAATAAGTTCTCCCAGTTTTTTGTGGCAAAATTAGGGGATCGGCTTATACTCGGGTCGGCTTATACTTGAGTATATACGGTATTATATATTTTCATTGTGGTGTTATATGGGTTCCTAGTTTTAGCCATTTGGTATTTGTTTCACATTCATTTTGTGTATTGCGAATCTTGTGAATAAAATATTTATTTTATTTTTGAATATTAGACGTTTGTCATTCGGATTTCTTTCGCTGTTTTTTGGTTTCATTATGTTTTCTTGTACGCATGATTCATTTATGATTTTGTAATTTTTTAAATACTTTATAATAAAGTGATTGTTGTAATAGACACTTTTGGGTAACTTCAGTAGTTTATTTTTAACTATTATAAAAATGTAAAGTGAACAAAGGCAAAATCTAAATCTAATCTATATTTATTGTGACCACCCTTTGCCTTCACCCAGCATCAAAGTGTCAATTTTTCAAGGTGCCCAAAGATTTTGAAAGAACTTGCAGAGAGGTTGTTCAAACATCTTGGAGAAATACCTAGAGATCTTTTGTGGATGTAGGTAAGGTATTATTATTATTTATTATTATAGCGTAATTTATTGCAGGGTGCTTTACATGTGAAATGGGGTATACATAACAAAAAAACAAGTACAATAATCTTGAACAAAATTAGTTACCGACTGGTACAAGAGGAGAGAGAAACCTGCCCATGAGGGTTCACAGTCTTCAGGGGATGGGTGAGGCTATAGTTGGTGAGGGTAGAACTGGTCATGCAGAGGTATGGTGGAATGAAGGTTACAGTGGGTTGTCAGGAGAGATGGGTCTTCAGGTTATTTTTGAACGTTTCTACAGCAGGCAAGAGTCTAATATGTTGGGATAGAGAGTTTCAGAATAGGGGGGATGCATGGGAGAAATTTTGCATGTGATGTTGAAAAGGGGAGATAAGAGTGGAGTAGAGAAGGAAATCTTGTGAGGATCAGAGGTTACGTGCAGGTAAGTACCCGAAGACTGAGTCACAAATATATGGAGGAGTAAGGTTGTGGAAGGCTTTGCATGCCATGGTTAGGGTTTTTAACTATAGTGTCTGGGTAATGGGGAGCCAGTGAAGGGATTGACAGAGAGGAGAGGCAAAAGAATAGCAGAGGATAGATGGATTAGTTGGGCAGCGGAGTTTAGGATAGATTGGAGGGGTGCGAGAGTGTAAAGGTTGCGGCCACCAAGCAGGAGGTTGCAGTAGTCAAGGCAGGAGATAATGAGTGCATGCAGTAGTGTTTTTGAAGATTGTTTGTTAAGAAATGTGTACCAAAAACAAGGAGGGAAGGAAACCCAAAAGACAACCACAAGGTCTCACATATAGAATATACAGATTGCTTTATTAAATATAGGCAAGCAAGGATTGGTGTGGCCATACATGTAAGAACAAATATACAAACTTCATGTTAGGAGCACATCAGACCATGAAAAGTCCGTATCAAAAGATAAAAATATATAGCACATTTTGCATATTATCACAAAATAGTAGCATCCGGTGACTGGAAGTGCCATATAGATAAAGATTATTTTAAATATACAGGGCAATATAGACCCAAAATACTATCCATTATAAAGAATATATAGCACATAAGATCAATTATACAAGTAACATCACCTGAAAATATGCTTGACCCAGGAGCTCGGATGGTCCGTGTACCCACCCCAACACGCATTTCATAACATCTTCGTCAGGGGAAATCATGCAAAATCTCACCTTGTGGGGTATCCATGATCATGAGAAAGGTGAGAGATCAGCCTAAAACTACATGGTGGGAACTTGTTAATGATCTCAAGGCAGCTGGGACCACAGTCACCAAGAAAACCAATGGTAACACATTACGCCGTAAAGGTTTAAAATCCTGCAGGGCCCGTAAGGTCCCACTGCTCCAGAAGGCATATGTGCAGGCCCATCTGAAGTTTGGCAATGAACACCTGGATGATTCTGTGAGTGATTGGGAGAAGGTGCTGTGGTCAGATGAGATAAAAATTGAGGTCTTTGGGATTACCTCAAATCGCTGTGTTTGGAGGAAGATAAATACTGCCTATGAACCAAAGAACATCATCCCCACTGTCAAGCATGAAGGTGGAAACATTATGTTTTGGGGTGTTTCTCTGCTAAGGGCACAGGACTACTTCACTGCATCAATGGGATAATGGATGGAGCCATGTACTGTAAAATCCATAGTGACAACCAACTTCCCTCTGCCAGGACATTAAAAATGGGTCATGGCTGGGTCTTCCAGCAAGTCAATTACCCAAAACATACAGCCAAGACAACAAAGGAGTGGCTAAAAAGAAACACATTAAGGTCATGGAGTGGCCTATCCAGTCTCCAGATCTTAAACCCATAGAAAACTTATGGAGTTCTTAAATAAAGAATTTATTAAAAAAAAAAGAAAACTTACGGAGGGAGTTGAAGCTCTGAGTTGCCAAGTGACAGCCTCAAAATCTTAATGATTTAGAGATGATCTGCAAAGAGGAGTGGGCCAAAATTCCTCCTGACATGTGAGCAAACCTTGTCATCAACTACAAAAAACGTCTGACTGCTGTGCTTGCCAACAAGGGTTTTGCCACCAAGTATTAAGTCTTGTTTTCCAGAGGGATCAAATACTTATTTCTCACTGCAAATTGCAAATATATTTATATAATTTTATATTTATTTAATTTATACAATGTGATTTTCTGGATTTTATTTTTGATATTCTATCTCTCAATGTTAAAATTAACCTACCCTTAAAATTATATACTGTTCATGTCTTTGTCTTTGGGCAAACTTACAAAATCAGCAAGGGATCAAATACTTATTTCCCCCACTGTAAATTTACACACACACATATTTTTAATATGTAGAAAAGCGAGAGATGAGACTTAGCTGGTGTTTGTGACTATAGGATCCCTTACACTCTCTTTCACCTTATTAGATGCTCTGCCTCATATTTTTGTCAATTGAAGCTAGGATGTTGACCAGATACCCTTGGAGGAGTTATGCACCCGATTAAGCAGCGGAGCTTTTTTGAGTTTTCACTGGTTTTTCATCTTTTTACTTGAACATGAACCCATAAATGAGGATTCAATATTTAACATAGGTTTTTTTTACAGAGTTTACTTAGATGAAATTGGCCATTTCCTTGTTTCCAGCACATTAATTTAGTTCTGTATTCTGTAATCAGCAGTCATGATACATACTCCATTGCAGTTTTGAAATTATTTTATTCCATCCACTGCCATGCAGCAGGAAATAAAGAATTGGTGAGAACAGGTGTCATAAATTCTAAATACTAATGTCTCTCCAGGAAGCATAAACCTGGTGTCATAAATATGTGTGAGTAAAATGTACTATTCTGCTGCAGGAAATGCCTCTAACTGTGCAAACGCATAGCTTGTAAATGCACATTTGTATTCATGGTAATGGGTCCTATGTTCTGTCTAGAACATCCAAAGGTTAAGAAAAAACTACACATGCTTCATAGCTCAATAGCTTTTGTGAAAGAAGAAAAATACCAGACACAGACATACATACATAGAAGGGATTATACCATATATTATTGTACAGTATATTGCATTATTTTATATTGTGCTACATAACCTTGCCCTATGCTATGGTACATGGCATTGTATTCTCTTATATCATATTATTTGATGTTATATTACATTGAATTGTATGATGTTATGTAATTTTAGATTATTTTGTGATTTTCTTATGTTGCATCGTTACATCTTGTCAAACAATATATTTAATTTATCCCCATTTGACATTTTATTGTACTACGTTGCTTTGCATTAATTTATGTTGTACTACATGACCTTTCTCCTTTCTTTGTATGATTTATTTAATTAATTTTCATGTTCTATGCTATCACTTTTTATTTTTATATTATTTTGGTGTATTATATTACATTAATTGGTATGCTTATATATTTAATTAATTTTTCAAGCAATTTATACAATTGCGTTGTATATTTTATTATTTTATGTTTTATTATTTGACATGCTATTGTGTTGTTTTATTTATATTGTACAGTGGGTATGTTTTTTATGGAAAAAAAATCACTTTGCTATGCAATTTAATAAAACACTCTACCACTCTGACCTTGACAAATAATATCTGTTTTTATGCCAGCTGGCATATTTACACACTATTGGAGCCAAGAAACCCTTCTCATTTTGGTTTACTTTTTCTTTCTTACACATGGTAAGCATTTTCATCTTTAAATCTGATTATGATGATAATTCATATTAATGTGATAGTAGTGTTTTACTATGGTTTGACTCTACATGTTTCTTTCTATTGGTCCTTTACGTATAAAATAGTGATCCTGTGGTTGTCCAGTTCATCTGATTATAAGAGACAATTTGATGTGATACTGATAAATTGAAATAGTGTCATAAATAATGCCGATCACACTTTCTGAGACCTCCCTATATTATGGATATGTATCTATATATATATTATTTTTATACACATATGTATATATAATATATTCCTATATATCCCTTTCATATCCCGTACAGAAAAGCTTTTAATGTGTGGTTATATATGTGTATATGTGTGTATATGTATATGTGTGTGTGTGTATATGTATATGTGTGTATATTCATTTTATATCCTGCACAGCAAAGCTTTTCACGTGTGTGTATTTATATATATATATGTGTGTAAGTGTGTATATGTGTGTGTGTATATATATATACACTCACTGGCCACTTTATTAGGTACACCATGCTAGTAACGGGTTGGACCCCCTTTTGCCTTCAGAACTGTCTCAATTCTTCGTGGCAGAGATTCAACAAGGTGCTGGAAGCATTCCTCAGAGATTTTGGACCATATTGACATGATGGCATCACACAGTTGGCGCAGATTTGTCGGCTGCACATCCCTGATGCGAATCTCCCGTTCCACCACATCCCAAAGATGCTCTATTGGATTGAGATCTGGTGACTGAGGAGGCCATTTGAGTACAGTGAACTCATTGTCATGTTCAAGAAACCAATCTGAGATGATTCGAGCTTTATGACATGGCGCATTATCCTGCTGAAAGTAGCCATCAGATGTTGGGTACATTGTGGTCATAAAGGGATGGACATGGTCAGCAACAATACTCAGGTAGGCTGTGGCGTTGCAACGATGCTCAATTGGTACCAAGGGGCCCAAAGAGTGCCAAGAAAAAATTCCCCACACCATGACACCACCACCACCAGCCTGAACCATTGATACAAGGCAGGATGGATCCATGCTTTCATGTTGTTTACGCCAAATTCTGACCCTACCATCCGAATGTCGCAGCAGAAATCGAGACTCATCAGACCAGGCAACGTTTTTCCAATCTTCTACTGTCCAATTTCGATGAGCTTGTGCAAATTGTAGCCTCAGTTTCCTGTTCTTAGCTGAGAGGAGTGGTACCCGGTGTGGTCTTCTGCTGCTGTAGCCCATCTGCCTCAAAGTTCGACGCACTGTGCGTTCAGAGATGCTCTTCTGCCTACCTTGGTTGTAACGGGTGGCAATTTGAGTCACTGTTGCCTTTCTATCAGCTCGAACCAGTATGCCCATTCTCCTCTGACCTCTGGCATCAACATGGCATTTCCGGCCACAGAACTGCCGCTCACTGGATTTTTTTTCTTTTTCGGACCATTCTCTGTAAACCCTAGAGATGGTTGTGCGTGAAAATCCCAGTAGATCAGCAGTTTCTGAAATACTCAGACCAGCCCTTCTGGCACCAACAATCATGCCACGTTCAAAGGCACTCAAATCACCTTTCTTCCCCATACTGATGCTCGGTTTGAACTGCAGGAGATTGTCTTGACCATGTCTACATGCCTAAATGCACTGAGTTGCCGCCATGTGATTGGCAGATTAGAAATTAAGTCTTAACACACAGTTGGACACGTGTACCTAATAAAGTGGCCAGTGAGTGTATATCTACATGTGTGTGTGCGTGTATATATATATATATATATATATAAAATATATAAAGCTCAAGTGTATGTATGTATGTGTGTATGTGCGTGTATGTCCGGGCTTGGCATCCGCACCGTCGCAGCTACAGCCACAAAATTTGGCACAGTCACACATCTGGACCCCGAGAGCGTCCTAAGCTATGTTGTGAGGCGAAAGTTTAACCCCGCGCTTTCCAATTCACCAAACAATTTTGCCCCTGTCTACATACTGGGGAAAAAGTGTGTGCGTGTCAAGCCCCGCCCCTCATTATGATGTCATAATGGTTGCCATGGCGACGCTGATGTCATCATAGGTTGCAATCCCTGCCGCTCATTATGATGTCATAATGGTTGACTATGGGATGGAGGATGTGTGATGGGTATATGGGCACTGGACTATGGGATGGAGGATATGTATGACGGGTATATGGGCACGGGACTATGGGATGGCGGATATGTATATGGGCACGGGACTATGGGATGGAGGATGTGTGATGGTATATGGGCACTTGACTATGGGATGGAGGATATGTATGACGGGTATATGGGCACGGGACTATGTCATGGCGGATATGTATGTTGGGTATATGGGCACGGGACTATGGGATGGAGGATAATTATAATTTGCTATAACTAACCACAGTTAGATACTATGCCCGGGCAGCGCCGGGCTCTTCAGCTAGTTATATATTATATATTTATGTGTATATATATATATATATATATATATATATACATACAGCTCTGGCAAAAATTAACAGACCACTGCACAGTTTTATAAAAATCAGCTTCTCTACATGTCTGACAGCCATTCCATTCCAGTGTCAGCTGAATTCCAACCAGCGTACACCTCATTCTACTTAATGTGCTTCTGATTAGGTGATCACCTGAACCAAATCTTATTTAACGAAGGAAAGTATAAAAAAAACCCTGTTGTGGTGTTCACAATCCTCTTGCAATAGGACAAGCTGGATGGCAAAACAAGTGCTAATAATATCCCAAAAGTAATAGGAATGAAAAAATAACTTTTAACCATGTCAAAGGAGTTGAAAAGAAAAGTCTTGAGTGAGGAAAAGAAGGGCTCAATTCTGGCTTTACTAGCAGAGAGATACAGTGAGCATCATGTTGCCATCCATCCTTAAAATTTCTTAGACGGCAGTCCATTACAACAAGGTCAAGCAGCACACATTGGGGACAAGAAAGCTACAGTCCGGCAGAGGGCGAAAATGACTCTCCACTGACCGAAATGACCGTCATATTATTCAAATGTCATTCAGCAATGACAGGATGACATCAAGTGACTTACAAAAAAAATGGCAAATGGTAGCTAGGGTGAAGAGCACGGCAAGAACAGTTCGTCACAGGCTCCTAGAGGCAGGACTCAAGTCATGTAAAGCTAGAAAACAGCCTTTCATCAATGAGAAGCAAAGGAGAGTCAGGCTGAAGTATGCCAAAGACCTTAAGGACTGGAGTAAGGTAATCTTCTCTGATGAGTCTAATTTTCAGCTTTGCCCAACACCTGGTCATCTAATGGTTAGACGGAGACCTGGAGAGGTGTACAAGCCACAGTGTCTTGCACCCACTGTAAAATTTGGTGGAGGATCAGTGATGATCTGGGGATGCTTTAGCAAGGCTGGAATTGGGCAGGTTAATCTTTATGTAGGACATATGAATCAAGCCCAATACAAGGTTATCTTGGAAAAAAAGTTGATTCCTTCTGCTCAAGCAATGTTCCCCAACTCTCAGGACTGGTTTTTCCAGCAGGACAATGCGCCATGCCACACAGCTAGGTCAATCATTGTGTGGATGAAGGACCACCACATCAAATCCCTGTCATGGCCAGCCCAATCTCCAGACCTAATCCCCATTGAAAAACACTGGAATGTAATCAAGAGGAAGATGGATAGTCACAACTCATCAAACAAAGAACAACTGCTTAAATTTTTGGACCAGGAGTGGCATAAGGTCACCCAAAAGCAGTGTGAAAGAATGGTGGAAAGCATGCCAAGATGCATGAAAGCTGTGATTAAAAATAATAGTTATTCCACAAAATATTGATTTCTGAACTCTTCCTGAGTTAAAACATTAGTATTGTTGTTTCTACATGATTATGAACTTGTTTTCTTAGCATTATTTGAGGTCTGCTAGCACTGCATTTTTTTGTTCTTGTGACCATTTCTCATTTTCTGAAAATAAATACAAAATTTAGTGCTTGGAAATTCGAAGACATGCTGTCAGTAGTTTATAGAATAAAAGAGCAATTTACATTTTACTCAAAAATATACCTATAAAGAGAAAAATCAGACAACCTGAATACTTTGCAGTGGTCTCTTAATTTTTGCCAGAGCTGTATGTGTATATATATATATATATATATATATATATATATATATATATATATATATATATATATATATATATATATATATACTGTATATATAAATATATACAGTATATTCCTTTCATATTCTGTACAGCAAAGCTTTTCACGTGTGTGTGTATATATATATATCTGTATCCTGTAGCATATAAGCCCAAAAGGGCAGGGTCCTCTTCCCTCTGTATCAGTCTGTCATTGTTAGTTTGTTTACTGTAAGTGATATCCGTAATTTGTATGTAGCCCATTCTTATGTACAGCACCATGGAATCAATGGTGCTATATAAATAAATAATAATAATTTATATATATATTTATATATACAGTATACCTATATATCCCTTTCATATCCTGTACAGAAATGCTTTGCACATGGGTAACTGCAGCTACAGTGTAGACTACATACAGTAGAATATCCCTACCCATATTGCAACCTATCTAGCTCTAGCTTTGTATGGCTTGGTGGCTATCGGTTTCAGCAATCACTGGCTACTACTATAAATCAGCAACAACAAAAAAAATCAGATAATCACTGGCCTTTGCCATTAACATATCGGTTTCTGCCATCTGGTCCTCTCAGCAGCAGTAAATGATGGGTAATTAGCTTAGTGCTTTTGTTTCTCCTTTGCCGAATGTCTGACAACCATAGAGTTTACAATATTGAACAGTATATACATTTAAGTATTTTAAAATATATATGTCAGATTGGATTGTTCTTTTTTTCATGCCCCTTCTATTACTCGCATGGTATGGATAGTATACCTGTTCCAAATATAGGGCAAATTTCAAAGGGAAAGTATAATATGGATTCTGCCACAATGTTAAAAAAAAGAGGCCATGAGGGCTTTGAAGAATTGCAGATGTACACATACAAGAAACATTTTCTGCATCAAAGAGGTCAAGGTTAACATGGTATAATCCAAGCAGACTCTGCAAGATCCCCTTGTAGTGGAGGGAAGGTGAAAATAAGACCACATATTATGTATAAATAACAGTTAAACATATTCAGCAAGGCTTTTGAAGTAGAGACATCATTTTCTACAAGACTGCTCGAAGGATTTGGAGATGGATGTGAAACACGGAGGTACAAAGAACAGTGACACATTACAAGGAGGCAATTCCACATGGGAAAATGAATGTACTCGGTGGATAAAATCATTAGATTCTTTTTTCTTTTTCTATTATGAATATTATCGTGGCCCTTTAGATTGTGCTTTTAGTACTGCA
This sequence comes from Dendrobates tinctorius, assembly GCF_039654945.1. NCBI lineage: Eukaryota > Metazoa > Chordata > Amphibia > Anura > Dendrobatidae > Dendrobates > Dendrobates tinctorius. The sequence goes on along the minus strand of NW_027361750.1, from coordinate 14,022,158 downwards.
TTTTACACAGAAGATACAGCGTAGTTTTTTTTTTCAGCTACAAGGTTTGGTAATATATGGGCATAAAGAAGAATGTAATTGTATATGAAATAGATTCCCATGGCTGCTCCTTCTAATAATGGCTGATATTGCATCAGTAGTCTTAACACTTTACATTTTATGTTTTTACAAAAAATAAATGGGTCATGCAAAACAATGTGTCTATGGTTTTCTAAGTGGCTCCTCCATAATCATGCATTCCCTAGTGTGGTAATACATTTCCCACAAGGCAGATCTGGAGAATGACTGATATGGAAGCCAGTCTGATATGCCAAAACAGCTGATCATAGTGTCACAAATAATAAATGGACTTTTTCGTGTTGTTAAATGCCTCTTTTTTATTCATTCTTTTTTGTTGTTGTTGTTGTTGTTATGGCATATACTTAACTACTGCTACAGTAGAGATAGAAAAATATTAAAAATATAGAGAAATTGATAAAATGAAACAAAACATATTCCATGTTTGAAATGTGTACATCATAGTATCAAACACCAAATCCTAATATAACTAATTAATATAACTATTATTGGGAACACGAAAGAATACTTCTCCGTCAAGATAAAAAAACAATAGAATTTATTGTGCAAAGAGGTAAAATCTCAGGATGAGATTAAAAGGATAGACATTATCATTTGCAAATAGCATTGAGCTTTTGATGAACCTAAGGGAAAGAACCCAAAATGATAGCACAATTCACCTACAGGGTCCAATGTTAGTTTGGATGTCTGCCATCTGCTGGGCCATGGACTTCAATAGGCTATCCTGTGTTGGACATCCATAGCATATCCATAAGATAGATGCAGTTCTCACTGCTGGGAGACACAATTGTCTCAATGGAAACATGGCCGTGCATTTTCAGCTCTTTTTGTTAATTAGTATAGGTGTTCTAATAAGTGCTAGCAATGCATGGTCACCAGTGACGAGTGAATGTGCTCGGATAACGTGTTATCTGCTCATGCTGTGTTTGTTATCAAAGTTTCTTGTACATATTCGTATAATATGTTCGAGTCCCTGCCGCTTCACGGTAGACAGCCTCAACACATGTGGGGATGGCCAAACAAACAAGCAATCCCTGCATGCGTTGCGGTTGTCTACAGCAGCCTCATCTACAGGACATTGATCCTCTGCCATATGCCGACATCTTTAAATCTCCTGATGAACCTAGCTTTGGGGAAAACGCGTCAAGGTTGAACTTGACATGGATTTCTTTACCTGGAGCACCACATCTAAACAGATAAGCAATCAATTGTGACCTTTTATCCCTGATATTAGGATTGTTTTATCTAGGGTTGACCAATTGATTTATGCATGTATGCTTGCTGTTGATGTATCTAGTGCTCAGACTAATATAAATTTGCAGATTGTTTATCCATGTATCTTGTCCTTTGTGTTTAATGCCAGGGACAAACCCTATCTAGTATTCTGTGCTTAACAGTTGTGCTGTATCTATTGTGCACTCACGGTCTATATGGTATGCATGAAAGTGTGCCTGTTCTTATGCTCTGTCACTTTGACACATTTACCCTAATTCTCCTTTATCTATGAGATTTGTCTTCTCTTCTATGGCGTGCACCTGAGTAGGGTCCCTTCCTCAGGTGGGTTGACGCCGCGGCCCGGTGTCCATGGAGAGCAGAGCCGGGTGAATCACGGGTTTCTCGGTGGCGGCGGCCATCTTCCTGAGGCCACGCGTGCACGGATTGAGTTCTCTGCTTCCCAGGGCTTCAGGAAAATGGCCGCGGGAGGCCGCACGTGCGCATATTGAGATCGCAGTGACCATTTTCCTGAAGCCGAGTTTGCAGATTGAGATCTCGGCTTCACACGGCCTCAGGAAAATTGCTGCCACGATCTCCATCTGCGCATGCGAACTCCCGCTACCAATTTCCTGAAGCCCCGGGAAGCAGAATACTCAATCTGTGCATGCGCAGCCTCAGGAAGGTGGCCGCTGCCACTGAGAAACATGGGATTAACCCGGCTCTGCTGCTGGCCTTGGACACCGGGCCATGGCATCACCTCACCTGAGGAAGGGACCCTGCTCAGGTGCACGCCGTACCACCCATTGCGCCTCAGCATCACCGCACCTCTGCCACTGCCACACCGCTGCCGCAACCCCCGTGGACACCAGGCCATGGCATCACCCACCTTAGCAGGAAGGGACCCTGCTAAGATGCACTCCCCACAGCACACACCGAACATCAGCATTGCTGCACCGCCGACACCGGACCCCGGGACTGCAGCATTGCCCCACTTCTCTGATCTTGAGGAAAGGACCATGTCTCCTGTGACCCTGCTATACCACTGCCATCCCTCAGGTAAGATACCTTAAATTTGAACAATAAGACGGACCCCCATCTTATAAAAATGTTTTTATGTTCACCCCAAAATCTGGGGTGCGTCTTATAGTCCCGTGTGTCTTATAGTCCAAAAAATACGGTATCTCATATTCTTAGACTCTCTTGTAACAGGTTTGGTGTCACAGGATTGGAGGATGGCTGACGTGGTATCGATATTTAAGAAAGGTAAGAAGGTGGATACAGGCGACTACTGTTCGACATTTTAAGCGATGACATGCAAAGATATATTTTAGAGAATAATATAATAACTGACAACCAGCACGGATTCATGAAGAATAAGTCATGTCTAACTAACATGTTGGATTTCTTTGAGGAGGTGTGTGCAAATCTGGGTGTTGGTTATGCAGCTGATGTGATTTATCTGGACTTCACTAAGGCATTTGATACTGTACCACATGACAGCCTTATACTGAAGCTCCAGAAGTACGGGAAACTATATGCAGATGGGTAAGGAATTGGCTAAAAGACATGAAACAAAGATTCGTCATAAAAGGGATATAGTCAGCAGTATGGACCACAGGGATCTGTGCTAGGAACAATTTTTTTAAATATCTTTATTAATGACCTTGTGGATAGGATTGAGAGTAAAGTGTCAGTCTTTGCGGACTACAGCAAAACAAGTAGGATATTAAAAAGATTACATTTACATTAAAATATTGCAAAATGATCTGGATAAGATGTCTGAATGGGCAAACACTTGGCAAATGAGATTTAATTTAGATAAATGTAGAGTAATGCACCTTTTAAGGCGTAATCCTATTGCTGCATATACATGAAATGGGAGTATATTCAGGACTACAGAACAGAAGAAGGACTTGGATATTCTGGTTACAAATAACCTGAGCAGCAGTACTCAAAGTCAAGCAGCAGCCGCAAAAGCACACAAGATTTTAGGATGTATAAAAAGGGACATAAAATCTCTTGATCCCAACGTATTGTTTCCCCTTTATAAATCACTCGTGAAGCCACATGTAGTTTTGGACCCCACATTTTAAAAAAGATATTCAGAAGTTAGAGTCAGATCAAAGGCAGGCAACTAAATTATTTTAAGGGATGGAAGGCCTCTCATTTGATGAGAGATTGGACAATTAGCGCTTGATTAGCGTAGAAAAAAGAATCGTCAGAGGAGATTTCATTTATCTGCATAAATATATGGGTCGTCAATACAAAGGACAGGCATACTAACTATTTTTTCCAAAGAGCAATTCCGGCAGCTACATAGGATATGTTTTTTTACAGCTAGAGCAGTCAGAATGTGGAATGCTGAGAGGTAGTAACGACAGACACTATAACAGCTTTTAAAAAGGGCTCGATGATTTCCTAAGTACAAATAATATTATGGGTTAAAGTTATATTAGTAACAAAATGTATAATTGGTGGAGAAAGGTTGAACTTGATGAACCAAGGTCTTTTTTCAACCTATGTATGTAACTATGTATGCTGAAAACAGCTCCACCTCACAATTTTTGCACCTCCAAACTTCACTGTTGATATGGTGTTTTTAGGGTGATAAGGTGTGCCTTTTGGCATCCAAACATTGTATGGCATCCAAAGAGTTTAATTTTGGTCTCATCTGACCAGACTATATTATCTCAATATTTCAAAGGCTTGTCAAAATGTTTTTGAGCAAACTTGAAATGCACTTGAACATGCTTTTTGTTCAGCAAGGGAGTCTTGCATGGTGTACCTGCTAATTCCAGGTCTTTTTGTAGCTCTCCACAGTTGTTCCTCGGCTTTTGGACAACTCTTCTGATACTTATTTTCACTCCACTGTCTGAAGTCTTAAGGGAAGCCTTGGTCATGGCCAATTTATAGTTAAAGTATGTTCTTTCCACTTCCGCATTATCCCCCAAAAGTACTAACTGTACTCTTCAGTAGTTTAGAAATTCTTCTGTAACCAATGTCATTAGAATATTTTGCAACAATAAGGTTGCAAAAGTCTTGAGACAGTTGATTGGTTTTGCCCATCATGAGATGTTTCTTCTGTGGCACCTTGGTCATGAACCACCTTTTCATTGGCCATCAGTTGAACCAGCTGATATTATTTTTCAAAAAGTGGCAGAATTGCTTTATAATTACTGATAGATTTCAGCTGGTGTCATCTTTTTCCATGGCTTTTTGCACCATTCTTTCTTCATGTGTTCAATGAATGGTTTTCAATGGTTTAATTTCTTTGCCTGTGTGTATTGGATGGTTTGTTATTGACAGCTGAGAAGAATTTCATGTCCATAGCAACTTTAGAAATATATTTACTAAGAAAATTGGTGACGTGTTCAATATTTATTTCTTCCACTGTAAGTCTGAATAGAAGTTGTGGACAAAAATAGTTGAACATTTTTCAGCACTCTTATTTGCAAAGTTGCTTGTTTTTTATTGAAGATCTGACACTACTCTTTACATAAAATACATGGATCATTCATAAAATATAAATTTTAGAGCATCTTTTATTACAACTTTTAACGTTCCAAAATTAGTCCTCTTAGGCCTTTTTCACATTTCAGTTTTTTGTGATCAGTTGAAATCCACCAAAGATGAAAAAAACAGATCTGTTTCCGTTTTGGAACAAACGGATGTCAGCGGACTGTTAGGGTATGTGCACACGCTGCGGATTCTGCTGCGGTTCCGCAGCATTTTTGGCCCTGCGGATCCGCAGCAGTTCTGCAGACATGGTACAGTACCATGTTATCCTATGGGTTTTCAAAACTGCTGTGCCCACACTGTGTTTTTCTCCGCGCGGTTTTGCTGCGGTTTACACACCGCAGCATGTCAATTCTTTCTGCGGATTCTGCAGCAGTTTGGCACCTGTTCCATTGTCCATGTGTCAAACCACAGGGGAAAACCACTGGCAAATCCGCAGGAAAACTGCAGGTCGCTTTACCTGCGGTTTTTTGCCTGCGGATCCGCGGGGAAAAACCCGCAGGTGAATCCGCAGCGTGTGCACATACCCTTATATGGACGGATCTGCCGAAGTTGCAAAGGGCAGGAAATTTAAAGGAACCGTGGTCTGGAAAAGGGGATAGAGAGAGAGAGCCTCTTAATGTATTAAGCATGTGTTATTACTGCACGGCCATCAGTAAGACTGGTAAGACTGGCATACGAGTAGCAAATCTTAATGAATCAGGGTCTATGTCTATAGCTTTGAAAATCACAATATGTATCTCTAAAGCTTTTCCACCACACTTGTAAAGCATCCATATGTTTTGCATTATGTCATTTTTTTCTTTAGTAAAATCGATCTGCAAAATTACACTTCTTATATCTGTCCTTGTTATATTGTCTTATATCTTCTTTATAAAATTCAATATCATCTATGGGTGATTTGTACGTACACCATACATATGTTAAAAAATATAGCTTGGTTCAATATGTATGATGAAAAGCTGACCTGTAATCTAATCAAAGTCTTGATTTATCCATGTAAAATGTGTTAAGAAATCAATTTTCATGCACATGTCTGGGCAAGCTGATAAGATATAGACAGGCTAAACATAAATAGAATTTGCACCTCCTAAAAGAGATTAATATAGGTCTTATGTCATCCTATAGTCAGATTTATAAAGTAAGCAAATCTAGAAAAATAAAAACCAAGTCACAATGCCTTCATAACAGAATATTTTTTTTCTTTAATGTCCAGTTGACTACTATATAGGTTGGTGCAGAGCCGATTCTAGCCTTCCTGCTACCTGAGGCAAGGACTGATATGGTGTAAAATAAAATCAGTGTGAATAAACATGAATCCACCATTTTTAGGAGGGATTTGTTTTTGTGACATTATTTGTAATCCAAAAATAATAATCTGATTGATCAGGTCAGTATAATTACAGTAATTCCAAACTTTCATAGATTTTTTTAAGTGGTGAAAAAAAATCAGAAGTTTGTAAAAAAAAATCTCTTTGATTGCACTGTGCGAGGGCTTATTTTTTACTTGGTGAAATTACATATTTATTTTTACTAATTTGGGGTACATACAATGTATAATATTGTATACATGTCTATGTATATATAATTTTTTATTAGATTTTTTTAAAAAGTGTGTTGATTGAAAAATGCAATTCTGGTATTTTGATTTTTTTGTCTTTATGGCATAAACTGTACAGGATAAAATTTTTTTTATTTTTTGAGATACTGGTCTTTAACAGAGGCAGCGAAACAGAATATGTTGATTTGTTTGGTTTTATATTCTTAACAAGGGAAAAGAGTGGCGAGTCAAAACTTTTATATTTCTTTTTACTTTATTTTTTAGTCCCCCAGATGAGACTTGAATCTGAAATCATCTGATCACTTGTTCTATAAACTGCTATATTGATGTATCCAATTCATGTGTGTCCACGAGCAACGACAAGGTGACCTTTCTCTGGTAAGAGCCTAAACCTAATTTTATCAAATATGTCTCTCCCGGGCTAACAGCTTATGAATTTAAAGGGAAAGCAGGACCCAATACTAATTAAAAATAGCCTTAGGCTGATAGGAGGAGTGCTTAGTCAAAAAAGGAGGCAGTCACCACTTTCAGTAGCCTCTGTCTGTGTGTCTGTCCATCTATCTATTGCAATATAGTATTCAGTTTTTTTTACATTGTGACAGTGTCACTGGCGCTATATGTGAGGGGAGAAATGTGTCGCAAAGGTTGTTATCGTGCATGACATGAAACCCATAAGTTTCCCTCCAGCATGATATGTGCTGAGAGAAAATCAGTTGTTTCCAGGGTCTGGGTTTTGGCGAGTAGGTAAGAGATAGGTGGGTCACCTACTCACCATATTTCCACCTCAAAGGTGTGGTTGGAGAGAGTTACATGTCCAGCCAGTGTTTTTTTTTCTGTCTGTGTTGTTTTGGAGGAAGGAAGAGCTGCCGTGCGTGTTTGTGTAAGAAAGTGGGAGCCATTCTGGGAAAGACTCTTACGGACTTTTTATTTTTATTTGTGCTAGAAAGGCTGTTTTCGGTACTATTTTGGGCTTTATGGTTAATGAAATAATAAACCACCCAGAGACTTTAACCGAAAATGTTCCTGTGTCTACCTTGAGGAGCAGCAAAGTCCGACGACCTCTCACCACATCTATCTTGATAATTATAATTTTGAGCATTTCAAAATAAAATAATTGTTGCTGTTGATGAAGATTAGTGGTGGGCGGACCCCTGGATGTTCTGGTTCAGCAGGTTCGGTTGAACAGTTAAAAAAAAGTTTGTTTCAGGTACCACAATAGTACCTGAACCCAAATGCAGAATTCACTTGAATGGGGAGCCAAACATCCAGTGTTTGCCATGCTGTCATGTGCATAACAGAAAGGCAAACACTGCCTCTGATTGGCGGTAAAATCATTACTGCCAGTCAGAGAGCTGTGGTTCCCACGCTGTCAAATAACAGCATGAGCCCGCAGCTGTAACTAAAGATAAAAAGTTTACCTCCAGTTGCTGGCATTGGCTGATGAGACTACCACTCCCATCAGCCTATGTCTGCTGCCGATAATAACAGTGAGAGCAGGTGGCGGCTGATGACAGTATTCATCAGCCGGCACCTGTGCTCTAAATAGACAATTTAAAAAAAAAAAAAAAAAAAACAACGTGTGGTTCTTCTGTAGTTTTGATAACCAGCCAGGCAAAACTGACAGCTGCAGACTGCCACCCTAAGCTGTCAATGTTAGCAAGGTTGATTATCAAGAATACCTTAAAAAAAATAGCATGGGGCCCTCCCCATTTTTTGACAACCAGCCAAGCTAAAGCAGACAGCTGAGAGCTGGTATTCTCAGGCTGGTAATGGGCCATGGATATTGCCCCTAGCATAAAAATAGCATGTGATGGATATTGTTGTTTTTTTATTTTTATTTTATTACAGGAGATGAGGGCTTCAATGGAATGCGCGTTAGGTGAGTATAACTGTGTTTGTTATTTTTAAATAATACAATGGAAAAGTGTGTTTTGCTTTGAATAAAGTACTTTACACTTGCTGTGCCTTTATTTACCATACAACTATAGAATTAGTAATGGATAGGTGTCTTAAAGACGCCTCTACATTACTAGGACATGGGGTTGATATCAACAGACAATACAAAGGTGACATCAATCCCATAAATATGAACCCCACTTGCCACCACTACAGCACAAGCATTAAGAGCTGGGCAAAAAGCCAGCTGTTTTTTTAATTAATTAATTTATTTATTTATAGCGCAGGCGGCTGATGAATACTCCCATCAGCCACTGCCTTTTCTCACTGTTATTAAAGGCAGCATGTGTAGGCTGATGGGAGTAATAGTCCCATCAGCTACCGCCTGCTCTCGCCATTCTCACTTGAATATGACTCTCATCATTCTTCCCTGCTTGCGCTGATCACCGGCAGAGCAGAGAAGAATTATGTGAGCCATCTTCAGCACCCGTTGCCGGTAAACAGTGCTAACTGTACTGCTGCTTCCCTGGCACTGATACATGTGTACTAGTGTGGCACACGGGCAACTCATGGTGGCCAAACATGTGCTGCAAGTATTACACACGCGGACACGCGGACACAGATATCTCCGGTACTGAATTTTCCAGTACCAGAAATATCACAATGTGTGAAATCAGGTTAAAGTCTAAGCTCTCATGGTCAGCGGGGTTCTTTCCCCCTCTTTCTCACCGGTGAACTGTAGGCTCCCATTGTCAACAGGGTCCTCTTTTTATTGTCTGTAAAGCGTAAATTTTTAAGGTCTGCAAGGTATTCTCTATCACTCTTCTCCCCATGTGTATTTTATGAGCAATTACAACCTTTTAAGTATTGCAATCTGCACAAAGTTATTCACTGTCAATTGAATTTTTTATGAAAATTTGGCAAAGTCAGCAAGTTCAAATTTCTAAAGAACTGCTCATCTTTACTGTGCAGCTCTGCACCAATATCGACAATGCAAATAAAGTCCATGGAGCCTCATTTAAGAGTCTCAAACACGGGACTAGCCAGATCTTCCTCCAGGAAAGGACCCAGCCAAGGAGTTGCTCCTTTTGGAAACTACCATTACCACCATATTAAGTGGCCCTTTAAGTCGATATGCAGCTCTTTACGAGTTTACAGATATGACAAGGGAAATACCAAGGCCAGGTATCCATCCACAGACAGCTGTTTCTGGGTGTTGCCCCTCATCAGTGTGGAGTAGGATTCTGGCTAGGTGGGAGCAATGCCTAGTAGAACAACATCACGAAACAATCACTGACCTCAGGGAGACCAGTCAAAGAAAACACTGCGGAAGTCGGCAAAGGCACTCAATCACAGTGAAATCCTAGGTGCATTGCTCCCTGGGAAATACGAATATGTAAATAAAGTCCGTGGAGCCTCATTTAAGAGTCTCAAACACGGGACTAGCCATATCTTCCTCCTGGTCTCCCTGAGGTCAGTGATTGTTTCGTGATGTTGGTACAATATCGACAAAGCATAGACTGCCATTAAAGGGTTTCTTACTTCCAAGATTGTTTTGGCATGTCAACAATATAAACTATAAATGTCTGAGAGTTGGTGTTTTAACCTCTGTGAAAATGATTGCTCAGATACCACTAGACAAGGGGTCTCCAACCTGTTGCTGCTGATGTGCTGCTCACGGCTGTCTGCCAGCTGGCTGCATTAGCAACAAATCTAGTAACCAGCTATCAAGGTCAAGTCTCTAGATGGTGATTTTCTGAGTAGTTCCAAACAAAAGAGAAGATCTGGATGTGCATATACTGGGTGGGATAAGTATGATAAGCTGGAGATAGAATACAACTACCAGTTAGAGGGGTGCTTGAAGTTGGATAGAATAGTGTGGTAAGTGTGATTGATGCAAATATAATGAATGGGGGTAATGTGGGCATTTCTGAATGTAAGTATCCTTCCTATAAGGGAAGGGGCGCAAAGTCTTAATGTGCTTTTTGTGGGGAAGCTTTGCCAGGTTGCCTGTGTCACTACTGTGGGAGGAGAGGGCACTGAATGTGGCTCACAACCATCTCTCAAAGCTGAATGTGGCTCTTGCGGTAAATAATGCTAAGGACCACTGCACTAGACAAAGAAGTTTGCACATTGCAGGTGGATCATGTTGAGAAATCAGACGTTCAGAAGAAGCTGACAAAAAATTGAGACCAGTGACTTAATATTTACAACTTAGATCTGGATTATGCTTGTGTTCATCAAAATCATTTTTCTATTAGTCAGTCACTCAAGGCCCTCAGGCTAAATAAAGAAGATATTCATAAATATGTTACTTCTAGGAATGGACAATACCTTAAATGGTGAAGCGATAATTGATTATGTTCTTTGGTTGCCAAGGAGTTTTCATCAGTGAATATGGATGTGATGAGACACTTCTGGATTCTGAAGGCATCGCTCACAATTTGCCTTGAATCAAGAAGCTATCAAATTATTTTCTCATTATCCATAATCAACTTTGATTTATTGACTGGATCTTCTCTTGGAAAAAGTCAAGAGGTCAATAGCTAAATTAATTTGTCTCCCTTTTGGACATTGAGACCCTGGGTGTATATAAATGATTTGATATTAGGTAGCACATGGCTTCCATTTTAGTCCAAAGACTTTCATCTCTAAGCAATTTGCTTTTATGATAACTCTAACAATTATGAGATTATATGAAATAAAACAAAAATCCAGATTTTCTAAAAAAGTAAGGAGTGAGATTGTTTGTGTGTGATACATTGACATTGTTACTATGAAATTTCTACTTCATTCTGTCTACTTTTTATTTGTATATCTGGGACTCAGTGGCTAAAATTCTTGCTTTACAGCGCTGTGTTCCTGGGTTCAAATCCCACGAAGGACAACATCTACATGGAGTTTGTATGTTCTCCCCATATTTGCTTTGGTTTCCTCCCACACTCCAAACACATAGTCAATCCAAATTCATGTCACATGGGCACCGAAAATTATTCACAGCTTACTCTCATTTGTGATTTAACACGGGCGTTTCAAAATATGCTTCCATACTAATTTATTGTAAAGGGTGCCAATATCAGTGTCAAAGCCATCTTTAGGTTTTTCTATTTTTCCCTCCCATTGTTTTTTTGCTTTAAATTATTGAATTTCATATGCTTTTTTCTGTTTAACTCGAGCGTTCTATATAAAAAAAGTTTCACTTGATTAATTTTTTTTCAGGAGATATTCCACATTATGTACTTAAACTTCATGGGTGCCAATAACAATGGGCAGGACTGTATATAATCTTTTTGATATAAGTCAATGTAGCAACATAAATTGCTGTGCAATAGGTTAATGATAATGAACTATAAAGTAAGCTTTAACAATGGCGTAAAATGAGTTCCATTAACAACAATTGTTTATGTCTCATCTCTCTCATCAAGGAAAATTATAGTGCTCATAGAGGAAATGGTAGTAGAGAATCTCATCCTCGTGGTGCGTGGCTTTGTGTCTCTATGTCACAGACATAAACTGTAGTGATGAGCGAATGTGCTCAGATGACATCTTATCTGAGCATCTGGGTGTGCTCATATATTATGTTCAAGTCTCTGCGGCTGCATGATTTGCGGCTATAAGACAGCCTCAACCCATGTGGGTTGCATAACAAACAGACAATCCGCCATGTGTTCAGGCTGTCTAACAGCCACAAATCATGCAGCCGCAGAGACTCGAACATAATATACGAGCATTCCCAGATGCTCAGATAACACCCAGGCATGCTCATTATCCGAGCACGTTCGCTCATCACTAATAAACTGTAGAATACTAAGGTAACATATTGGAGGATCTCCCATCAACAGCCTTTGCTGTAACCATGTGGTTGGTCCAAAACTATCTTGCAAGGATTTGTGAATGTGGTATCATAAACATTCTAAAGAAATCTCAGAAATGTCAAAGAAATATTGAACGTAATGTTCCTTTTGAAGACATGTCTCCACCTAATCTATCGTCATCAAAAAGACCATTCCTGACTGCCCAAAGTAAAATACTATTTAAAAACAGTATTTATAGTACAAGAGACATTATAATAGACAAATTACAACAATTGCAAAAAAAAAGAAAGAAAAAATTAATTCTTAAATTCATGCCTCTATAAAATTTTGTACCTAAAGTCAGAATCCAAAAGGCTTTGCGCAAGGTAAGATGTCTTTGCCAACTGCCCCTTCAAACAGGGCATTTGACCTTTTCAATGCCATAGAATTTAAATGAATGTGAAATATCTCCATTGTGTGTAGTGACAAGGGGCTTTGCAGCAATGAAGTATGTACTACAGTATTTTTCTTATATATTGTTGTGATCCACAATGCGTTTTTTTTACATTTTCGAGTGGTACATCCAATTTATTTCAAATCACAGGATTCACATTCAATACAATATACTATATGATGTGAATCTCAATTAATACAATTTTGAGATTTCCCTTCTGGTGATGTAAAGCTCTGGATCCTATTAGCTGCTAGAGTGCATCCATTGCATTGATTACCTAGGCATCTGAAAAAACCTTTAGGTTTGGGCCAAGTAGGTCTGTAATCAGATCTTGAAATAAGCTAAGGGACAGAATGCTAACCTAGTGATCTTCCTCGTCTGGCTACATTTCTTCATCCATTCCAAACAATCATCTTTAGCAAGGGTTGTTCCAAGAGGGTATTTTGAGTCTATTAACATCTTTAAGTAGGAGACCATGTAAAAAGATTTTAATTGTGTCCCAAGCGATAAGTGAGGTTGCAGAACCCTTTTTTAAGATAAATTCTCTAAGGAGGCCTTGTATACATCTGTCTATGGTAATATTTTCAGCCAATAAGGGTTAAATCACCATAAGGGTATTGGTATTGCCTATCACTTTGTCAAGCTCTAAAGTTGATGTTACGGGGGATATCATGAAAGGCAGTTAGATATTCAACCCCCTTCATCATTCAGATAGAAAGTGGGTTTCCAAACACAAGATCAATACATGGCAGAGAGTCAGCACTTGGGAGAAACAGGATTGTTTGTGGTCTAGGGGATTATGGTTCCATCAAAAATCATGCAGATCTACTTTTCTAAGAAGTCTACTAAAAGAAGCAAGTCCTTGCACAGATCAAATTTAGCCTCTTGTTAATCTGTCAAGAGAGTAATCAATAGTGTTATTAAAATTCCCTAGGAGACCATTGGAGACCCCAGGACAAGAGCTTTCCTACCAAACTGGTGGACCTTTTGCAGAACAGTGAGCAAGATAGTGGTACACAAATTGCAGATAATATACATAAAGCATTGTACATCTTCCCCAGACATATCAAACATATCTTACATTGCTATCTATGTTCTTTTCTAGGAATACAAAGTTAATGCTACAGTATATAAGAATACTAAATCTATGGGAGTAGGAGTAGTAAGTAGCATAATATCCCCACAGTAGAGGGTTCAAGGCCTTTTATACTGTCTGTCAGCATATATGTGTCTAGCAGGCATAGAATAACAAGTTGATAGGGTCTTACGTATTTAAGCACAGCCCTACATTTAGTAGGGTCACCTGCACGACAACAGGCAAACAATACTTGTCACAGTTAAGATTTTGATATGTGGTAGTAGGAACATCTACTAACAACCAAGACAGAACATTATCAACAAGGAGTTGGATGCCATTTCTCCCACCCAAAATTCACATTGACATTTGCACATGCTCATTAAATGCTTCTGTGCAAAAGATAGAATTGGAGTCTTTTTATTGTGGTTAATGTCCATTCTATATCCCTGTTATAAAGCTTGGATACAGTTTTAGTTTTCAGAGAAATTGTAAGTTTTGCAGTATTGCGATTTGTGGCAAATCGATTCGTTGCAAATTAAATTTTTTGCAAAATTTCTTGAACCTTTCAAATTTGAAATTTAAAAGATTTTACCATTTCTAACTGCATCCAAATTCCTGTTTGCCCTCTATTGTTAGTCATCAGTGGATCTGAGCTGCTCAGCTCTAAGTATGGTTTTCTAGCATTTGGGAAGTCAATATTTTACCATTTTCTTATATTTAACAATATAATTAGTCTTTATTTATAAGCTGTGTTCTATTGTGCTGGTGTTAGGGTATGTGCACACTTTGCGGTTTCTGCTGCGTTTCCGCAGCGTTTTTGGCTCTGCAGAAACGCAGCAGATTTTGCTGCGTTGTACAGTACCTTTATTTCCTATGGAAATAAAAAAAAGCTGTGCACATGCTGCGTTTTTTTCCGCGCGGTTTTGCTGTGGTTTTCAAAACGCAGCATGTCAATTGTTTGGTGCAGAAACGCTGCAGTTTTACACCTCATCCATTATGAGGTGTAAACCGCAGGGCAAAACCGCAGATAAACCGCAGAAAAACCGCAGCACTTTGTCCTGCGGATTTCCTACGGTTTTCTCTACAAAATCCGCAGAGACAAAAAACTATGTGTGCACATACCCTTAGAATGCCTTTTGTGGTTATTTGCATGCTTTGTTTGACTTTATCAGACTGTCATCACTAAAAAGAGCCAAAGAGGCACAAATAAATAGCTTCAAATGCTTTTTTATTTCATTTTTTACATCCAGAGTTCACACTGCTTGAGTGAGATATATTGTGAATTGTAGCAAGGTTTCAGCTTATTTACCCTTCATCAGACTTTAGAGAAGATGTAAAGTACCTAGAGAAAAAGTCACAAAAGAAGGACAAGAAGTAAGTCGTATTGTGAATAAAATATTCATCTCTAAGAGGTCACTGAACAGAGTATCATTTTCCAGGATCATGGATAGTATTCCCCCAAAATGAAAGCCTTGTTAATCACAACTTCTGTCTGAAGAGGTGAGGTGGGTTGTTATATTTTGGGTCACAATAATAAGCACTTTTAATTACACTTTACTTAAAGGGAACCTGACAAGTGATACCCGATTCCCAAGCAGCAGTTAGCAGACTCTAAATGCATGATTTCACCCAGGTATGTTTGACTCTGAAATAACTCTGCATTTTAATGATTTCATGGAGGTAAGTTTGATTCTGAAACAATGCTGCGTTTCAGAGAAAACATACTTTCAAAGCTGCCCGCTCCCCTGGAGTTACTGGTGTTTCCCTATACATGAAAGCAGATAGAGACCTGTCCCTCAAGGTGGAGCAGGTGGGGAGAAGCCTGTCCGACGAGTCTCCTGTGTGACTTTGTTCATGTCTGTTTTTTTCAGAAAAGCTGCAACGTTTCAAAATCAAACATACATGGCTGAAATCATGAGGCGAGTGTCTGATACATGGTTACTGTGGTTCGGACATCCTTCATCAGCAGTCAAGTTCCCCTTACTATTATCTTTATAGGTAAGTTTTTTTATCAATGACCTTGACCAATGTTATGGCAATAGGCCACAGTTTTAACTTCAAAAATACAAATTTTACACCCCTGAAATAAGTAGAATAGAGTATTGAATAAACCATTCTATTCGGGTTGTTAGCATTATCCATTTAGAACATTAGAAGTAAATTTGTGATGGCTTTTACATCCCTTCTATAACCCTCACTTGCATTAAATTGACTTTTAATATATTTTGAAGAAGTTCCTAAGGGTTAGATTATGAAAGAAGCATCTGGTTTTCTCCACGAACGTGTGCTACTGCTTATCTAACCTTTCCATGTTCTTGGCTCCAATGAACTGTCTTACTTGCACTACTTACCCTGCTTTCTCAATCTCTCCAAGCTACTTGCAATAATCCCAAACCTTGCAAACCTCCATGACGGAATCAATCGATCAGTGCAGCTGTTTGATGTTATATAAAAGGTTGGTCTTGAGGCATATAGATCGCGAGGTGATAACTAAAGCTGCTGTGATGCTGCCTTTAGGGCTTAATACAAATAAAAAAAATAATGTAAAATCGCCAAGCTTCAGTTCTGCGGTTGATGTTTTACTTTCTATTAATTGCATCCCGTTTCCACTGTTGTTTTGCAAGATGTTATTCTAAGCAGGTGAGATAGAAAGCCTTCAGACCAAATATGCTCAGGCTGCAATCACAACAGATGAATGCATGCACTGCAGTCTATGTGATTTTCAGCTATAACCATTTAACCCAAATACGCTGAAATTGAATCTCATGGTTACTGGCGAAAATGCTCTAAATGCCTTGACATTTATTTAACTCCATCCATGCCAGAAAAAATGGCACAGCAATGCCTTATAGACGTCTTAACCAATCAAAGACTAAAAATAAAAACAGGAAAGAAGTTATGCCTCGTAGCTGAAAAAATAAACTAAAATGAAATAAATCAAGCATGTGCACAGCTGATGGGAGCTTTTCTGAAACTAAAAAGGCAGATGTACTGATGTATCAGGTCTTCTTCCAAGTGGAAGAAAAGCATTTCCCTATGAAAGCAGACATTCTATTTCCTGTATCCAGTTGTTACTGAATTATTTATTTACAGTTGTCGACCACAGATGCACTTACATTATTTCCAAAAATTCAGAATTACGCTATAAAAGATGTCTGAAAAATGCTCTTTCAATCTATCCCAACAGGGAATAAAAGGTATGTATATCTGTTTACCTGCAGTAAACAGCCCATATACATTAATCTTCACCAGTAGAGAATAAACCATGTAAAACTGTATGTTAGGAATGAATAAAATAAATACCCAAATGAATAAAAAAATGTATCCAAATAAGAACTCATGCAGACGTCAGTGGATCTGTGTCTGATTCATGGTCTGGCTGATGGTCACCAGACTGGGCATGACAGCAGTATATATTTCTATGAGGCTGTCACAATCAGGTCAGGAGACCCACGGTCAGTCTGTGCACTGCGGTCCGTAATCAGACCAAGATCAACAAATGTTTGCATAAGTCTTCTACTTTTGCTCTTACAATCAGACACAGTGGACACCAGCACCTGGAACAGTTTGTCATATGCTGACATTGACCCTGCATGAGATTTGTTATCCACATTGTTCATTTGATGGCTATATGTTTGTATTAATTGCCTCCTCTCCAAATTACACTTCACCACTTGTGCACTAGACCCCATTCCATCCCACCTCCTCCCCAACCTCACCACCACACTTATCCCATCCTTAACCCATCTATTCAACCTATCACTAACTTCTGGTACCTTCCCTTCTGCTTTCAAACATGAAACAATTACTCCTATCCTTATGTTCTGTCCTCACTAAATAAAACAGACTCATTTAGCTATACAGGCAGATATACCGCTATACCAGAGGCCAATAAGGAGACTGTGGTTGAGTCTGTGCTTTTATTGAATGTTGTAGTATATTGATGCGGTGAAACTGTAAACAATCATATACATACAATCAGTGCATGGTACAGCAGAAATATATATTATTCATGTTATACATTGTGCATGAAAGTTACAAACTAGAACCGACCAGGGATCCAACTGACTATGCTAGGCTTACCATAGAGCAGAAATTACCTATAGAAAGCATAAATACATACCGGCAATGCAATCGCAAGAGGGGTGTAATGGTGGAGTTTTTCCTTGAATGCAGAGTGAAGTAAAATGGAGGCTGAGCTACCCTAATGCATTGCAAAAAATGGAAGGACATACAGACATAAGAAATAGGAAAAAACAGAAAATAGGACCATGAACATGACTCTGGCCGCTAAAGGGAGCCAAAATACTAAACAATTAAAGATAATGAATATGCAATTTTCTCTATACTCATACTAATAAATAACTGCAAAATTATGCAAACAGATAACCAGAGATAACAAATTAGATGTCGGAGACAGAACACCTTAAAAAGCCAACCCTCGACCCATCTGCTAAGTCCAGTTATCGCCCAATATCGCTGCTCCCATTTGCTTCCAAACTGCTGGAGCAGCACATCCATGCTGAACTTTCCTCCCACCTTTCATCTAACTTGCTATTTGACAATCTACAATCTGGCTTCCATCCCCATCATTCCACTGAGACTGCTCTGACCAAAATTACTAATGGCCTACTTACAGCCAAAGCAAATGGACAATACTCTATACTCCTCCTTCTTGACCTGTCCTCTGCTTTCGACACAGTTTACCACTACCTCCTACTACAGATAATCTCTTCCTTTGGCATCAAAGACCTCGCTTTATCTTGGATCTCCTCATACCTTTCCAACTGCAAATTCAGCATCTCCCATTCCCACACTACCTCCTCATCCCACCCTCTCTCTGTTGGCGTCCCCTAAGGCTCTATTCTAGGACCCCAACTTTTCTCAATCTATACACTTGGCCTGGGACAACTCATAAAGTCCCATGGATTCCTGTACCACCTTTATGCTGATGAAGCTCAGATCTACTTCAGACGCCACCTCTCTGCTGTCCAGAATCCCAGAGTGTCTATTAGCTATATCCTCCTTCTCCTCTCGCTTCCTCAAACTCAATGTGGACAAATCTGAACTCATCGTCTTTCCTCCATCACGCAGATCTTCCTTATCTGATCTATCTATCACAATAAATGACATCATGCTTCCCCCATAGCAGAAGTCCACTGCCTCAGAGTAACCCTTGACTCTACCCTGTCCTTCAAACCACACATTCAAGCTCTTTCCACCTCCTCTCGCCTCCAGCTAAAAAATATTTTCAGAATACGTCCTTTCCTCAACCCTCAATCTACTAAAATGCTTGTGCATGCCCTCATCATCTCTCGCCTCGACTACTGCAACATCCTCCTCTGTGGCCTCCCTGCTAACACTCTTGCACCTCTCCAGTCCATCCTTATCTCTGCTGCCTGACTAATTCATCTCTCTCCTCGCTACTCCTCCTCTTCTCCCCTCTGCAAATCTCTTCACTGGCTCCCATTCCAGCAGCGTATCCAGTTCAAACTACTAATGCTGACCTACAAAGCCATCCATAACCTGTCCCCTCCATATATCTCTGAACTAATCTCTCAATATCTCCCCTCACGTAATCTCCAGTCCTCCCAAGACCTCCTTCTCTCCTCCACACTTATTCGCTCCTCACCTAATTGCCTCCAAGACTTCTCTCGATTATCCCCCATCCTCTGGAATTCTGTGCCCCAACATGTCCGACTATCAACCACATTTGGATACTTCAGATGGAACCTGAAAACCCACCTCTTCAAGAAAGCTTACAGCCTGCAATGACCCCCTGCCTCCTCACCACTATCGGAGCTACCGCCTCACCAACACTGGAGCTACTGCATCCCCCCAACCTACTGTCTTCTTCCCCACCATCATGTAGAATGTAAGCCTGCAAGGGCAGAGTCCTCTCCCCTCTATATCAGTCTGTGATTGTTAGTTTGTTTACTGTAAGTGATATCTGTAATTTGTATGTAACCCCTTCTCATGTACAGCACCATGGAATTAATGGCGCTATTTAAATAATAATAATAGTACTTTTATGTGATTGTCATAACCTCGCAACCAACCGTAGTCCCATGGTAGTGACTACCACAAATGTAATAGCCAACTAATATACAATGCCAGCCACAAAAGTAATAACCACCTAATATATCGTGCCAGCCACAAACGTAATACCCATATCTGTATTTTCCACAGCATAATTTTTTTGCAAATTCAGCAATATAGCTGTGGCTGCCATTTTGCTGAAACACGGAGGGCCAGGCAAACAGGTAAAAAAATGTTACTGCTTATGCTGTAGGGTCTATCCAGATTGTGCTCTGGAATGAAAAGGTTGAATAGAATATGCACAATGTGAAGGGGAAAAGATGAGGCACCAAGGACCTGACAGCAGGCTGCCGCAATGTGGGGCATCCTACATTTATTATGGTCTGGGGTCATAATAAGCAATATTCAATTTGCAGAATATAACTTTTCTGTAAATTGAATTTCCCAGTAGAATCTGAAAGATTTGACGAATTCAAGTCTTGCCTGATCTGCTGATCTCTACCACCTAATCACCTAATATACAGCTCAAGGCACAAAAGTGACACTCACCTAATATACAGCCACTGTCACAAAAGTAATGCCCAACTAATATACAATGTTAGCCATTTAACAGTGTCTATAATTCTATGTGTCCAAAAAGATAATTAGTCATTAGACACTCCGAATAATAAACGTCAACCAAATGTCTGTTGTGGTACCATTGCCACCAGACTAGAAGTGTTACCAACAAAAATTTTTTGAAATTTAAAACAATACAATATTTATTGATAATTAATATAATAATGAAAAAATATGTAGAATAAAATAGATAGGGCTAAAAACTTCCATTGAAGAGGGAGAGCATCAATTCAATTCAACATCATAGTACAGGGTGGGCCATTTATATGGATACACCTAAATAAAATGGGAATGGTTGGTGATATAAGCTTCCTGTTTATGGCACATTAGTATATGGGAGGGGGAAAACTTTTCAAGATGGGTAGTGATCATGGTGGCCATTTTGAAGTCGGCTATTTTGGATCCAACTTTATTTTTTTTTCAATGGGAAGAGGGTCATGTGACACATCAAACTTATTGAGAATTTCACAAGAGAACAATGGTGTGCTTGGTTTTAACGTAACTTTATTCTTTCATGAGTTAATTACAAGTTTCTCTTTGTTTACAGCCATTGACATGTCACATAGGTTAACACGTGAGGAGTGGAAAGAAATTGTGCTCATGTCTGTGAATGCAGTACCCGGGTCATTGCAGCAGATTTCAATGCAAGACACTCTAGGCAAGAAAACTGTCACAATTCCCATGTTTCAAGGTTCACATAACTTCTTCCTTCTTCCTAACTTGACTTATGCATCTCCTGAGGAAGAAGTTATGTGAACTTCGAAACGCATTGAGACTTATGCATCTCCTGAGGAAGAAGTTATGTGAACTTCGAAACACGTTGAGAGAATAGTGAATAAAATACCAATTTTTTTATCCATATACTGGGATTGTCATTTCTGCAGCAGTGTGGTCAATATCCACCTTTCCTTCTATCTGCTATTGTGGATACTGACTATATGAACTATAGCATTTCCGTGCCTCTTGCATACCGCTCCTGTTTTGGAGTAGCTGTTGATACTCAAATCTTAATTTGGAATCGGGTGAAGTATACCTTGTTGTTTGTTCATTTCCCTATTTTGTATTGTGTTTTCCCCTACACACATATTGTAATGTCCTGATAGTTTGCATTGTGGTGCAGTGTGGGTTAGCTCAGGGGTGGCCAGGAGATAGGGACAGGTCGGTGTCTCAGGCCTCCCTACCATCAAAGGTGGCCCTGAGTTAAGGAAATACAGGGCACCCCTAGCCTGAGGGGCAGTTCAGGGGCCCAGGTTCCTTATCTCCTGTTTTTCCATTGCTCCCCATGACACCTCTTAAATCAGCTCCTACACTTTATTATACTGTTATCTTTGCAAAACAAGGATGCTGGGTCACTGATGTTTGCTAATATGTTGATTACGCATTGTATCATGCCATGCTGTTTGTTGACTTGCAAACATTGAATAATAAACTATAAATAATCAAGCCATGCGAGTTAACCTCATCACATCTTCCCCTTGATCTATGGATGATGGCTTGAAGGACAATTGTGAACTACAGTGGTACGGAAAGTATTCAGATCCCTTTAAATTTTTCACTGTTTGTTTCATTGCAGCCATTTGGTAAATTCAGAAAATTTAATTTTTTTTTCTCATTAATGTATACTCTGCACCCCATCTTGGCTGAAAAAAACAGAAATATAGAAATTTTTGCAAATTTATTACCAGATGTCAGCTTAGAGGACCATGGCCTAAATGGAAGAACACAGATCTACTTCATTGACCATCACTGAACCTTCAGAGATGTCTTGAAGAATACAGGTTTGGTCAATCAGGTCACCTGGCCACATACCTCACTGCTCTCAGTTAGCTTCTTGTTGCTACCTCCTCTCTGTGGGGACTCGCCAAAAGCGTGGTGCCACTGGTGGGGGTAGTTGGCCCTGAAAGCAGCTCTAACCCCTGTGAATCAGTGGAGGGGTGAGACTTTGTAATTTACATCATCTTGGGTATTTTGCTGTGACTGTTCTATATGTTATTGTTTGTTAGTGGTTCTATAATAGATATTTTTGGTTTATTATTTTATACTTTTTTACAGGAGAATGATGGCGTCGTTTTGAATTTATGAGTAGAATAAAGCTTTAAACAATGTGTGTAGTGTATTCTTTCATTAAAAGACTTTGTTCTTATTGTGTGTGTGTTTATTTAAACCTTGACTGACTCAAGGATTAGTAATGGAAAGGTGTCTTATTGACACCTCTCCATTACTAATCCGGACTTAATGTCATCTTACAATAGAAAGGTGACATTAACCCCTTATGACCCCACTTGCCACCACTACAGGGCAAGTGGGAAGAACCGGACAAAGCTCCAGAATAGGCTCATCTAATAGATGAGCTTTTTTTGGGCAGCTGGGGGCTGCTGTTTTTAGGCTGGGGGGTCAAGATCAATGGCCTCTTACCAGCTTAAAAATATCAGCCCTCAGCTGTCAGCTTTTGTCAGGTTGGTTGTCAAAAATAGGGGGGACCTCACGACTTTTTAAAATTATTTACTTAAATAATTAAAAAACAGCGTGAGGACCCCTCTGTTCTTGAGAACCAACCTTGCTGAAGCTGACAGCTGAGGGCTGCAGCCTCCAGCTGTAAGTTTCATCTGGTTCACAAACAGAGGGGGACCACATGTCGGGTTTTCATTCATTCTTCTCTCCCGCTCGCTGTTGCTGGCAGAGCAGGAGAGAAGAATGACAGCCATGTTCAGCATCAGCCGCAGGGAAACAGCGCTTACTGTAGAGCTTCTTCCCCGGCAGCCATCCATGTGGTCCTGATGCGGCACACATGCGGCACATGGTTGCCACATGTGTGCCATATGGTGGTACCATGTATCCACACAGACACACGGACACAGATAGCTCCGGTACCATTTTTTCTGGTACCGGAATTATCTGGACATGTGAGACCGGCCTAAGGCTGCAGACAGACTAACGAATGGCATCCGATGCGAGAGCATCAAATGTGATATACTAATGACCCTTGTCTCCAGCTCTGCTGCGAGTGTGAGCCAAGCCTTAGGCTACATACACACTGCGTTTTTTTTTTTTTTCTGGAGGCAAAACCGGCTCTCTTGGCAGTTTTTCCTGCGTTTTTGCTTTTTTTTATTGCCTCTTGTGCATGCTGATAAAGTTTAGTGCCCCCCAAAAAACACATGATGCAACTTCCTTAGGTTTACCTGCATTTTTTGCTGCATTTTTGCACTTACTCATTGCTTTATATGGGTGAGAAAATGCTGCAAAAATGCTGCAAAAACACAAAGAAGTGACATGGTGCAGTTTTAAAAAATGCAGCAGTTTTCTAATTCAGTCAAGAAAAATAAACACTGTGTGTGAATGAGATTACTGATATCTCATAGCTTTTGCTGGTACTTTAAAATGCAGCTTAAAATGTACTTAGATTAGACAATTTTACAAAGGTGCCGGATTTATCAAAGTGCTTCATGCTGTTTTATAAATCCGTCTAATTTTAAGACTGTGCAGTCTTAAAGCCCCCGTTACACACTGCGATATCGCTAGCAATATCGCTGTAAAGTCACCGATTTTGTGACGTAGCAGCGATATTGCTAGCGATATCGCTGCATGTGATACTTACCTCCGACCGGCTCCCCCGCTGGTTATCTCTGATCGCGCGAGAAGCTCCTGGACCATTCCTCGTCGGTCACTTCCTGCGGCGCCGACGAGTGACGCGTGGAGCCGGGCGGGAGGACGCAGGATCGCCGCGTCTGACAGGTAAGTAGCCATCCCCATCCCCAGCGATGTCGCTGGTGAGATCTGCCTGTGTGGCAGCTAACTAGCGACCACCTAGCGATGCACCAGCGATCCTGACCGCGTCATATCGCTAGTCGGGATCGCTGGTGCATCGCTAGGTGTAACGGTACCCTAAGTTTACACCATTTATTAGTTGGCTTACATTCACACTGATTTATCAAGACCTGTGATTTTCTTGCAGGTCTTGATTAGGGCAGAGTCAGACAGCCATATAACTGCAAAGGGAGACAAAAGAAAGACCACTATGGAAATGCACACCAACCAATAATAATATGCAGGAAAAGCTTTATTGGCAACAGTATAAAAACATATAAAAACAGTGACAATACAACCCACTATTAACCCCTCTTCTGTACAAAAAATGAATGAACGAGTCTCCCCATACAATGAAAGGCATACAAACAAGTAAGCAACAGTATACATATAAACCATCAAGCCACAATATAAATGAATAAGGCATGCAGACAGGTAAGTAACAATATATATATAAATCATCAAGCCATAATATGCCAAATGATCTTCAATCCTCAATTGAAATAGCCAATCATAGAGACTACATATATGTATGGGACCCCCAGTATGAAATCAACATCATATCTGGCAAAAATTGCCATATCCACCAACACAAATAAGAAATGTCAGAAAATGCCCAGGAAAATAGGCCTGAGACTCAGTATGACCCTCACCAATTGATACTTGCACAAAATATGTGAAGATGTGCCCTAAACAACACCAAATAAGTGTATAGAATAAAATGAAGCACAAAACAATGTGCTGGTGGAGCAGACCTCAATGGTGGCAAGTAAAAGGCCACAAGGTCACAAAAAATGCACATAAGCAGTACATATCAATGGTATTCAGCCACCCAGGGGCTAAATAGGAAACAACCAGGTTGCAGGTGGAACAAAAAATGATTAATTGAGTAAAAAGACCAAGCAGGGGCATCAGCACAGGCAGGGTAACAAGTGGGAAAAACCAAACGCGTGTCGTCGTTACACGAACAGCTTCGTCAGGGGAAGTGTGCGTTCATTAGCTTCTAATGCCTTTAAATACCTGTATCTGGAGTGCTTAGCGCTGCCACCTGTAGGGAAACGTGCAAAGCCGGAAACGGAAGTGAAGTGGGAGGCTAGGAGAGCCTGGCAGACGTCTCTGCCCAAACATGTCCAGTGCGCACGCGCTGGTAAATGAAACCAGCGCGATGCATGGGACAAGGAAAAAATGTGGAGCGCGCATGCGCGGCACCCTGGAGTCTACAATATGAGGACTATATTGAACAAGTGCACACATAAAGTATACTAGATAACAAGGACCTGACAGGAAAGACTAGAACAAATGAGCCTATGGAGACAGCACACTGGTACTGAATACATATAGTGGAATAGTACTGAAAGTAAAATAAATTGAAGACAAAATAAGTATATGTAAATGATGAGTTGAGACTACATAATGAGCAAAGCCAATAACAGCAAAACAAACAAACAAAAAATTAAAAAAAAATATAAGCAAATATATTAGGAAAATGAAAATGAAAAACAAAGAAAAATATGTATATATATGAAATAAAAATAAACAATAATACATAAAAAATAAAAAAATAATAAATGCGTAAATGAAAAATGAAAAATAAAAAATATATAGAAAAAACGGGGGGTAAAAAATAAAACATAAATAAATAATAAGTAAAAAAAAGTAAAGAAAAATTACCGTATTTTCATAGACGCACTTTTTTTCCCCCAAACTTGGGGGGAAAATGGGGGTGTGTCTTACAAAGAGGATATACATTACCAGGTGTAGGCCGCAGGGGTGTCCGGCTGTCCCTCGGCGCTGTGGGTGTCTCCGGGTGCCCAGCCATGTCTCCACGTGCCCAGCGGTGTCTCCGGTTCCAATCCCGGGGCTCTGGCGACATTTTGCGACAGGCCAGAGCCCCGGGGCTCCCCCTCGGTTCCCTCTGTTTTGGCTCTGGCAATATGGCGGCCGCCGCCGGGGGCAGCGCATGCGCTGATGGTGATCTCGGGACAGATCTCGCTGAAATCTCATCTCTCGAGATCTCAGTCCCGAGATTACCATCAGCGCATGCGCCGCCCCCGGCAGCGGCCGCCATATTGCCGGAGCCCACAACAGAGGGAACTGAGAGGGAGCCACGGGGCTCTGACCTGTCGCAAAATGTTGCCAGAGCCCCGGGATTGGAACCAGAGACACCGCTGGACACGTGGAGACACGGCTGGGCACCCGGAGACACCCACAGTGCCGACGGACACCTGGTAAATGTGGGCAGATCCCCCGGCTGCTGCACAGACCCCCCTGGCAGCAGCGCAAGCCCCCCTGGTAGCAGCATGAGCCCCCCTGACAGCAGTACAGCCCTCCTGGCAGCAGCGCAAGCCCCCCCTGGTAGCAGCATGAGCCCCCCCTGGTAGCAGCACAAGTCCCCCTGGCAGCAGTACAGCCCCCCTGCCAGCAGCATGAGCCCCCCTGGCAGCAGTACAGCCCCCCTGGTAGCAGCACGAGCCCCCCTGGTAGCAGCACGAGCCCCCCTGGTAGCAGCACGAGCCCCCCTGGCGGCGCACTGTACATTGGAGCACCCTCTCATCCCTTTCTGCGGCCTGCAGTATCACCCCACTCCTGCCTCCTCCAGCAGCGACCCTGGGACCCCACTTCACCGCAGCCACCACCCCTGGTAAGCAATAAGACACCTGGATTATAAGAGGCACAACCGTTTTATTAAAAAAACATTTTTTCCTATTTTTCTCCTCAAAATTTTTTGTGCGTCTTATAATCTGGAGCATCTTATAAAGCGAAAAATATGGTATATATGGAAAAAATGAAGAAAAAACAAAAATAAAATTAAATAGTATGAAAAATAAATGAAAAAAATATACAATGTTAATAAATGAAAAAATAAATTACAGACAACAAGGTGGAAATGTGGTTCCAATACATGCGAAGCAATGTTGGAGGATGCAAAAAAGCGCAAGAATATATGCATATACAAGCACCGATGCATAATAAGGAGAAGCAGTGATTAGTATTTTCGTACTATTGAAAGCTGAGATCAAACCCCACTTCACCAAAAGCGGGGGGGGTTTAAATAATGCCAATATAAAGTCACATCCCATGTTACATTAGTGGACATATGCTGACCAAAAATTAAGAAACGGACAAAACAAGTCCATAAGATGTAGAAAAGCATTTTATACAAAAATATATTGCAATCGAATAGCATGTACCATAGACAATGAATGAAAAAAATGAAAAATAAATAAGGAAAAATATATAGATAGCAAAAACTGCAAAACCCCTTCATGCGGTAAGCATGAAGTTACAAATATAGAATATCCACATAAGAATAGTTAAAAAAATCCTCCAGATGCTCCAACAACAAGTCCAGTTATGTAGAGGCACGGCAATTCAATGAGGGTAAAAATATGCTCCAGAGTCCATTAGTAGAATAAGGAACCAAATCATCAAATGGATTGGGGCTGACGACAAACAGGGGACTCATCCAAGGAAACCTGTAAATAGAAGATCCTCATTAATACCAGAATGCACCATAGAGTGTAACATAAAGATCCATCGTGACTCTGCTTGTAGTAATTTCTTATCTAAAGGGCCACCCCTCCCCGATGTTCTTATATGTTCAATTCCAAGCACCCTATTATTGCGATAGCTCCCCGCATGATGAGTTAGATAATGGGAAACCACCAAGGTAAGGGTCTTACCTTTGCGGACATCCACCGAAGCTGTGTTGATGGTAGAAAAATGCCTTTGTATTCTGCGACGCAATTCTTGTGAAGTCTGACCCACATAAATCTGCAGGCAAGGACATATGATGGCATAGACAACATTAGCTGTTTGCAGTTAATGTACGCTTTTAGCCTGTGCTGCACCTGATCAGTGGGATTACAAAATGTGTCCCGCGTGGGGTGCATAAATGGACAAATATTGCACTCCCCACAAGGGAAAGAGCCCTTCAGAACAATGCCCCTATTTAACCTGACACTGAGTCTACTGTAATTAATGTTGGTAAGAATGTCTTTCAAATTGGGTGCTCTCTTGGCAGTGATCAAAGGCCATTGGCTCACAACCTTGGATATCTGCAGATCGGTTGTCAGAATCATCCAATGTTTCTGTAAGATATGTCTTACCTGAGCCCAATGAGTATTGAAACTTTTGATGAAATGAACATTGTTGTCTGTAGATCTCTTAATTGGAGTTAATAGTGATGCTTGTGACTGTAGATTAGCCCAAGATATACATTTGATAGGATAGTTCCTCTTCTTAAATCTCTCAGTGAGATCTCGTGCTTCCCTCCGAAAATCCGAGTCCCTTGTGCAGTTCCTCCTGACCCTCATGAATTGCCCAACTGGAACACCATTCTTGGTGTGTGATGGATGAAAGCTTCCATATTCAAGCAAGCTATTGGTGGCAGTTGGCTTGCGATAAAGACAAGTAGACAACACACCATCTTGACACATGATGCTCAGATCCAGAAAATTCACTGAAAAAGATGAGATGGTGTGAGTCAAATGAATGTTAAAGGGGTTGTCATTTAACTCATTCAAAAATGACAAGCATTCCTCGGAGGAGCCAGACCAGATAAAAAAGACATCGTCTATGAATCTCAACCAATGTCATACCCTATCCTGAAACGATCTGGAGGTATAGACTATTGTGGCCTCCCACCATCCTATAAACAAGTTAGCTAATGTCGGGGCATAACGCACCCCCATTGCCACACCAGAGGTTTGAAGGAAAAAAGTCCTGTCGAACAAAAAGAAATTATGCTTTAAGGCAAAATCCAATAAGTCCAAGAGGAAAGAGTCATGCATCCTATCCGAATTCTGTTGTTGATCTAAGAACAAAAGTACCGCCTGCATGCCGTCATCATGGTTGATGTTCGAATATAATGATTCGACATCACATGTCACCATGAACTCATCAGATGATAGGGTGACATCCTGATAAGTTGTAATGAAATGTGACGAATCTCTAATGTAAGAGGGAAGTTTAAGTACCAAAGGCTGCAAAAAAAAAGTCAATATATATGCATGCCTTTTCACAGAGGCTGCCTATGCTGGACACAATAAGTCTGCCATGTGGTTTGAGTAAGTCCTTATGAACTTTGGGCAGCATATAAAAAGTGGATATGATGGGATGTTCTACCCAGATGAAATCATGTTCACCTGAATTAATGATGCCCAATTCAAAGGCATTGTGAACAAGGGTTCTTAGTTTTGTAGAGTATAACCCAGTAGGATCTGAAGGAAGTCTATGTTAGAACTTTTGATTATCTAGTTGCCTGTGTGCCTCCTCTTTATATGATTTGTGAAGCCATAGAACTCTGTTTCCCCCCTTATCGGCTTCCCGAATAACAAACTCACTGTTGTATTTCAGGTTAAGAAGGGCATGTTTTTCAGATGGAGTCAAGTTAGGCATAACAGAACTACTCGGGGTTAAAGCCTCAATATCCTTCCTTACCATTTCAAAAAAAATCCTGACAGCGGGTACAATAGAAAAAGGTGGGGAGACACGAGACCTATTTCTGTGTGGAAACCTAGGCCTACCTGCGTTGGTTGCAGCTTATAATTATGTGACCATTTATTTGCACCCACATCATTTATTATAGGTATTTTGTGGATTATTAGCAGTGAGCCCATTCATTCATTATTGTCCATAGACAGCCATATAACATCGCATCACAGTGCACGGGATGGCCCAGCACCTCTCCTGAGCTGTGCGACACAGCATGATGGACTACTCTGCAGCTGTCAACTTCAGGTCAGGAGAGCCAACAGCCAGTACGAGGTTTACCATGCGATTCTTGCACGAGTTATACGGCCGTCTGACTCTGCCCTTAGGAAGAGTGTAGGAATCAAACGATCATGATTCATTCTGCGTGCCTCACCACAGGTTTTGCTCCGGTCTTTGACTGCGATAGCTCGTCATGAACTAGATGAGTTGTGGTGTCAAGCCCCATTCTGATGCAGTTCTTCTTGCTTTGGGGGACTTGGGAGAAGCTGGTGTGAAAATGTCAAAATTTGCAAAATTTTTAGACACCTCCGTGTTATGGCAAAAATTTGCAACTTTTCAAAGCAATTTGCTCTAAAATACTGTCGAAATTGCTTTAATTAATCAAACCATTGTGTCATGGAATTTTGAAGAAAGCTCCATATCCACCTTTAGTGTCTGCCAGAGGCTGGATCTAACAGGCTCCCTGCTAGTTTAACACTAGCGGCTATACTGCACTGCAGTACAAAATAGCTGCAATGTATTATTGAAGTGATCCAGTGATTACATGATCAATTTCCCTACTGAGACAAAAAATAGAAAAGAGTTAAAAGGAAGATGTCTTCAGAACATTATCCATTGATGAAAATTTTCACACTGGCCACTAGGGCTTTTTTGAAGACTTTAAATTTCTGCTGTTTCAGGAAACAATACATGCACAATTAGCCACAATGAATGGACTCTCATGCTATATTTTGTATTTTAGCATTAAATGAGCATGTGCAAAAGACATGACATAATTTTGTTTCTTAATGAAGAGATATTATGTATTGTACTTCATGATAGTGGTAAAATTTCTTTGCTATGACTTGCGTTTAGTTGTGAAAAAATGGAAATTTGGCGAAAATTTTGAAAATTTTGCAATTTTCCACCTTTGAATTTTCATGCCTTCAAAACAGAGAAATATGTCACACAAATAGTTAATAAATAACATTTCCCACATGTCTACTTTACAACAGCATAATTTTGGAACCAAGTTATAAAGGTTAAAAGTTGACCAGCGATTTCTCATTTTTACAACACCATTTTTTTTCAGGGAGCACATCACATTTGAAATCACTTTAAGGGGTCTATATGATAGAAAATACCCAAAAGTCACACCATTCTAAAAACTGCACCCCTGAAGGTGCTCAAAACCACATTCAAGAAGTTTATTAACCCTTCCGGTGCTTCACAGGAATTTTTGGAATGTTTAAAAAAATGAACATTTAACTTTTTTCACAAAAAAATTACTTCAGATCTAATTTGTTTGTTTTACAGGGGGTAACAGGAGAAATTGGACTCCAAAAGTTGATGTACAATTTGTCCTGAGTACGCTGATACCCCATATATGCACTGCGCATGACAGGAAGTCTCTGAGCTCTGGTATCCCGGATGTTGTCATGACGACATCAGGTTACCATGGGAGCAATCGGGACACCGCATCATGTCGCGGGGTCTTTGATCCAGAGGCAGAGGGGCTGTCACAGCTGACAGCCCCTCTGCCTGCTCCTGGAATGCTACGATCATCAGTGTTCTGGGGGTTTAAGTGCCGGGAGTGGCTGTGAGAATCAGCTGTTACTCTGCCACAATCGTACTATTCCATCCATGCGCATTAAGGCCCAGGGCACATGGACGGAATAGTATGTTCAGTGTCAGGAAGGGGTTAAGCAACAGCTGATAGCTTTCCTTTAAATAAAATGTGCAAATGTGTGAATTACTGGAGAAGCAAAACAAAACCTTTATGTATTAGGAAATATTAAGGCTAAGATTATAGCCCAAATTTGGCAGTGTCAATGGTCACATGGCCAAGAATAAATATGTGTAGCCTTTGTAAGTTTTTGTAACTCTTTTCTAGTACAGCCCCCAGAGGAAGCCCACGCAAAACGCGCGCTGGGGCTGCGATTTCTGACGGCACGGTGGACTTATTGTGGTATGACCCCCCCTTTTTCTTTTTGCTTTTGTCTTTATAGCCCAGTTCACTACTGACTATCTGACCGTTTGTTGGCACTTACTAGCAAGATAAGCGTGCAGGACACTACACATAAGAAAGTGCACTGTTTGCCATATGCAATAGATACATCCCTGTGTATACAACAATGGCTCCTATGGCTTGGATATACAAATTGGGTGTTGTTCTACCAGGTCCTTACAAATAATTCCGTCGCCTCAGATTTTACTGTCTGTATCCATTCCACAATTGTTATCTTTGTCTATGTGATGAATTTTTTTATTGTTTTAAAATATTGAATTAATAATAAAAATATTCTATTTTTGATACCACTCTATAGAGGTATTATTGCTCCTTTTTCTTTGATGTTTGAAATATTGCTAGGGGAGTATACCTGTTACTTACTTTTTAGTATTGTGACATTGTTTTTTTTGTGATTTTTTTGTATATTCATAACTAGAGTTGAGCGACTTTTGGTTTTTTAGGGTCGCGTTTCGTTTCGTGAAACCCGACTTTTCCAAAAGTCGGGTCGAGCAAGATCGTCCGATTATAGGGAAAAGTCGGGGTCGTCCCGAAACACGAAACCCAATGTAAGTCAATGGGGAATAAAAGTCGGCAGTGAGAGGAGGACAGGAAACACACCTACAGTGCCCATTTGAATGCCAAAAGCATCAATTCTTCTTACTTAAGCTTGTCAACCTTAATTAACTTCATAATACAAGTTACGCACTGAAAAATGGGGGTTATTTGGCTAAATTTGTGGGGGGGAGGGCTGGCTGCAGGTTCCATGTGCCCTGGGCGAAAGAGCGCCCCTTTAACACATACCACAACTCATCATGCTCCGATACGGCAGAGAAATAGCGGTATAGTACAATGAAAAATACCTCACTTTTTACATCTCATGACGAGGCCCATCTATTTCTCCATACAAAATCATTGGTCCCATATAATGTTTGAAACAGTATATGATGAGCTCCACATAATGCTACAGTATACACTCACTGGCCACTTTATTAGGTACACCATGCTAGTAACGGGTTGGACCCCCTTTTGCCTTCAGAACTGCCTCAATTCTTCGTGGCAGAGATTCAACAAGGTGCTGGAAGCATTCCTCAGAGATTTTGGACCATATTGACATGATGGCATCACACAGTTGGCGCAGATTTGTCGGCTGCACATCCCTGATGCGAATCTCCCGTTCCACCACATCCCAAAGATGCTCTATTGGATTGAGATCTGGTGACTGAGGAGGCCATTTGAGTACAGTGAACTCATTGTCATGTTCAAGAAACCAATCTGAGATGAATCGAGCTTTATGACATGGCGCATTATCCTGCTGAAAGTAGCCATCAGATGCCTGTTCTTAGCTGAGAGGAGTGGTACCCAGTGTGGTCTTCTGCTGCTGTAGCCCATCTGCCTCAAAGTTCGACGCACTGTGCGTTCAGAGATGCTCTTCTGCCTACCTTGGTTGTAACGGGTGGCAATTTGAGTCACTGTTGCCTTTCTATCAGCTCGAACCAGTATGCCCATTCTCCTCTGACCTCTGGCAGCAACAAGGCATTTCCGGCCACAGAACTGCCGCTCACTGGATTTTTTTTCTTTTTCGGACCATTCTCTGTAAACCCTAGAGATGGTTGTGCGTGAAAATCCCAGTAGATCAGCAGTTTCTGAAATACTCAGACCAGCCCTTCTGGCACCAACAATCATGCCACGTTCAAAGGCACTCAAATCACCTTTCTTCCCCATACTGATGCTCGGTTTGAACTGCAGGAGATTGTCTTGACCATGTCTACATGCCTAAATGCACTGAGTTGCCGCCATGTGATTGGCTGATTAGAAATTAAGTCTTAACACACAGTTGGACAGGTGTACCTAATAAAGTGGCCAGTGAGTGTATGTTGGTCCCCATGGATGAAGCTCCACTGTCTTATGGGCCCAAATAATGCTCCAAACATAATGGGCCCCATTTCTAATGCTCTAGTGTATAATGGGCCCTGTAAATGCTGCTCCAGTGTCTGATGTCCACCTTTGGAATGTTCCAGTGTATGGTGGGCCCCATCTATCATTCTCCAGAGTATAGTGCTCCCCAAAAATTGCTGTCCCAACATTGAAAACAATCAAATAAGTCTCCTCGCTAGGGAATCCCTGTACTTGTCTGGACAGGTGCTGGAGCTTGCTTAACAGCTCGCCAGCCGTTCTCACGCCCAGTATGGATTGCACGTGATTGCACAAAGGTTAGAAAGGGTACCGTATCCCCGGATAACATGTATGGATAGCGTACACATTCAAAATATATGTCTATACAGCATGAGGCAGGCTCAGACGGTGTTAGGCCCAGTATGGATTGCACGTCATTGCACAAAGGTTAGAAAGGGTACCGTATCCCCGGATAACATGTATGGATAGCGTACACATTCAAAATATATGTCTATACAGCATGAGGCAGGCTCAGACGGTGTTAGGCCCAGTATGGATTGCACGTCATTGCACAAAGGTTAGAAAGGGTACCGTATCCCCGGATAACATGTATGGATAGCGTACACATTCAAAATATATGTCTATACAGGATGAGGCAGGCTCAGACGGTGTTAGGCCCAGTATGGATTGCACGTCATTGCACAAAGGTTAGAAAGGGTACCGTATCCCCGGATAACATGTATGGATAGCGTACACATTCAAAATATATGTCTATACAGCATGAGGCAGGCTCAGACGGTGTTAGGCCCAGTATGGATTGCACGTCATTGCACAAAGGTTAGAAAGGGTACCGTATCCCCGGATAACATGTGTGGATAGCGTACACATTCAAAATATATGTCTATACAGCATGAGGCAGGCTCAGACGGTGTTATGCCCAGTATGGATTGCACGTCATTGCACAAAGGTTAGAAGGGGTACCGTATCCCCGGATAACATGTATGGATAGCGTACACATTCAAAATATATGTCTATACAGCATGAGGCAGGCTCAGATGGTGTTAGGCCCAGTATGGATTGCACGTCATTGCACAAAGGTTAGAAAGGGTACCGTATCCCCGGATAACATGTATGGATAGCGTACACATTCAAAATATATGTCTATACAGCATGAGGCAGGCTCAGACGGTGTTAGGCCCAGTATGGATTGCACGTCATTGCACAAAGGTTAGAAAGGGTACCGTATCCCCGGATAACATGTATGGATAGCGTACACATTCAAAATATATGTCTATACAGCATGAGGCAGGCTCAGACGGTGTTAGGCCCAGTATGGATTGCACGTCATTGCACAAAGGTTAGAAAGGGTACCGTATCCCCGAATAACATGTATGGATAGCGTACACATTCAAAATATATGTCTATACATCATGAGGCAGGCTCAGACGGTGTTAGGCCCAGTATGGATTGCACGTCATTGCACAAATGTTAGAAGGGGTACCGTATCCCCAGATAACATGTATGGATAGAGTACACATTCAAAATATATGTCTATACAGCATGAGGCAGGCTCAGACGGTGTTAGGCCCAGTATGGATTGCACGTCATTGCACAAAGGTTAGAAAGGGTACCGTATCCCCGGATAACATGTATGGATAGCGTACACATTCAAAATATATGTCTATACAGCATGAGGCAGGCTCAGACGGTGTTAGGCCCAGTATGGATTGCACGTCATTGCACAAAGGTTAGAAAGGGTACCGTATCCCCGGATAACATGTATGGATAGCGTACACATTCAAATTATATGTCTATACAGCATGAGGCAGGCTCAGACGGTGTTAGGCCCAGTATGGATTGCACGTCATTGCACAAAGGTTAGAAAGGGTACCGTATCCCCGGATAACATGTATGAATAGCGTACACATTCAAAATATATGTCTATACAGCATGAGGCAGGCTCAGACGGTGTTAGGCCCAGTATGGATTGCACGTCATTGCACAAAGGTTAGAAAGGGTACCGTATCCCCGGATAACATGTATGGATAGCGTACACATTCAAAATATATGTCTATACAGCATGAGGCAGGCTCAGACGGTGTTAGGCCCAGTATGGATTGCACGTCATTGCACAAAGGTTAGAAGGGGTACCGTATCCCCGGATAACATGTATGGATAGTGTACACATTCAAAATATATGTCTATACAGCATGAGGCAGGCTCAGACGGTGTTAGGCCCAGTATGGATTGCACGTCATTGCACAAAGGTTAGAAGTGGTACCGTATCCCCGGATAACATGTATGGATAGCGTACACATTCAAAATATATGTCTATACAGCATGAGGCAGGCTCAGACGGTGTTAGGCCCAGTATGGATTGCACGTCATTGCACAAAGGTTAGAAAGGGTACCGTATCCCTGGATAACATGTATGGATAGCGTACACATTCAAAATATATGTCTCAGGAGGCAGGCTCAGACGGTGTCAGGCACAGTATGGATTTGACGGCCCAGATTACACAGTGGAGGAGCAGGGAGAGGTAAAGATTGCAAATGCTGGGGCCCTGGCCAAGCAAGGGGGGCCCACTCGTGGGCGTCGGTACTGGCGCTGCGCTTACCAGCCGTGTGCATTCCTCAAAACACTGAAGGACTTTACAAAGGTCTTTCAGCTTCGAACACTGCACGCCTGTCAACTCCATGTCTGCTCTCAAAGTGCCTGGCCGTGTATCCTCCCACAAATGCATTATGGCCTGCCTCTGCTCACACAGCCGCTCCACCATGTGCAGGGTGGAGTTCCACCTTGTTGCAATGTCGATAATGAGGCGGTGGTTGGGAAGGTGGAGCAATCGCTGCAGCTTCTGCATACGAACGGAGTGTACAGGCGACCGGCGGATGTGCGCGCACAGTCTTCGCACCTTCTGGAGCAGGGCTGTTAACTCCGGATAATTTTTGAGGAAGCACTGCACCACCAGGTTCAAGGTGTGAGCCAAGCAAGGTATGTGGCTGAGTTTTGAAAGGGCTATGGCTGCCACAAAATTACGGCCGTTATCACTAACTACCTTGCCTGCCTCAAGATGTACACTGCCCAGCCATGACTCAGTTTGTCGCTTCAAGTACTCGGCCAGCACCTCGGCGGTGTGTCTGTCGCCCAAACACATCATCTGCAACACAGCCTGCTGACGCTTTCCACTAGCTGCTCGATAGGGGGACACATCGTGTGCAACAGTGGCAGCTGCAGATGGAGTGCTCGTACGACTGAGCTCTGTGGACGAGCTTTCGCTTCTGGAGGAGGAGGAGGAGGAGGAGGGTCCAACGCCTACAGCCAACTGTTTCCTATACCGTGGGCTAGGCAGCACTGTCCCACCACCGATGTCCCCTGTGGACCCTGCATCCACCACATTAACCCAGTGCGCAGTGATGGACACGTAACGGCCCTGGCCATGCCGACTGGACCATGCATCAGTTGTGAGGTGCACCTTTCCGCTCACTGACTGCTTGAGTGCATGGACAATGCGGTCTTTCACATGATGGTGGAGGGCTGGGATGGCTTTGCGAGAGAAGAAGTGGCAACTGGGTAGGTCATAGCGTGGTACTGCATAGGCCATGAGTTCGCGGAAAGCTGTGCTTTCCACCAACCGAAAGGGCATCATCTCAAACGAGATTAGTTTGGCAATGTGGGCGTTCAAACCCAGTGTACGCGGATGAGAGACTGAGTACTTTCTTGACCTACTCATAGTGTCTGGGAGGGTGAGCTGGACTTGAGAGCTGCATATGGTGGAAGTAGCAGTGGACAGGGCGGACTGAGAGAGGGTTGATGATGGTGATGGAGTTGGTGTTCTTTCTGATGGCCTAGAATCAGTCTTTCGTTGATATAACAGTGGGATTCCCTGACTGCTGTGGCCTTGCAACGACACCTCAACATTTGCTGCTGTGCTAACCGGTGGGCTTACAGTGGGGG
This sequence comes from Dendrobates tinctorius, assembly GCF_039654945.1. NCBI lineage: Eukaryota > Metazoa > Chordata > Amphibia > Anura > Dendrobatidae > Dendrobates > Dendrobates tinctorius. Next base: position 13,984,549 of record NW_027361750.1, on the reverse strand, counting down.
AAACAATGTAGTGTTGCTGACTACCTTCGTTGTGATCAGTTGCACATGTGGCACTTGAGGTTTGGTGTTGTGTCCACTCTTGCAAGTGCATGCTGGTTAAATGTCTAAGCATGCAACTGGTATTCAAATTTTTCAGATTTTTCCCTCGGCTAAAGGTCTTTGCGCACTTCTTACAGATAACCTTGGCCTGATCATGAGGATTTTGTTCAAAAAAGTGCCACACTGCACTCTTCCTACTTTGGCAGACATTTTGCGGCCTAGCACGCTGTGATCTTTTGACCCTCTGGACAAGCTGTCCAGCAACTCTTTTGATGTTTGGAACCTGTCTTTGGAGTGCTCCGGGCCTGCCAGATAACAGCTGTTGCGATGTCGATGTCTGCTGTGGATGCTCCTCATCTGAGCTATTGGAAGCAGCACCCTCTTCCCCCAATGGATGCCAATCTGGGTCAACAACTGGGTCATCCATCACCTCCTCTTCTATGTCATGTGCACCTTCCTCTGTGTCACCGTGTATGGTGGTATAGTGTGCGGGATGGGGCACCTGAGTCTCATCAGGGTCAGAATCTGGCTCTGTACACTGCGAGGACAATGTAGTTCTCTGAGTGAATGTACCAGCAGAATCATCCATCAGCGGCTGTGCATCAGTGCACTCCATGTCAGATTCATCTTGGCCTGGGTAATTCACCATTTCACTTGATAATCCAGGCATGGTATGTGAAAACAGCTCCATGGAGTAATCAGTAGTATGGCCTGCGTCATCCTTCAATCTTGGTTGGGGTGAAGGACACAAGGAAGGGTGTGGTTCATGAACATGAGCCTCCAATGACGACTCAGTGCTTTTACTTTTTACAACTGAAGAAGAGGAGGCGATAGAGCTGGAGGCTGAGTCAGCAATGTAAGACAAAACTTTTTCCTGATGCTTTGCCTTTAAAAGCGGTTTGCCAACTCCTAGAAAACTAAGCGTTCGAGTCCTTATGTAGCCAGACGATGACGCAGGGTCAGCACCTCCTGCATTCGGTCCTATTTTGCTCTTGCCACTACCATCAGATCCACCACCAACACCATCATTACCAGCTGCCAACCCCCGCCCAATTCCACGGCCTCTTCCACCAGCCTTCCTCATTTTTGGTAGAAATGTAGACAAAATCCAACAAACTATATAGTAATGTAAAACAAGGTACAAGGTGTCTATAGGACAGGGGAGTTTTAGAATTTCTGCACACACTTGTGGACAGTGGACACTTGTGGATTGTGTGAGGCCCACTGATATCTGAGCGCTATGTGACACGCTCGATGGCACAGCTGCCTGTGACCAAAGTGACGAGAGGATAATGGAGATTTTGAATCTCTGCGTACATTTTTGGACACTGGACACTTGTGGATTGTGTGAGGCCCACTGATATCTGATCGCTATGTGACACGCTCGATGGCACAGCTGCCTGTGACCAAAGTCACGAGAGGATAATAGAGATTTTGAATCTCTGCGTACACTTTTGGACACTGGACACTTGTGGATGGTGTGAGGCCCACTGATATCTGAGCGCTATGTGACACGCTCGATGGCACAGCTGCCTGTGACCAAAGTGACGAGAGGATAATGGAGATTTTGAATTCTCTGCGTACACTTTTGGACACTGGACACTTGTGGATGGTGTGAGGCCCACTGATATCTGAGCGCTATGTGACACGCTCGATGGCACAGCTGCCTGTGACCAAAGTGACGAGAGGATAATGGAGATTTTGAATCTCTGCGTACACTTTTGGACACTGGACACTTGTGGATGGTGTGAGGCCCACTGATATCTGAGCGCTATGTGACACGCTCGATGGCACAGCTGCCTGTGACCAAAGTGACGAGAGGATAATGGAGATTTTGAATCTCTGCGTACACTTTTGGACACTGGACACTTGTGGATGGTGTGAGGCCCACTGATATCTGAGCGCTATGTGACACGCTCGATGGCACAGCTGCCTGTGACCAAAGTGACGAGAGGATAATGGAGATTTTGAATCTCTGCATACACTTTTGGACACTGGACACTTGTGGATGGTGTGAGGCCCACTGATATCTGAGCGCTATGTGACACGCTCGATGGCACAGCTGCCTGTGACCAAAGTGACGAGAGGATAATGGAGATTTTGAATCTCTGCGTACACTTTTGGACACTGGACACTTGTGGATGGTGTGAGGCCCACTGATATCTGAGCGCTATGTGACACGCTCGATGGCACAGCTGCCTGTGACCAAAGTGACGAGAGGATAATGGAGATTTTGAATCTCTGCGTACACTTTTGGACACTGGACACTTGTGGATGGTGTGAGGCCCACTGATATCTGAGCGCTATGTGACACGCTCGATGGAACAGCTGCCTGTGACCAAAGTGACGAGAGGATAATGTCACTCTCCGCAAGGAGAAACCTTACTTCTTAGACCCTAGTCCAGAGCCTCTCACCTTGCCAAATCAGATCTCATACTTTGCACTGACGAGAGCCAACAGCTCGAAACACCGTGTCTGCAAATTGAGATTCTGATTTGGCTTGTATCCTAAGTCATACTACAAGACTCGTTAAAGGGTTGATTGTGACTTGTAGGATCGCTACTACCAATAGGTGGCGCTGTAGAGTAAAAGTCCTCTTTCTTTCTGAAGAGGCAATTTGCATATGAGAGGATAATGGAGATTTTGAATCTCTGCGTACACTTTTGGACACTGGACACTTGTGGATGGTGTGAGGCCCACTGATATCTGAGCGCTATGTGACACGCTCGATGGCACAGCTGCCTGTGACCAAAGTGACAAGAGGATAAGGGAGATTGGATTGCTTTTAGAAAAGCAGTTTGCGGAGCAGTGGGTAAACAGCAATGCCAGCGTGTCAGGAAGCCTTAAAAGGCAGCCCAACAACCAACACCACTGATACACCACAATATAGCCTCCCCTTGCACTGCACACACAGTGACTTGTGTGTTGTGCAGGCCAAATTGCTAGCAGCAGAAGCAGTTTTTTTGTCTTCTTCCCTGCCTAACGCTCTCCCTACAGAATCAGCAGCAACCTCTCCCTATACTAAGATCGGCAGAAGTAAGATGGCGGTCGGCGTGCACGCCCTTTTATACCCCCTGTGATGCCCACCAAAGCAAGCCAATCACTTGCATGCCCTTCTGAAAGATGGTGGTGACCCGTGCCTATGTCATCACATTGCCCACAGTGTCCGTGGATCCTGATTGGCTGAAAAAGAGCGCAAAACAAACTTTTGAAACGCGACTTTGGCGCGTAAGTCGCCGACCTCGTGGCCGACCTCATCCTAGGGTCGGGTTTCGTTTCATGAAACCCGACTTTGCCAAAAGTCGGCGACTTTTGAATTTTTTCGACCCGTTTCGCTCAACTCTATTCATAACTCTTTTGTAGTAGTTGAGGTACCCTAGGTGTTGCAATGTCACCCAATTCACTTGTATTGAGCTGCAGTGTAGCCCATTTTTGCCCAAAGCCGCCATTTAGCTCCAGTTAAAATGCAATATAAATTTTTAATTTTGTAACTGCAGTAATTTTACTGACTCATCGGATATTTTTTGTATACATTTTACATATATCGCACAGACAAAAAAGTACCAAAAACCCATTCCTACAAAAATGTTGGAGAGATTGAAGTTATTACTCTTGGGTCTGGATGGGTGTGCAGACATTCTATTAGTGACTATAGTAAAATATTTATGCAGAGCTGGAGTGGTGCTACTAAAGTAAGGACCCAGCACCTAGTTTTATACTCATCACCCGATGTCTCCAGCTCTTCCTGGGCCCGCATTGGTCCCACGCCATCATCCTGTGACCTCAACTTCTGAGTGACTGAAAGTCAGAGGTAACGGTCACAAGCGCTCAGTGTAAGTCTACAACAGCCTTGTTCTGGCGCTCACAGACTTACATTGAGAAGTGTCTTCTGAATCATCTAGCAAATACTGCAGCAATCTGGGAGGTCACAAACTGCTGGAGACTGACCGGAGCGGCGCTGATAAAAGATGAAGATGGTGACTGGTAAATATAAGATTAAGGGCAGTGCAATAGAAAAAATCCCGCTGGAATGGTACTATACGAACGACATATTTTTGGACCTAATAATGATATTCAATAAATTTTTCTTAGGAGTATTATTTTTTTATTTCTTTATAAGAAATGTTATTAAATTGAATGGCTGAGTCATTTTGTACACAGGTGGTCATGTTACTTATTATAAATTTAGCACATGACCAAGCAAAAGGAAGTCAGGCCAAACAGCATTTTATAAATGTGTCAATTATTATTATGCCACTGTTATTCTTGACTTTGATAATGCTTAATGATTGTATATTTTGTGTAAAGAACGGTAAAAGGTCTACATGAAAATAAGACCTATTTCATGCCGATAAGAGGCATAAGAATATAAAAAGCATGATGCAGCAAAAAAAGTGGAATAGAACTTGGATGTGAAGATTTAATCCGCCTTGTAGACCTTAAAGAGACATTTTCTTGGAAAATAGAATGAAGTGATTGGTGCTATTTAAATAGCTTTGACTATGAATTTTATATTTTTTGATTCATCTGAATAATCCAGCGGAGACCAACATTCTTGTTTCCATTGGGAGCTACTAACAGAACTGCTTTGGAACGTTGCAAACAGATTTCCATAAATTTGAATACATACGCAACTCTATTAAAATTTAACAATGTTATATCCGACGGCCCCTCGAATGGTTCCAGGTTACAGTAATTAAGTGGAAGTGATAATTGGGATTGTGTTGCAATTTTTTTAGATGTGAGAACTTCTTTTCTTTATCAAAGGTATTTTTAATTAGGCCTTAATCTCGTTTCTTTTTTTTTTTAACTTTACGCCTTCGTTTTTTTTTTCGCATTACAATACAGGAGGAAGAAATTTAAACAATCTCAGCAAATAATACAGCCTGTCATGAAATAATAAAAGTCCTTTTAAAAATATTGTGTTTTTGCTGTCAGGATGTGTTACATACTACAGAAAAAGCATTTCTGCGTGAAAGACAATTACAATACGGTTATGCATATTTCAAGGCTGAATCGAGACTAAATTTTCCTCTGATGTTTACTGAAAACTGTCATTTATAGTAACATAATGGTATAAATAGGCTTCTATTTAGCTTTAAAAAAAAATCGGAATAAAATTAAAATATATTACAGAAGATGTGAATTTGAGTTATTATGATGATTGTCACTATTATTCTTGTTATATTCATCAATAGTCTTATGGTTATTAACATATATGATAATATTAATAATAGTAATTAAAAATAAACAAAAAGAGGCAGCACCCTGAGGGTGCTAAATTTTGTACGAAGCTGACAAATTTAGGTTCATCTGAATTACGTTATTGTTATATCTACTATACTCTAAATATGTGGTTCTCAGTTCACGTTTTGATCAAACTGCGTACAGTAACCTGTTCTAGTAACGGGATCACTTCAAATCAAGACTTAAGCCCCTGTCACAACAGCGATCTCACCTGCGATCTCGCTACGTGTGACACATAGCGGCGATCGGGCCCCTGCTGCGATGTCGCTGATCGTGCTCGAATGTCCTAGGCCATTTTTTGATAACTGGTGTCCCACTGGTCTGCATGCATCGCTGTGTTTGACAGGGACAATGACGAACGACCTCAATACTACAGGTCGGAGAGACAGAGTCCCAAGAACCGTCGTGTCATTCCATATCATTGCTGCGTCGCTGGTGAGATCTGACTGTTTGACATCTTACCAGTGACCTCGTAGCGACGCACCAGCGATCCCTACTAGGTCGCATCGTTGTCGGGATTGCTGGTGCGTCGCCAAGTGTGACGGTACCCTTACCTCATTCTTGCACATAGGTAAACAATTTGTAAACAGGGTAGGAAGGAACTAGTCTAATTTGACTTTAAATGCAAATGAAAGGTGCACACAACCAAGTTAGAGGCAGTAACCATCTAAAACGCATAATGCAAAAATAAAAAAGTTAGCTCCTCTTAAGATAGTGAAATACTGGCACAAGGGAAAATCTGATGTGGCTGCAAGACAAAAACAAACACAAAGATGCTTAGATTAGACTGTATTGGCTTTGGATTCTTGGATGATTTCTATTATTATTATTTATTTATATAGCACCATTAATTCCATGGTGCTGTACATGATAAGGGGTTACATACAAAGTTATAGATATCGTTTACAGTAAACAAATTTACATTGACAGACTGGTACAGAGGGGAAAGGACCCTGTCCTTGCGGACTTACATTCTATGTGATAATGGGGTAGAGACACAAGGTCTCTTATTATTATTATTTATTATTACTGCATCATTTATTCCATGGTGCTTTACATGTGAAAAGGGGTATTCATAGTAAAAACCTGTACAATATTCATGAACAATACAAATCACTGAATGGTACAGGAGGAGAGAGGACCCTGCCGGCAAGGGCTCACAGCCTACAAGGGATGGGGAGAGGAAACAGTAGGTGAGGGTATAGCTGGTCATGCAGCAGTGTGGTGGAATGAGGGTTACTGCAGGTTGTATGCTTTTCAGAAGAGGTAGATCTTTTGAAGGTTTCCATTGTAGATGAGAGTCTGATATGTTGGGGTAGGGGAAGATGCACTGGAAAAGTTTTGACTGCTATTGTGGGAAGAGGAGATAAAAGGGGAATAGGGAAGGAGATCTTGTGAGGATTGGAGGTTTCATGCAGGCAAGTACTGGGAGACCAGGTCACATATGTATGGAGGAGACAGGTAGCAGATGATTTTACATGTTATGGTTAGGGTTTTGGACTGGATTCTGTGGGCAACATGGAGTCAATGAAAGGATTGGCAGATAGGAGAGGCCAGGGAATAGCAGGGGTAGAAGTGGATTATTCAGGCAGCAGAGTTTAGGATAAATTGGAGAGGTGCAACAGTGTTAGCAGGGAGGCCACAGAGCAGGAGGTTATAGTAGTCAAGGAAGGAGATGATGAGGGCATACACTAGTGTTTTTGCATATTCTTAGTTAAAGAATGTACAGATCAAGGAAATATTTTAGAATTTTCAGGCGATGGAAAGGCGTTGGATGTGTGGTTTTAAGGAGAGAGTAGAGTCAAGGGTTGCTCCGAGGCAGCGAGCTTGTGGGACTTGGGAGAGTGAGCAGATATTGACTTTGATGGATAGGTCTGGGGTTGAGTGAGATGGGGAAAGATGATGAATTTTGTTTTTTCCATGTTAAGTTGTAGAAACAAAGCAAAGAAGGATAATGAAAAAGCGGACAGACATTGTGGGATTCCGGTTATCGAGGAGGTGATATCAGTTTCAGAGAGGTAGATTTGTGTTATCAGCATATAGATAATATTGAAAGCCTTGGGACCCTATGAGCTGTTCCAGGCTAAAGGTGTAGATGGAAAAGAGCAGGGGTCCAAAACTGAACCTTGGGGGCTACCGACAGATAAGGGGCGAGATGAGGAAGGGGTGTGTGAGTGGAAAACAATGAATGTCCAGTCTATTAGGTATGAAGAGATCCGAGAAAGAGCCAAGTCTGTGATGCCAAAAAATGAGAGAATCTATAGTCCACTGTGTCAAAGGCAGAGGACAGGTCCAGGAGGAATAGGACAAAGTAATGCACAATGGCTTTGACAGTTAGTAGGTTATTGCTGACTTTAGGTTATTTTCTGATGAAAGCTACTCCTTGGCACTGTGTTTAGAATAAATTGCCCTTTTTATTTTTGATTATTTGTTTAAGTAGATGTTTCAAACTAAGTGACACATTTTGTGGGGATTTTGAAAGGTGATTTTACTGGTTTTATTTAATATACTTATATTTATATGCATGTATATCAGTTGCCAATAGAAACTAGTTTTCTAATTGTGTTATGAATTATAAGATTATGTACTGAAATGAATATCAGAAAATGTAATTTATTACTGTTTTGTTTTCAAATAAGTATGTCTTAAGTGGTTTCATCCGTACGTCTGAGAATACAATCACAAGAAATTTCAAAATTCCTCATTCTGACATGTTTATTGTTATAAATCTAAAAATGAAATTTTGACACATTTGAGAGCAATCACATTTAATTTTCTATTATTACTTGCTATAATTCTGTTATTAAGATGCTTCTAACAAGAGAAGTACTAAAGAAGTTGTCTAAGCTTTACGTTTATTAAGAAAGCTTTTAAGCCATAGACTTTAATGTTCAAAACCATTCTGAACCCAGAGCTATTCACTGTACATTTTCCTAGAATCGTTTGAGGTTAAATCAACCTGCTGGAGATGTGTTTTGCTTCCTCCTTGCAAAGTCCTTGAAAAGTTTTTCTATTTCAAACCAGTTTTTAAGGAGAAAAAGCAAGAAAAAATTTAACTTACTTGTATGATACTTGAATAAAAAAAATTGTTAAAACCTTGCCAGATCAACTGTGAAAAGGTATAATTTACTATTACACTGGGGTGATGGGTATCTTCTGCAATCTAATGTTTTAATGCACATTGTTGTATTATGAATCCATGACAGACAAATTTACATTATGGTGCTAACATATCTTCATGTGCCATTGATTTTATACATAGGTAGAGAAACACATTTTCTCACACTTTTTTTTTATTAATCTGCAAGATACAACTTGTAAGCCTTACAAATAGTTATGTAGGTAGTGCAATTGCAATGAGATATATGTACAGTTGTGTGAAAAAGTGTTTGCTCCTACCTGATTTGCTATTATTTTTCTATTCTTTTCATGTTTGTCACTCTTAAATGTTTCAGATCACCAAACAAATATAAATATTAGACAAAGATAACACAAATAGACACAAAATGCATTTTTTAAATGAATGTCTTTATTATTAAGGGAAAAATAAATCCAAACCTAAAGGGCTCTGTGTGAAAAAGTGATTGCCCCCTCCATAAAACAAAAATTAACTGTGGTTTATCACATCTTTGGGATGCTGATTCAAATTCCCTAGCCACATGCAGGCTTGATTACTGCCACACATGTTCTCAATCAAGAAATTACTTAAATAGGACCTGCCTGACAAAGTGAAGTAGACCAAAAGATCCTCAAAAGCTAGACATCATGCCGTAATAAAAAGAAATTCAGGAACAAATGAGAAACAAAGTAGTTGAGAGCTATTGGTCTGGAAAAGGTTATGCAGTCATTTCTAAAACTTTAGACCTCCAGTGAACCAACAGTGAGAGCCATTATCCCCAAATGGTGAAAACATGAAAGAGTGGTGAACCTTCTCAGGAGTGGCTTGCAGACCAAAATTACCCCAAGAGCGCACCAGCTACTCATCCAAGAGGTCAAAAAGACCACACAACAACATCCAAAGAACTGCAGGCCTCACTTGCCTCAGTTAAGGTCAGTGTTTATGACTCCATCATGATGTAGAGACTGGGCAAAAATGGCCTGCATGGCAGAGTTCCAAGATGAAAACCACTGCTGAGCAATAAGAACATAGAAGCTTGCCTCATTTTTGCAATTAAGCATCTTGATGATCCCCAAGACTTTTGGGAGAATACTGTGTAGACTGGTGAGGCAAAAGTTGAACTTTTTGGAAGATGTACTGTATGTCACATTATATCTGGTGTAAAAGTAACACAGCATTTCAGCAAAGAAATATATGGTGGTGGTAGTGTGATGGTCTGGGGCTATTTTGCTGCTTCGGGACCTGTAAGACTTGCTGTGGTAAATGGAACCAAAAATTCTGTTGTCTTCCAAAAAATCCTGAAGGAGAATGTCAGGTCATCTGTTTGTGAACTCAAGCTGAAGCTCACTTGGGTTATGCAGCAGGACAATGATCCAAAACATACCAGAAAGTTCACCTCTTTCTTAATGGCTTAAGAAAAACAAAATTAAGATTTTGGAGTGGCCTAGTCAAAGTCCTGACCTTAATACAATTGAGATGCTGTGACATGACCTTAAAAACGCGGGTTGTGCTTGGAAATCCTAAAATGTGGCTGAATTACAACAATTCTGAAAAGATAAGTGGGCCAAAATTCCTCCAGAGCGTTGTAAAAGACTCATTGCCAGTTATCGCAAGTGCTTGATTAAAGTTGCTGCTAAGGGTTGCCCAACCAGTTATTAGGTTTAAGGGGCAATCACTTTTTTACACAGAGTGACGTAGGTTTGTGTTTCTTTTACCCTTAATAATAAAGACTTTCATTTAAAAACAGCATTTACTTGTGTTATTTTTGTCTAATATTTAAATTTGTTTGGTGATCTGAAACATTTAAGTGTGACAAACAAGCTAAAGGAAAGGAAATCAAAATGGGGCAAACACTTTTTTACACATCTGTATATCAAGTGGGAAAGAATAAAAGAATAATACATGTTCCAGTCTGAGCTAAATAGCAGTTTTTTCATTCACAATGCAGAATGTTGATCGACAAGATCATCATTCAGAACAAGAATTGTATATATTGTAGGGTTTCAGCAATCTGGTAGCCACTTGGATACTCACATGCACAGATTTTTATATCAAAATAGTGTAAGGTTTATTGTGCACCATAAACTTTATAGTTCCAAATTAAAAACAGCTTTTCTTCAGTACAAATGGATAAAACAAATAGTACTTTTTTCAGATACTATGAAAAAAATAAGTGCAGCAGCCTCATCAATCTCAGTTTTCAAGGCAGAACTAGCACAAGCAGCATTAAATGTGATCACCAAAGTAACACATCAGTTCAGCTCCAGCACAACTCCACTCTTCTGAGCTAACCCAGCTACTATTATTAGGCCTGTAAGCCCCTGGCCTGGATTATGGGAATGGCCTTTTTCACCAAGACTCTTTTGGTTGATACTAAATTATGTACCAGAAATCCAGTGAAATTAACCCTCTCTGTAACTTAGTGTTACTGATGCAGATTTTTGCACTACCAACACTAACCACCTTGGTGGAACATATCTGTCATCCAGGACCTTACCTACTGCTTTCTCACAACATGTACATAAGTATTTAAGCTTTTTACTCCTAAAAAAAAGAATGCTAGCTCTTTTTGATGCAGGCTATACCACAATGTAATAGCTTTCATGGTAACAGGACCTTGCTTTCTACAGCGATTGAAGAGATGGAACGGAGTTCACTGCAGTTGGAGCGCCTGAGGCGCGTGCAGCGTGAGGGGGCGCGTGCGGTGCAGGGCCGTGGGGTACTCGGAACCGGGCCCGTCAACTTCAACGGGGGACGGTGTCATGGCGGCAGTGACCCGGTCTGTGGCCCTGGGGCATCCATTAAATAAAATGATTAAAGGGGAAGGGGAAAAGTTGTTGGTGATGTTGTTAGATGTGGTAAAAATGAACATAAAGTTTATAGATGATTAAATATGTGACACCACCTGTGGTATTCTGGTCAGAGATGACCAGCGCTGCGGTGTTGTTCCTCTGAGACTGTTGGTGTGTCGCAGCTGAGGTGAAAATAGCTCTCCACAGGTAGAGCAATAGTCCCAGGGCAAAGATGTTTGATTAATAGTTAAGATGGCTGTGAACGCTGGGGTGCAAAGAAATGAGAGGAGGACACAGAGAGGTGCAATTTCTTTACCTTTTACTGGCAATTGGTTGCAATCAGGAGTGCCATATATAGGTGATGGAATGACTCGGGCTCGCCTGGAGGCATTCAGGGGATCCACTTTGCCAGGTGGGGATTTTAGACCTTCCTTCTGCGCTTTGGGTGTGGGTCTCCACTGTTTATAACTATGCTGTGACCCTCAATTGCGTGATGATTTCACTAACCTGTACGGCTGTCAGCATGAGCCTATTTCACGGGTACCGTCCTTTTCAACGTCAGCTTCGGGCTCCTTATCCGCTGCCGTGCCATCAGGTGTTCAATGTTGCACAGGAACTTACAGTCCCCTGTACTTTCAGATTTGGCGATCAGGACATACTGCTCCTGACCACCAAGGACTCTGGTGTCCCTTTTCTCTCTATTAGCGCTTCGCTCTGGGGTCAGCTATATACAGCTTTCAGCTTCCTCAGAGCCTCTCTGTCTCTCTGCTATCGTCCTTCCCCTCCTGTCAGATCAGCTCTCCGTCCCCAACTGACTGGATCTTCCAAAAAGATCTTTTTACCTCTCGTTTAACTGTCTTGTCTTTTTCCTCACAGCTCACAGCTGCTCTCGTTTCCATGACATCCCCCTCAGCTCACTTCTAGCTGACTCACCAACCCCCTCTGCTGGCCAGAATTTATAAGGCAGCTCCCTTTTCTGACCTGCAGCAGGAATTGTGATTTAATCTATGTTACCTGGCATGGGGGTCCCCTTTCTGCCTCCAAGCATGACTTCACCTCATAGAGGGAGGCAATGTCATTGTGACAACCGGACTCTGGGGTGTCACACATTCTCAATGGTTAAAGTTGTAATATTTTTATTTATTGCACATGGAGTGTGACATAAACTTGAGTGACGTTTCATCCCGTCCCGTGTCTTTGTTGTATATTTTCTTAATAATAAAAAAGGAGAAAACATAATGGATATGATGTGCAATATATTACATAAATATAGCATACAGATTGATTACAAATCATTTGCAAAAAGACATATCAGGTAATAAGAAAAAAATAAATGTGATAGCATAATATGACAAAATATACAGTCATATGTAAAAGTTTGGGCACCCCTATTAATGTTAACCTTTTTTCTTTATAACAATTTTGGTTTTTGCAACAGGTATTTCAGTTTCATATATCTAATAACTGATGGACTCAGTTATATTTCTGGATTCAAATGAGGTTTATTATACTAACAGAAAATGTGCAATCTGCATTTAAACAAAATTTCACCGGTGCAAAAGTATGGGCACCCTTATCATTTTCTTGATTTGAACACCCCTAACTACTTTTTACTGACTTCCTGAAGCACTAAATTGGTTTTGTAACCTCATTGAGCTTTGATCTTCATAGCCAGGTGTATCAAATCATGAGAAAAGGTATTTAAAGTGGCCACTTGCAAGTAGTTCTCCTATTTGATTCTCCTATGAAGAGTGGCATCATGGGCTCCTCAAAACAACTCTCAAATGATCTGAAAACAAAGATTATTCAACATAGCTTTTCAGGGGAAGGATACAAAAAGTTGTCTCAGAGATTAAACCTGTCAGTTTCCACTGTGAGGAACATAGTAAGGAAATGGAAGAACACAGGTACAGTTCTTGTTAAGCCCAGAAGTGGCAGGCCAAGAAAAATATCAGAAAGGCAGAGAAGAAGAATGGTGAGAACAGTCAAGGACAATCCACAGACCACCTCCAAAGACCTGCAGCATCATCTTGCTGCAGTTGGTGTCACTGTGCATCGGTCAACAATACAGCACACTTTGCACAAGGAGAAGCTGTATGGGAGAGTGATGCGAAAGAAGCCGTTTCTGCAAGCACGCCACAAACAGAGTCGCCTGAGGTATGCAAAAGCACATTTGGACAAGCCAGTTACATTTTGGAAGAAGGTCCTGTGGACTGATGAAACAAAGATTGAGTTGTTTGGTCATACAAAAAGGCGTTATGCATGCGCTGTATTGTTGACCGATGCACAGTGACACCATCTGCAGCAAGATGATGCTGCAGGTCTTTGGAGGTGGTCTGTGGATTGTCCTTGACTGTTCTCACCATTCTTCTTCTCTGCCTTTCTGATATTTTTCTTGGCCTGCCACTTCTGGGCCTAACAAGAACTGTATCTGTGTTCTTCCATTTCCTTACTATGTTCCCCACAGTGGAAACTGATTGGTTAAATCTCTGAGACAACTTTTTGTATCCTTCCCCTGAAAAGCTATGTTGAATAATCTTTGTTTTCAGATCATTTGAGAGTTGTTTTGAGGAGCCCATGATGCCACTCTTCATAGGAGAATCAAATAGGAGAACTACTTGCAAGTGGCCACTTTAAATACCTTTTCTCATGATTTGATACACCTGGCTATGAAGTTCAAAGCTCAATGAGGTTACAAAACCAATTTAGTGCTTCAGGAAGTCAGTAAAAAGTAGTTAGGAGTGTTCAAATCAAGAAAATGATAAGGGTGCCCATACTTTTGCACCGGTCAAATTTTGCTTAAATGCAGATTGCACATTTTCTGTTAGTACAATAAACCTCATTTGAATCCAGAAATATAACTGAGTCCATCAGTTATTAGATATATAAAACTGAAATAGCTGTTGCAAAAACCAAAATTGTTATAAAGAAAAAAGGTTAACATTAATAGGGGTGCCCAAACTTTTACATATGACTGTAGTATAAATATTGGGTGAAAAATTATATATATATACTTTATATTATATTAACGTCTGCCAGTAGATATACCGTATATACTCGTGTATAAGCTGACCGAGTATAAGTCGAGGCACCTAATTTTGCCACGAAAAACTGGGAAAACGTATTGTCTCACGTATAAGCCGGGTATGCATTGTCTCCTCATCCCTATCCTGGTATGTATGGTTCCTCATCCCTATCCTAGTATGCATGGTTCCTCATCCCCATCCTTGTCTGCATGGCTCCTTATCCCTATCCTTGTATGTATGGTTCCTTGTTGTGAGTTCATTTTCCCCTTCGTCACTGAGGTCTGGTGAACTCCCTATTCTGGTAAAGGAAGGTAATGAGCCTGATTATCAGGCACCTGAGCCTAATGAGGATGACTGGCTGAGTGGAGTCACGGACTGGATATAAGGCTGCCGACGCCCTTCTGCCATGCGAGTGATTTCTCTGTGGACTTCTAGGACACAAGTCTGATTCCTGCTCCTCTAAAGCTAAGTTTTCTGTTTTGCCTGTTTGCATTTTTGTTTTGTTTTTTTGTTTTCCTTGCTTTTCTGTATTCTGCCATTCCCTGCTGGGGTGAGCTGAATCTCCTTTTGCCTGTAGCTCTGTCTTCAGAATATTCCTGAGTACTGACATAGCTTTTTTGAAGCCTAGCGTCTTCAGGGCCTTTTTTACTGTCAGTCTGTTGGCTCTTATTTTCATAGGGTTTTTCACAGATTGCAGACAGCAGCCTTTCTGTCCTTTTCTATCTAGTTAGTTTGGGCCCCGTCTTTGCTCAGTCTATCTTTCTGTCTGTGTTAGTATTTTCATCTTGCTTCACCGTCATTATATGTTGGGGGCTGCCTATTGCTTTGGGGTCTGCTCTGGGGCAGTTTAGATTTCCCCTTTCTTTCTTTAGGCCTATTTAATTCTCCGGCTGTGATCGAGGGGTCTAGGGCATCGTAGGAACCCCCCACGGCTACTGCTAGTTGTGTTGATAGGTTCAGGGGTCTGCAATCCGATAGCTGCCAACTTCTCTGGTTTTCTGGACTTAGCTAGCATTTCTGTTTTTGCCTCCTACGGTTACTCAATCATAACAGAATCACTCGCCATACCGCAGATCCTAGGGTACTCAATAGCAGGAAAGAATTGTGTTTAAAAAAAAAAAAAAAAAGTGTGTGTGTGTATTCTTTCCTCTATATCTCTGGGGCCGTAGGGGGAATTTTTTTTTCTCTCTCAATGGAGATAAAGCAATTGTCTGATCGTGTGGAGCAGCTCGCTGCGGAAGTGTGGGGAATTTCCGCCTACCTTGCTCGTTCGCCTGCTGTTGAACCAAAGATCCCTACACCTGATGTATTTTTTGGGGATCGATCTAAATTTTTGAGTTTCAAAAATAATTGTAAATTATTTTTTGCCTTGAAGCCTAACTCGTCAGGGAGCTCCGCGCAGCAGGTTAAAATTGTCATCTCTTTGCTGCGTGGCGATTCCCAGGATTGGGCGTTTTCTTTGAAACCAGATGATCCTATTCTGACAAATGTGAACGCATTCTTTCAAGCTTTGGGGTTGTTGTATGACGAACCTAATGCTATTGATCAGGCTTAAAAGACCCTGTTGGCATTGAACCAGGGTCGAGGTTCTGCAGAGTTGTACTGTCAAAAGTTCCGAAAGTGGGCGGTCCTTACTACCTGGAATGATAATGCCTTGGCTGCTCTCTTTCGGAAGGGTTTGTCAGAAGCCGTAAAAGATACTATGATGGGATTTCCTGTTCCCTCTGGTCTGGACGATTCTATGTCATTAGCCATTCAGGTTGATTGGCGTTTACGTGAACGCAGGATTGCACAAGAGGTGTTGCCACCGGTTGAACAGACGTCTGAACCTATGCAATGTGATAGAGTTTTGTCTAAGGCGCAACGTCAGGAGTTCAGAAGGCGTAATAAGCTGTGTTTTTTCTGTGGAGATGCCTCGCATATTATTTCTGTTTGTCCTAAACGAGAGAAACGCTTTGCACACACGTTTTCTGTTGGTGGTGTTCAACCTAAGTTTCTTCTGGCAATTACTCTGATCTGCTCCCTGTCCACATTTTCCGCCAGGGCTTTTGTGGATTTGGGAGCAGCGCTAAACCTAATGGACTTGGATTTTGCTAAACGTTGTGGATTTCCGATGACACCTCTGCAGACGCCGATCCCTTTGAGGGGGATTGATGCTACTCCTTTGGCTAAAAATAAACCTCAGTTTTGGACCCAGGTGGTCATGCGGGTCACCCCAGACCATCAAGAAAATTGCAGATTTTTGGTATTACATGGTCTGCATGATGCCGTTGTTCTGGGGTTTCCCTGGTTGCAAATTCATAATCCAGTTTTGGATTGGAAATCTGTGTCTGTGGTGAGTTGGGGTTGTCGGTGTGCCTTTAGTGAGGCTCTGGTTTTTTCCACCTCTCCTCAGTCGCATGATGTTCCTGACTATTTGGCGGACTTTTATGATGTATTTAGTGAGAATGAGTCTGCGTCCTTGCCTCCTCATAGGAGTTATGACTGTGCAATTGAACTAAGCCCGGGGTGTAAATTTCCCAAGGGTCGGCTCTTCAATTTATCTGTACCCGAGCACGAGGCTATGCGGTCCTATATTAAGGAGGCGTTGGAGAAGGGTCATATTAGACCATCCTCTTCACCCTTAGGTGCCGGTTTTTTTTTGTGGCCAAAAAGGATGGTTCTTTAAGGCCTTGTATTGATTATCGTGCCCTCAATAAAATTACTATTACTGTAAATATCAGTATCCGTTACCCCTGATTTCGGATCTATTCTCTAGAGTTAGAGGTGCTTGCTGGTTTACCAAGCTTGACCTCAGGGGGGCGTATAATCTTATCCGCATTAAGCAGGGGGATGAATGGAAGACGGCGTTTAATACTCCGGAGGGACATTTTGAGTACCTGGTGATGCCTTTTGGGCTCACTAATGCCCCTTCTGTCTTCCAGTGCTTCATGAACGATATTTTCCGAGACTTTGTCGATAAATTTTTGATTATCTATCTGGATGATATTTTGATCTTCTCCAAGGATTGGGATTCTCATGTGGAACATATTCGGACTGTGTTCCGGATCTTGAGGGAGAATTCCCTGTATGTCAAAGGATCGAAATGCCTTTTTGGAGTACAGAGGATTTCATTTTTGGGATTTATTTTGTCTCCATCAACTATTGAAATGGACCTGGCCAAGGTACAGGCCATTTATGATTGGGTTCAGCCCACTTCTTTGAAGGCCCTCCAGAAGTTTTTGGGTTTTGCTAATTTTTGTCGGAAATTTATAGCAAAATTTTCTAGTATTGCCAAGCCATTGACTGATCTGACTAAGAAGGGTGCCGATGTGTTGAATTGGTCTCCTGAGGCTCTTGCTTCCTTTCAGGAGCTGAAGCGAAGATTTACCTCCGCCCCGGTTTTGCGGCAACCTGATGTCTCACTCCCGTTCCAGGTAGAGGTGGATGCTTCTGAGATTGGTGCAGGAGCTGTTTTGTCCCAAAAGGATCCTGTAACATCTAAAATGAATCCCTGTGCTTTCTTTTCCCGAAAGTTCTCTCCATCTGAATGTAACTATGATGTGGGGAATCAGGAACTGTTGGCCATGAAATGGGCATTTGAGGAGTGGAGACATTGGTTGGAGGGAGCTAAACATCAAGTTGTGGTCCTCACTGACCACAAGAATTTGATTTACCTAGAGTCGGCTAAACGCTTGAACCCTAGACAGGCTAGGTGGGCCTTGTTTTTTACACGTTTTGATTTTGTGGTCTCTTTTCTTCCTGGAACTAAGAATGTCAAGGCAGACGCCCTCTCTAGGAGTTTCTTTGCTGATCCTCCTGTAGTGACCAAGCCTGCTACCATCTTAGGCGAAGGGGTAGTTCTTTCTGCCATCTCGCCCGATTTGAGACTTGCTCTGCAAGAGTTCCAGGAGGACAAACCTGAGCGTTGTCCCAGTGGAAAGTTGTATGTTCCTGACCAGTGGAAGAAGAGAGTGATGTCTGAAGTTCATTGCTCTGCATTGGCTGGTCATCCAGGTATTTTTAGTACTAGAGATCTGGCGAGTCGCTCTTTTTGGTGGCCCACCTTGTCTCATGATGTCAGGAATTTTGTGCAGTCCTGTGGGACTTGCTCCCGGTCTAAATCTTGTTCTCGCTCTAGTGGGTTGTTGATGCCTTTGCCGGTCCCCAGGAGGCCATGGACCCATATTTCAATGGATTTCATCTCTGATATGCCGGTCTCTCAAAGAATGACTGTTATTTGGGTGATTTGTGATAGGTTCTCTAAGATGGTTCATCTTGTACCACTCCCTAAGTTGCCATCTTCCTCTGAGTTGGTGCCCCTGTTTTTGCAACAGGTGGTTCGCTTACATGGGATTCCTGAGAACATTGTATCTGACAGAGGAGTTCAGTTTGTGTCTAGATTTTGGAGGACTTTCTGTTCCAAGCTGGGAATTCAGTTGTCCTTCTCCTCTGCTTTTCACCCTCAGACCAATGGGCAGACAGAGAGAACAAACCAGACCTTGGAGTCGTATTTGAGATGTTTTATTTCCGCTGATCAGGATGATTGGGTTTCATTTTTGCCCTTGGCTGAATTTGCTTTAAATAATAGAGCTAGTTCTGCCACTTTGATGTCACCTTTTTTTTGTAACTTTGGGCTTCATCCTCGATTTTCTTCGGGGCAGGTGGAGCCTTCTGCCTGCCCAGGTGTTGACACTGTGGTGGAGAGAATGCACCAGATCTGGGACCAAGTGGTGGATAAGTTATCTCTCTCCCAGGAAAAGGCCCAGCGGTTTTCCAATCGACATAGGACCATTGGTCCCCAGTTTAAGTTTGGTGATATGGTGTGGTTATCATCAAAAAATATTGCTATGAAGGTGGCTTCTCCTAAGTTTAAGCCTAGATTGATTGGACCTTACAAGATTTTGGAGATTATTAATCCGGTCTCTTTTCGTTTGGCTCTTCCTGTCACATTTAAAATCCATAATGTGTTCCATAAGTCCTTGCTGAAGAGGTTTGTTGAACCAGTTGTTCCTGGGGTGGCACCTCCGTACCCTGTATTGGTTGAAGATAACATGGAATATGATGTAGAGAAAATACTGGATTCCCGTCTGGTTAGACGGAGACTCCAGTATTTGGTTAAGTGGAAGGGTTATGGTCAGGAGGATAATTCCTGGGTCTCTGCCTCTGATATTCATGCCAAAAGATTGGAGCGTGCATTTCATCGGGCTCACCCTGATCGCCCTGGTGGCGTGGTTGAGGGTTCGGTGACCCCTCCTCAAGGGGGAGGTACTGTTGTGAGTTCATTTTCCCCTTCGTCACTGAGGTCTGGTGAACTTCCTATTCTGGTAAAGGAAGGTAATGAGCCTGATTATCAGGCACCTGAGCCTAATGAGGATGACTGACTGAGTGGAGTCACGGACTGGATATAAGGCTGCCGACGCCCTTCTGCCCTGCGGGTGATTTCTCTGTGGACTTCTAGGACACCAGTCTGATTCCTGCTCCTCTAAAGCTAAGTTTTCTGTTTTGCCTGTTTGCATTTTTGTTTTGTTTTTTTGTTTTCCTTGCTTTTCTGTATTCTGCCATTCCCTGCTGGGGTGAGCTGAATCTCCTTTTGCCTGTAGCTCTGTCTTCAGAATATTCCTGAGTACTGACATAGCTTTTTTGAAGCCTAGCGTCTTCAGGGCTTTTTTTACTGTCAGTCTGTTGGCTCTTATTTTCATAGGGTTTTTCACGGATTGCAGACAGCAGCCTTCCTGTCCTTTTCTATCTAGTTAGTTTGGGCCCCGTCTTTGCTCAGTCTATCTTTCTGTCTGTGTTAGTATTTTCATCTTGCTTCACCGTCATTATATGTTGGGGGCTGCCTATTGTTTTGGGGTCTGCTCTGGGGCAGTTTAGATTTCCCCTTTCTTTCTTTAGGCCTATTTAATTCTCCGGCTGTGATCGAGGGGTCCAGGGCATCGTAGGAACCCCCCATGGCTACTGCTAGTTGTGTTGCTAGGTTCAGGGGTCTGCAATCCGATAGCTGCCAACTTCTCTGGTTTTCTGGACTTAGCTAGCATTTCTGTTTTTGCCTCCTACGGTTACTCAATCATAACAGTTCCTTATCCCTATCCTTATCTGCATGGCTCCTCATCCTTTTCTGCATGGCTCCTTATCCCTATCCTTGTCTGCATGGCTCATTATCCCTATCCCTGTATGCATGGTTCCTTATTCCCATCCTTGTCTGCATGGCTCCTTATCCCCATCCTTGTCTGCATGGCTTCTCATCCCCATCCTTGTATGCATGGTTCCTCATCCCTATCCTGGTATGTATAGCACCGATGAGAAAAACATAAAAAAACCAAAAACATCTTGTTTACCTTCCCTGTGCACCCTCGCTGCATCTTGTCCCAATGCCCACAGATCTAGCTGCCAGGTGATCACATGTCCACGCTTATTAAGGTAATGAATATTCACTCCACTCCACACCTATGGGAGAGGAGAGAGGTGAATATTCATAACTCTTAAGTAGTGTGCACCCCTGATAGTCTGGCAGCTGCTGGAAGCCGGCTGTTGTGGCTGACACTGTGCGCACCATAAGAGAAATGAATATTCACTGCCAGCACAGTGAATATTCATTTCTCTTTAGCAGCGGGCACAGGACTTAGCTGCAGCCACCGGCTCTTGGTCCTGGGACCCGCTGCTCCGCCTCTCCCCCTCCCCTGCCGTTTTCTGGGACAATGACTTGAGTATATGCTGAGGGGGGTATTTTCAGCACAAAAAAAATGTGCTGAAAAACTCGGCTTAGACTCGATTATATACGGTAAATGAGTATCAATATAGACTATGCCCAAGGTAATAACAAAAAAAATAGCTGCGTAGATTAGAAGGTGGGATTGCAGATTAAATCAATAGCAAAAAACAAATATATAAAAATACAATTATGCAATAAATAAATTGTTTTGTTGTAATTCAATGAGCCACAACTGAGAAATCAAGCTTTAAAGCTGTTCACAAATATGTCTAGAATTGCACATCCAACCCTATTAGCAGGAGAATTCAAAGCTTGATTTCTCATCCTTGGCACATCACATTATAAAATAACAGGCATTATTCTTTATTGTTATGCTTGGGTTAGAGATGAGTGGATCAATCCGAGGAGGATTGAGTTCAAGTCGAATTTCATAAATTCATGATTTCACACGAATTCAGACATTTTGAGAAAAAAAAAACTTGGCACCATTTTCCTCACTGCTGAAGCATCAGAGTCACTTTGCATTATGCTGCAGGCAATTGTATAATATCCAGCAGCTATGACGTGTTACGAACTATCATACCTTGTACTATGGTGTTCAGGACCTGGGCAATTACAGATCAGCCGTTTATAACGGCGTACAGTTTGGTTGGCAGAGTTATTTTCCATCTACAGAGTTATTGGGTAAGTCTCTCTCCTGTAGAGTGTAGACTCTTATGATCAGTAGAGTCCTCTTTTTCTCTCTTCTGTAGAGTAGAGGGTAAGCTCTTTTGGTCATAACAGTTCTCTCTCTCTCACCTCGTCCCTATGTGAATTTTCCAAGCAATTACAAGCTATCCAGTGTTGATATTTGCATAAATTTGTTTGCACTAATTTAATTTTATGGAAAATTTGACAAAATCTGCCAATTCGAATTTCAAAAAATCCACTCAACACTAAGTAGGATCTGTTCAGCCATACCACTAGTTACAGTAGTATTTTTTTTTTTTTTAAAGATTCTCTTTAAGGATGTATTCTCTCCTAGAAGGAATATGGTGGCTCTTGAGGTACCATATGTTGCTATTCAGTGCCTACATATCTGTAATGCAGAACTGTAAGGTCCCTCTTTCATTTTACATGAGCATGACTACTGTTGCCCATTTTAGTAAAATCAGCCCCACAGTTAAAATTTTTTAATACAGGTGCTTCTCGCAAAATTAGAATATCATCAAAAAGTTAATTTATTTCAGTTCTTCAATACAAAAAGTTAATCTCATATATTATCCAGTATACAGTCATTACAAACAGAGTGATCTATTTCAAATATTTATTTCTGGTAATGTTGATGATTATGGCTTACAGCCACTGAAATCCCAAAAGTCATTACCTCTGTAAATTCGAATACTTTATAACACCAGCTTGAAAAATGATTTAAAACTCTGAAATGTTGGCCTACTGAAATTTATACTGTACTGCTCAAAAAAATAAAGGGAACACTAAACAATACATTGCATTGTTTAGTGTTCCTTTCATTTTTTTGAGCAGTATATGTTCTATAAATGCACTCAACACTTGGTTGGGACTCCATTTGCATCAATTACTGCATCAATGTGGCGTGGCATGGCGGCGATCAGTCTGTGGCACTGCTGAGGTGTTATGGAAGCCCAGGTTGCTTTGATAGCAGCCTTCAGCTCATCTGCATTGTTGGGTCTGGTCTCTCATCTTCCTCTTGACAATAACCCATAGATTCTCTATGGGGTTAATGTCAGGCGAGTTTGCTGGCCCATCAAGTACAGTGATGCTGTTGTTTTTAAACCAGGTATTGGTACTTTTGTCAGTGTGGACAGGTGCCAATTCCTGCTGGAGAATTAAATTTCCATCTCCAAAAAGCTTGTCGGCAGAGGGAAGCATGAAGTGCTCTAAAATTTCCTGGTAGACGGCTGCGCTGACTTTGGTCTTTATAAAACACAGTGGACCTACACCATCAGATGACATGGCTCTCTAAACCATCACTGATTGTGGAAACTTCACACTAGCCCTCAAGCAGCTTTGATTGTGGCCTATCCACTCTCCCTCCAGACTCTGAGACCTTGATTTCTAAATGAAATGTAAAATTTACTTTCATCTGAAAACATCGCTTTGGACCACTGAGCAACAGTCCAGTTCTTTTTCTCCTTGGCCCAGGTAAGACGCTTCTGGCGTTGTCTATTGGTCATGATTGGCTTGACACAAGGAATGCGACACTTGTAGCCCATATCCTGGATACGTCTGTGTGTGGTGGGCTCTTGAAGCAATGATTCCAGCAGCAGTTCACTCCTTGTGACTCTCCCCCCAAATTTTTGAATGACCTTTACTTAACAGTCCTTTCAAGGCTGCGGTTATCCCGGTTGCTTGTGAACCTTTTTCTACCACACTTTTTTCTTTCAACTCAACTTTCCATTAATATGCTTGGATACAGCACTCTGTGAACAGCCAGCTTCTTTAGCAATTACCTTTTGTGGCTTACCCTCCTTGTGGAGTGTGTCAATGACTGCCTTCTAGACATCTGTCAAGTCAGCAATCTTCCCGATGATTGTGGCGCCTACTGAAACAGACTAAGGGTCCTTTTAAAAATGCTTAGGAAGCATTTGCAGGAGTTTTTCGTAAATTATTCTAATTTACTGAAACAATGACTTTTGGGTTTTCATTGGCTGTAAGCCATAATCATCAACATTAACAGAAATAAACACTTGAAATAGATCGCTCTGTTTGTAATGACTCTATATAATATATGAGTTTCACTTTTTGTATTAAAGAACAGAAATAAATTAACTTTTTGATGATATTCTAATATTGTGAGAAGCACCTGTATCTATAGTCTCCTCACCTTGGCATATCAGGCTTGATATTTCACTCTCCGCAAGGAGAAATGTAACTTCACGGATCCCGGTCAGATGCCTCTTACCCAGCTAAACCAGATCTGGGTTTAGCAGTACCCAGAAATACCATGTCTGCAAATTGAGATTTTGGTTTTGGCTTTTATACCTAGTCATGTGCCAAGGCTCGTTAGAGAGTCGATATTAACTTGGATTGGAACTTCTTGTAGGGGCAGTAGAGTTCTAGTCCTCTTCGTCTCTGAAGAGACAATTTGCTATTATCTATAGACATTTTTGATACTTATTCTTTGCCTGCTGCTCTATCTGCGTAGTGGTTTAAGATGGCTTAGGCTGGTTTCACATTAGCGCATTTTCAGCGCGCGCACGGCCGGGGGTAGCTCCGCCCCCGAGCCGGCTCTCTGCCCGGCGTGCCCGCCCCTTGCTTGTAGCGCCGCCTACTAGCGGACAGCGGCGCCTGCGATCGGCGCACCCTATCTTTAGCATAGGGTGCGCAGATCGTGCGCAGGCCGTGCGCTAGTTGCGCTTTGACCTGTGCTGCGCACTTTTGACGGTGCGCCGTGCTCGCCAAAATCAAACTTTTCGCATTTGTGAGAATGCTTCATTAAAGACTATGGAGGCCACAAGAATTTCACTGATACCACCAATCCAGTTCAATACATCTACCCTTAGTAACTATTTAATTACAAATTGCATAAATATTGGCTGAACTCACCGGCTTTACTTACCGTGTATGCAGAAGTCTTCACTCTGCCCCCCTCGGGGTGATGTTGGGTAAAAGAACGATTGGACATGTTGAATTTAAATATGCCTAATTCTTTGTTCTAAAAGGATATAAGCCACCTCTATAGACACCTGGCAGCATGTCTTTGGGTTTTAAACATCTCAATCACATATATTGCATTGTAAATTATTGGGTCTGGTATGTTTCCAAAAGTAATTTTTTTTGTAGCTTAAAGGGATATTCACAGCAAGTCTCCTTATGTTTTCTTAACGCTTATTCAGGCACATGTGACGTACAGCCACAGCATAGTTCAGCCATGCTTAGCTTTTTGCAATCGTGCTGTCACAAATTCCATCTCAGTCATGAATGCCTGGGATGGAAATACGACTTAAATATTCTACTTCAAGATACATTTCTTTCAATGTGTAATACCTGCAACCTGCAAAACTAATATCAATAGATCCTGGAAAGTGGGCATCATATTTCTCCAATAACTAAGACATTTTTCTAAGGATAGTTAAAAGTCTGTGAGCTCAAATAACTATTCAAATAAGCACAGCACCTAGTAGTGACCCTCAACCTTGCTTTGTCTATCAAACCACACATCCAAGCCCTTACAACCTCCTGCTGCCTCCAACTCAAAAACATTTCTATAATCCAACCCTTCATCAACACTGAATGTAAAAATGTTAGTGCATGCCCTCATCATCTCCCACCTCAACTACTGCAATATCCTCCTCTGTGGGCCTCCCTACTAAAACTCTTGCACATCTCCAGTTCATCCTTAACAATGATGTCCGACTAATCTACTTCTCCCCATGCTAGTCCTCTGCTTCTTACCTCTGCAAATCTTTTCACTGGCTCCTAATTCCCCAGTGTATCCAATTTAAAATGCTAACATTGACCTACAAAGCTGTCCATAATCTGTCTTCTCCGTATATCTCCGACCTAATCTCCTGATACTTCACGTACTCTGCAATCATCCCAAGACCTCCTGTTCTCCTCCACACTTGTACAATTCTCACCAAATTGCCTCCAATACTTCTTCCATGTATCCCACATCATCCACTGGAATTCTGTGCCCTAATACCTCCACTCTCATTGTTGTACAGTATTTTATAAGGTGAACTGTGTTATGTATTAGTAGTGTTGGTATTATTTTCTGCCCGACAGTAGGGAGAGTTAGAGTAAATGACTTGGACTAGCCAAGATTGGGAGGGGCTAAGGTGTAGGGACAGAGATGTTTTCCTGGTAGGATGTGAGATAGGGCCCAGTGTGCGTCAAGAACAGACCTGAAGTCTAGACAATAAGCAGCACTGCATGCATGATGTTGGTGTCCCAAAGTGAGAGGAGACCAAGACAGTGGTTAGTGTGATCCTAGTAAAGCATGAGAGGGAAAGAGAAAAGTTACAGAGGGCAGAGTGATGCCCCAGAGACTGGTTTTGGAACAGTACTCCTAGCATTACTGCCCCCCTAGTTTATAACTCAGAAAGGAAATGTGTGAGGACCAGACAGAACGTGAGACAAAGAAAGTGCTCTAGGTGGGAGTTTCAAGGCATCAGTAGCAGAGAAGCTAAGTATCGACCATATTGGCAAGCTAATTCCCTTAAGAGGTAAGAAAGAGCAAAACTGCAGGTTAAGAATAATGCTCTCACTAACTGGATTGTAGTACTGAGCTGGGATGTGGTGAAGACAGGTGAAATGGTGAAGGTAGTAACCAAGTGGGTTAAGAGAAAAGAACTGAAACTGTGTGTGGTAATTAATCGTATTATGAAGAAAACATTTATCAAGCTGTATACCCACTATCTATTCTACTTAATCGCCACCAAGTTATCATTCAGTAAAAACTTTATTTTTGACTGATGGTCTCCTTCACTGAACTGTTCAACATCTGGTCCTACAAGGGCATAGCCCCCACATAGCTCAAATCCACACATTCAGCCAGGACCCTCTCCTTCACCTTCAAGTAGCATGTCGTGGTGTAACACCAATACCTTGCTCTCAGCTGCCACTCCACGTCACACCTACAATGACACAACTGCCACCTCACCACTATCGGAGGTGGGAGCGGTGTCACCCTCAATCTATTGACTCCTTCATTTTCGGCGTATTGCATTTGTCTAGTATCACAGATTTTATAAAAGATCAAGTCCTTTTATTAGGCAAATATGCTAAAAAAATGAAAATCACTATTTCCAGTCATTTTATGCATGAATTCCATTTTCCTCTGAAATACAGCTGAATCGGGCTTTTGATTTCCACCTATGTATTGCCTTACAACCGACAAGACACCTGTCTTTCACTTGTTTGATAAACCGAATATATTTGATAATGCATTAGATGAAAATGTCCAGATGGCAAAAGAATCTGTGCACTGTGTGTAGCACAATCAAATCAGTAGAGGCATGACTGGAACAAGCAGAAACATATTCATGTGTCCATTATTTAGCTGTCATTGCATAGCAACTGCTCAACAGTACCTTTATATATCAAAAATAAAGTAATAAGTTAGCAAGAAATACACAAAATAGTTACAAGGCATGGCTTTGTAAAGCAGTCTAGTACTTTTTCTTTGTAAAAGAATGGTTAAAATAGGTGAAAACAACTTCCAATAAAATCAGTTTGTATTTGTCCAGTTCACCACATCTCAAACTTTCTAATGGGGCTTCATTTATCTTGATCAATATGACATCTGGGCCCTTCTTGTTAGTTCCCTTCCAAAAGTCCATGCCAAAATTAAAACTATCTTTCAGTTTTCTAATTTTTCTTTCATTTGTCTCCTAAACTCTTAAAATTAGTAGCTAATGAATTAATTTTGCTGAACCAGAAATAACTGCAGCCTGAGAAAGAACTGTGCTACTCCTTCAAAAACTATCTTCCCAAGCATAGAGGTGTCTCATGAGGGGGGGCTCAAGTCACAGTTTGAGGAACGATACTCTAGCTCATTCATAAAAAAGTTGAGCAGTTTTCAAATTCTGTCTGCTAAATACATTATATTGATTGATCATGATCTTTCTTACAGTCCATTTTATAGCGCAACAGTGCATTTATAAATCTGGTTATTAAATATGGTTAACAGCTTGTTGGTAGACATACAACTTAGCTACAAATAATAACATGCACCATTGATGAAAAATGATTTTTCCCTACATATCGTAAAGTACAAATAATCATACCATAGTAAGTCAAGAATTACAAGGGAAGTATAAGATTACCTGTACCTTAAAAAATGCAGGTAGTATACTATAGAACAGGAGAAGCTAAGCAGGATGACATACAGTTTTGAAGTGAAAAAAAAATCAGCATAACTTGTTTTTAATTAATGTGAATCCTGCTTAATATGGGTTTATGTATCCCAGAGGCAATCTAGTCTTTGTGAAAAGTATTTATAGTTATATGTGGAAGGATGTCTATCATTAAAGGTTTATTCCCAGAATTGCGAGTTATCACCAACACTTCCAGGAATAGGATCTGGAACTCTGCAGAACCTCTCCTTGAATAAAGCAGAGGCTTCCATTGTAGACAACACCCATGCTGCAGTGTACGCCGAGGACAACACATGTAGGGAAGGTGAAGTGTAGAGAAGGTGACCTGATGGATGGACGGACTTGTCAGAATAGAGAAAGGAAGGTTTGCACAGTTTAGACAGGTGTCAGTTATTACAGTAGGGAAACAGCTAGGAAAGTGTAGTGGACATGCAGTACCTTGGGTTGACCATTAGAGGGCTGGGAGGAGTGTGAGCATAGGACTTGACATCAGCTTAGGGCTTAGGAAACCGTTGGTCATGGGGGCGGAGTCAGAGGGAATCGGGAAAGTTATAAATTTGACAGGAGGGTTCCAGAAAGTTCCAGTCCCCAGGGGGAGCTCAAGTGTAAGGTCACTGTGACAGTTGTGCCACTGTGAGGAAAACCTAACCAGGGGACTGAGGAGAAAGAAAGTCAGGGGGGTGGTCCTGACAAGAAGTACCGCAGTATAGACGAGGCACTGGGTGTAGGACACCGTATTTGGAACGATGTATGACCAGTAAAATTACTATTGGTGTATAGGCCTACGGCAGCCACAGTGACGGAGCGTCAAAGGGTGAAAAGGGACGACACGTATATATACGTCCCTGTTGAGAGTACGGTACGTTAAAGTGTTCTGTAACCGGAGAGCCTGGAACAGGATTGTGGTGTACTGTGAGGCCGTCGTGTGGACGGCAAGAGAATAAACTTGGACCTTTTGCACCCGAAAATTGCCTCCATCTTGTGTCTGTACGTTACTGCGCGGTATACAGAGGGACCACCCCCAGCTCGGCCCACCGACCCTACACTTGGCGTAGTCGGCAGGATCAATGCCGCTAATACAAGATCTTCTGCGGCAGGCCTGCCCCAAGGGATGAAAAAAGACTCAGACTGCTCTGTGTGGATTATAAGCACCTGTGGAATACAAATCACCTACCTGTGGATTATAAATAGGGAGCGCTGTGGCACATCTGCATTACCAGCAGAGGATCCGGGGCAGTGTCTGGTCCGGAGCAAGATGGCAGTGCTGCTCCAGCGCAGAGGAGAGATCCAGGTGTTTGCCGTTGTTCCCAATGGACTGGGGCCCCCTCCTACGTATCTCTGTTGACAGCAATATGTACCAGGAGGCTGACGCTCCCACATACTGGACCCTGATAAGTGGGTGGAAAGGCCTGCAGACGCCCCACCCAGCAGAGGGAGTGGCACAGAGGAAAAGTTTGGCTGCGGCTGTCTGGCGCAATTTGAGTGCTGCTCTTCGGACGATATGCGACACTGTGGATGTCGGGGCATCAAGGCACCTGGAGAGGCAGTGGCGCTGGGAGGTCGAGTCACGCCAGGAAACGTCTCCCTCAGAGTCCCGGGCAGGAAGCTGGATGATGAGCAGAGAAGTGGAGCCTTTGCGGAGCCAGCTGGAGCAGCTACTGAAGATACCAGCAGGGGACCGGCCCACGGAGCTCCTGAGCCTGGAGGCTAGCCCCGCCGGATGGTGGGGTGAAGAGCAGAGACTGCGGGAGGAGCCACATGATAACATGACGGAGGCCACGGTGCCAGGGAAGGTGAGTTCCCCTGGTCCCACCGGTGGCCCCGCAAGCAGTCTTTACCATTCAGCCGCAGCCCGCGGCATCCTGTTCCCTGAGAGTCTGATCAGGGGAGGCCCTACTGTCTACGTGGAGCTGAGCGGGGCCTCCGCTCCTAACCCCGAGCCACCCTGTCCGGTGATGCCACGCCCGGTGACGCCGATGCGGAACCTGTCGCTGGAAAATGCTGTTGCGTTCCCCCTGCCAGATGTGACATCTTCCCTGAAGCCAGCCTTTACTACTACTATACTGGCTCCGGCTCCTGCTGAAACTCTGGATGCCACCCATCTTGCGGCAGCGGCTATGCCGGCGTTGGTGCCGTCTGGAGCAGATGAGTTGGTTCCTGCGGCCCAATCTGCGAGAAATACGGCTGTCCCTGCTCGCCACCCGGTCCCAGCGGCTGCTGGGCCACAGACATCATCAGCCGCCTTTGCCCTGCTCTCATCCCCGGCTAAGTCCCGCCCACCGGACTCCCGGGCTCATACCGGACCCTCCGTTTGGGTCGCGGAGGTCATCAAAGGGAAGAAGGCCAGAGAGCGGGAGATTTGGGGGCTTCTTCATGAAAAAGGAGAGGCTGGCATGGCAGCCACACGATCCCAGGGACGGCTTGTGTATACGAACATACCCAAAGGATATGGGTTTATCCGAGATCTTGTGACAGGCCAGAAGGTTTATCTCAACGTTGCCTCTGTCCGTCATGGCCGGGCCTTGCAGGAAGGGGACTTAGTATCCTATTATAAGGAGTATTGTCCCCGCGGTTACTATGCCGCAGCCTTGTTCACAGAATCCGAAGAACACGAGCCCCCGTAAAGAGAACTGTTGCGGACACTCTCGGTATCCCGGGTACTCCACGACTGTGGGGCCCTTACTACTGACCAGCAGAAAGTGGATTGAACTGTCAGGAGTTCGTTGCATCGTTGTGCAGGTCATAAGGACAGGTTGCATCCAGATTTAAAAAAAAAAATATTGTTTATCGGTGGTTTCCATTTTGTTTTTTTTGTTCCACTTACAGGATAGTCTACGTTGACTTGTTAGCCTGACAGAGCGGGGATACGTAGGAGAGAGAGAGTGTCCGTGTCCAAGGAAGGGGGGAAGAAGACATGAGATGTTTTGTTATAATATGTTGGTTTTAAAGCATTAGTAAAAAGAAAAAAAATGTAAAAATGGGGTACTTGTGATATTGTAAAGTTGTTTTGCTGTATAATATGCACAAGAAAATGCAACAGGTCTGGGTAAGAGAGGGTCTGAGTGACCAAAGGGAAGTGTGAGATCCGAAGGGGGTCTATGTGTTGAGAAGGTCTGGGAGACCGAGACGCCGACCATGACGTGTAACCAAAAGAAAGGCAAAGAGCTGGAAGATGTGAGAAAGACAGTCATCCCAGGTAAGGTCCCTGACACCACGAACACCCCTGAAGGAAGAAGGCGGATGCCGACAATGATCTGGTAGGTGTAAAGCCTCGATCATGGTGTACCAGATACTGGAAGGTGACAGAAGGGGAGAGAAGGGGAAGGTACACGCCAGAAAGAGAATCCAGGTGTACCTAGCGCAATTTGAAAGACGTTGTCATGTGGAGTGTGCGCTGGCGAGTAGCAGTAGGCTGTTCGGAGCATGGTGCTCCCGGTTTGGTTTGGCCCCCACGGGTAGTGGGTTTGGCCCAACGGCTGGTCCGACAACAGAAGGTAGGGTAAGCTTCAGAATGACGAAGGCAGGGACTACGATTGTCGAGGACGACAATAGACAAAGGAAGGGAGAGTGTAGGGAAGGTGACCTGATGGACGGACGGACTTGTCAGAATAGAGAAAGGAAGGTTTGCACAGTTTAGACAGGTGTCAGTTATTACAGTAGGGAAACAGCTAGGAAAGTGTAGTGGACGTGCAGTACCTTGGGTTGACCATTAGAGGGCTGGGAGGAGTGTGAGCATAGGACTTGACATCAGCTTAGGGCTTAGGAAACCGTTGGTCATGGGGGGTGGAGTCAGAAGAAACCGGGAAAGTTATAAATTTGACAGGAGGGTTCCAGAAAGTTCCAGTCCCCAGGGGGAGCTCAAGTGTTAAGGACACTGTGACAGTTGTGCCACTGTGAGGAAAACCTAACCAGGAGACTGAGGAGAAAGGAAATCAGGGGGGTGGTCCTGACAAGAAGTACCGCAGTATACACGAGGCACCGGGTGTAGGACACCGTATATGGAGCGACGTATGACCAGTAAAATTACTATTGGTGTATAGGCCTACGGCAGCCACAGTGACGGAGCTGTCAGAGCGTCAAAGAGTGAAAAGGGACAACACGTATATATACGTCCCTGTTGAGGGTACGGTACGTTAAAGTGTTTTGTAACCGGAGAGCCTGGAACAGGATTGTGGTGTCCTGTGAGGCCGTCGTGTGGACGGCAAGAGAATAAACTTGGACCTGTTGCACCCGAAAATTGCCTCCATCTTGTGTCGGTACGTTACTGCGCGGTATACAGAGGGACCACCCCCAGCTCGGCCCACCGACCCTACACACAGAGGACAATATCCTCTGCAATTTATACTGCATTTTGTCATGGGAAACATTCACCCCATTTTGGTTTTATACTTCTTTAGCTATCTACAGTCAACTAGCATGTCAACTTTCTTCAACTGTTTTCATCAGAAGATGCTTATATTTAGGTGTTAACTTCCATGGTCAGCCTGGATGTCTCTGTGAGATGGTTGCAGTTCCATATTTCTTAAATTTTTGCATCATTTTTGTTACAGTATGCTTACTAATAGGTAAAGCTTTGTTGATCTTCTTGTAGCTTTTTTTTACTTTTTTACTTTCAGTGTAAAGAAATTAGTTTCTTTCTCATGTCTTGTGACATTACTCTTTCATGTGGTGCTATTGCTGGCAGCATGAAATGTGAAGGGGTTTTCTTTGTTAAGTAATTCCCTTTTATAGTTAAAAGGGATATCCAGGACTTAAAAAAGTGCCTAAGCACTAACAGGCAGATAGCTGCTACCTATCTGCCTATTGTGCCCGGCGCCGTTCTCCACAAGCACAGAAATTTCACAGGCTTCCGCTGATGTCACATGAACAGAGCAGTAGTTTGCCTTCCTGTTGACACGGTGGGACTACTGGTGTCATGCTGATTGACAGCTGGCTCTCTACAGCCTAACTGGGGAAGCTGACTGTCAATCAGCATGATGCCAGTAGTTCAGCCACGTCCAACTGGAAAATACTGTTGACAGTAAGCAGCTGAATCTCTGTAAAGAGCGGTCAATCACTGGCACTGGGTACAACAGATAGGTAGATGTCTCTGTTAGCAACTACATGCCTTTTTTAAAAAAAAGTCCCGGATGTCCTCTTTAACTGTCTACTTAACACCTGTTTTAAATTAGAATTTTGCAGCCTAAACTTTAGCTTTGATCCTAAGACTTGAATTTATGTGTACTAATTTTTGCCAGATGATCTTCAATGAATTTGCTAGAAAAATTACTTTTTTGAGTGTGCAAAAAACAAATCTTGTTTGCAATTAGTGGTCCACAAAATTGCGGAAATATTTTGTAATATGTTATCCCATAGAAAATGATGATTCTGAAAGCTGTAAACTATGAAACTATTTAAAGGGAACCTGTCAGCAGGATTGTGCACAGTAACCTACAGACAGTGTCAGGTCTGCATTGTTATACTGATTACAATGATACCTTAGTTGATGAAATCCATCTTGTGGCTGTTGCTTAATCTTTCTTTTCAGTTTTGAGTTAATGATATGCTCGTGCTCCAGGGCAGCCTGTGAGGGGGTCTTCATGTGTTGCTCTGATTAGGTATTCATGTGTATGGCTTCTGGCAGATCACTGTTCCCTCAGTGACCTGACCCCTATTTTACATAATGAATATTATATATATATTGGAAAAAAAATCCCCATCTGTAGGCAGGCGCCGGTGGTGGTGCTGCAGCATGATTGCATTTATGATGTGTATTTAATTCTTTTCTTTGATGGTATCCATCAATTCATAAAAAAAGTGCGTTTGAAAATAGCACCAGCCGCACCTGCGCAGTAGCAACTATTGGCGATCCGATAGCTGCCACTGCGCAGGCGCCGGTAGTGAAATCTTGCTAGGGAAAAAAATTGTCTCCACTAAGATGGCGCCGGCTGTGCTGGCGCAGTATCATATATTGGCGATCCGATAGATGCTATTGGGCAGGTGCCAGCGGTGCTGTCTTGTAGAAGGCAATTTTTTTCTCTAGCAAGATGGCACCACACCACCTGTGCAATAGCAGCTATCGGATCGTCAATAGCTGCTACGGGGCAGGCACAATCAGCACCATTTTCAAACTGATTTTTTTTATAAATTTATTGATCTCATCAAAGAAAATAATTAAATGTACATTATAGATGTGATCATGCTGCAGCCGGAGCCTGCGTGAAGAAGTGGAATTTTTTTTAAAAATACATATATATAAAATACTAGCTGAAGAGCCCAGCGTTGCCCGGCCATAGTAACTAACTGTGGTTAGTTATAGCAAATTATAATTATCTTCCATCCCATAGTCCCGTGCCCATATACCCATCATACATATCCACGATCCCATAGGCCCGTGCCCATATACCCATCATACATATCCTCCAACCCATAGTCGAGTGCCCATATACCCATCACACATCCTCCATCCCATAGTCCCATGCCCATATATCCATCATACATATTCGCATCCCATAGTCCAATGCCCATATACCCATCACACTTCCTTCATCTCACAGTCCCATGCCCATATACCCATCATACATATCCTCCATCCCATAGTCCCGTGCCCATATACCCGTCATACATATCCTCCATCCCATAGTCCAGTGCCCATATACTCATCACACATCCTCCATCCCATAGTCCCGTGCCCATATATCCATTATGACATCATCATCACCATGGCAACCGTTATGACATAACCGTCACCATTGCAACCTATGATGAATCAGCGTCGCCATGGCAACAATTGTGACATCATAACGAAGGGCGGGGATTGATGCACATACACTTTTTCCCCATTATGTAGATAGGGGCAAAATTGTTTGGTGAATTGAAACACGCGGGGTTAAAATTTTGCCTCACAACATAGCCTAGGACACTCTCGGGGTCCAGACGTGTGACTGTGCCAAATTTTGTGGCTGTAGCTGCGACGGTGCGGATGCCAATCCCGGACATACATACATGCATTCATACATACATACACACACTTGAGCTTTATATATTAGATTTATTATGTAAAATAGTGGGATCAGCGACCTGTTAGAAGCCATACTGATGTATATCTAATCAGAGCATGTATGTATTGAGAACGGGTACGTAAGCTAGTCACAGGTCTATACAAAACTCCAAATTGTGATACCCGACATACTTTGTTAAACTGTGCCTCTTGGTCAGTCAGTAGGACTAAGATTCTGGGAATGTAAGCCACTTGTCAGTCACAACATTTAGCAACTGTGGAGAAAGCATGACATTGAAGAGGAGACTAAAAGGACAGGAGAGAGATAATGAGAGGGAGAAGGTGAGATGTAAATAGTGTGTATAGAACTTTGCTCTCCTGGGTGGTGATGCACAAGTAGGTTCCTATTCCATTAAGTATAGATATTTAAACTAGGTACTCTACTAAATTGAGAAGTAGAATTTCCTATTTGCAGGCAATCCAAAAAAAGATTGTTTCAGTCTTGAACGCTGACCTACTTCATATATACTGATGTAGCGCTTAGTGAAAGGTGGCACTATCTCTGTAGAGGAAACAGAACCCAGCAGAGTGGTACTATCTCCTTTTACATAGCGCTAAACTTTTCTATTTTATATAACTATATTGTGCAATCTGTGTATATATAGATCAGAGTTAAAAATCAAAATATTATTTATTTTTTATCACAAAAATTAATTCTACTTTGAAATATTCTTGAATGGCCAAGTTCTTTTTTGTATACTAGCCAAAATTTGACCCCCTCAACAAGAGTTAAAGAAAGCTAAGTCTTCAAATGACTTGTAGTGATTGACAGCATCTACTATGTCATGTAACTGCCTTTGGTGAATTTGGTGTGGCCTTAGTACTCATCTGTGAGCTATATTATGTACTTTTCCTGGGAAATTTTGGGCTGTTCTGAGTTTGATAGAAAAATATTTAGAATTGAGAGTCCTCAGTGGTTGATACCTTTTAATGGCTAACTGAAAAGATGGTAACACATTGCAAGCTTTCGAGACTACTCAGCCACTACTCAGTCAACAGTGTGATGCAGCAGCAAAAAAGGCAAATGCAATTCTAGGATGTATTAACAGAAGCATACAGTCTAGATCATGTGAAGTCATTATTTCCCTCTACTCCTCTTTGGTCAGACCTCATCTGGAATATTGTGTTCAGTTTTGGGCACCACAATTTAAAAAAGACATCAACAAACTGGAGCAAGTTCAGAAAAGAGCCACCAGAATGGTGACCGGTCTGCAAACCCTGTCTTATGAGGAAAGGTTGCAGGATTTGGGATTGTTCAGTTTGCAAAAGAGAAGACTGAGAGGAGACTTAATAGCTGTCTACAAATATCTAAAGGGCTGTCACATTGTAGAAGGATCAACTTTATTCTCATTTGCACAAGGAAAGATTAGAAGCAATGGGATGAAACTGAATGGGAGGAGACACAGATTAGATATTAGAAAAAACTTTTTGACAGTTAGAGTGATCAATGAGTGGAACAAGCTGCCACGAGAAGTGGTGAGTTCTCCTTCAATGGAAGTCTTCAAACAGAGGCTGGACAGACATCTGACTGGGCATCACACAACACAGAACCAGACACCAATCAGAGGACAATATAACTTTCACACTCCTCATCTATGAACTGTTCCAATATTTATGTTTATCCCTCTACCATAATGAAAATTACGCTTCACGTCACTTGTCTTATCTATTGCATTATTTCTGTGCTGTGCTGTGTATAAATATGTGACTTCAGATTTTGTATTAGTCTATGCCTGAAGAAGAGACCTGGGAAGTCTCGAAAGCTTGCAATGTGTTACCATCTTTTAAGTTAGCCATTAAAAGGTATCAACCACTGAGGACTCTCAATTCTGAATATTCTTCTATCTACTGGCTAACACAGTACAAAGATATATATCTTTCCTGAGTTTGATAAGAATACCTAAGTGTACCATGTAAATTTAGTACCAAATAAGCTGTTTCACCTCAATGTCAGAGTGTTGTCTTAGTGGCAAGCTGAGTGCTGCAGTGTTTATGTGTAACTTGCTTTAGTAATGAAGTGTAACTGCCAAATTCTGTATAATTGCTATTATGTAACCCCTAGGCTCTTTGTCACTATCCCGTGTATAGTCATCGAGTTTATGCTCTTATTACAAAACTGAAACCTTTTTGCCGACTTGACTCAAGCGGAAGTAAACCAGCTTCAGTTTAATCGCACTGTCTCAAGTCCGTCTTTGAACAAACCTCATGTGGAGAGTCAAAGTTGGGGTCAATTGACGCAGTTGCACATTTATGTTATCAAATGGCAATATTTATTTTATATTTTCATATATTTTGAGATCAGAAATTTGAAACCCAATTTACAGGCAATTGAAATTTATACATAAAGTCTCAGGTGAAGTGCAGAAAGTTAAACTTTTGTGTCCAAAAAATTAAATACATAAATCTATAAATAATGTAAAGCTGAATAAAGACCTAAATCTATTCTGTTGCTTCACATTCTATGATTAGTACAGTCTGTTGTCAATGTCTTTATTTTGCCTCATGAAAATGCATTATTGATTGTGGAAGTCACCAATGATGAAGCGAATCAACAGAGCGGAGATAAATTGAAGCAGTATAAAACAAACAACGAAAGAAAATGGAAATTTCATTCTACTCTCAAGGTCACTCAGAGGACTACAACAACATAATGCAACAGAGACAACTCCTCACTGATCATAATGCACCATGCTGTATGGATGCTATTGCAGACAAAAATTGTACACCTAAAAAGTCTTTGAAAAATGTGCTTTTTTCAAAATGTGTTTTATATTAATGATCCTGTATATATTAACAGGTACTCAAAAAACACTGCATGTCCCGGGATCCTGTAGAGAGGGACAATGGGTAAGAGTGGCTACACCATTGTTCAGTGATATTTTATGAAATGTATGGACATCTTGATTGTGTTGCTAGAGGCTACTATAGCCACTGAGACTGTGTTATAATTATTACCATTGGTCTCAGTGATTGTGGGTTTAAAAACCTTAATTATACTTGCACTTTATTACCCATTGAGGTGAATAATTCACTGTGTATATTTGTTATTTGTGCTTGCTTGCTGCCACCATGATGGATTTTATCTAGATGAATATAGTTTGCCACCCCCCCACCTCTACATATGTTTTTTGTCAGGCCCCGTTGTACATATCAATTTGCTTGTCCCTTTTCCCCTCTTGTCTATGTACTTGATAATTAAGCATTAATGTGATTATGTGATGTTATTTATATCTAATAACATTTTTGCAATTTTATCTATTGTGGTTGTACACTCTGTTTTTTCCGTTATACAGTATTTTATGAGTGTTCCCATTTGATTTGTCCCAGGTCCCATTGCAATGTACTTTGAGGATCTTATATGATGTAGACACAATGCATTTTGTTCTAATTTGTCTATGACCCAAAGTTAACTATGCATGCGCAGTGACCTCCAGGGCATGTGACCGGAAGTTGCGGGCTAGTGTTCATTGTAGCCCTAGCCTACAGTGACCAATGGACAGGAGTTGGGATTAACGGAAGCATGGAAGACTGAGCAGAAGGGGCAGCAGTAAAGGTGCAGCATGGTGGCTCAGTGGATAGCATTGCAGCACTGGAGTCCTGGATTGGAATCTCACTAAGGACATCTGCAAGGAGTTTGTATGTTCTCCCCGTGTTTGCGTGGGTTTCCTCCCACATTCCAAAGACATACTGATAGCGAATTTAGATTGTGAGCCCCATCGAGGACAATGATGATAATGTGTGCAAACTGTAAAGCGCTGCGGAATATGTTAGCGCTATATAAAAATAAAGATTATTATTATTATAGGTGTGAAGTGAAGTGAGTATGTTTGGCCAGTCGCTTACTTTAGGCTCCGAAACAATGGAGGCACAGAGGACCAGACAGCAAGCAGGAAGCAGTGGGTGATGCCAGTGAGATGAGTGTTTGTTTTTTTTTAACCAGTTCTCTACTTTTCAGCATGATGATGGCTGAGCTGGTCGTCATCTTGCTGAATTTGAGAGGAGCAGATTACAAAGAATCTGTATTCTCAGGATTGTAATACAATTCCCTTCCAATAAATTTGCCCATCTCTACTATTCTGTAGGTTTGTTTGTAACCTGAATTTGTATGTAAGTTGACACTGGTACAGGGTCATTAAAAGAAAAAAAAAAACTGATATTCACCTCCTTACTGGCCACTCTGCTGCACACTTTGAGGTTCTCTTCTTTCTGCCATTGCACAAATCATCTCTGGCATTTTCATTAGCATCCAGGCTTTTGAGGTCACAACGTGTTGTAAGGTTGTAATGTTAACATGTGCAGCGTGACTTTAAGATGTGCAGTGACCTCTGAGGCCTGGATATGGCAAAAAGTTTTGTTTTTTATGTCCTTCAAAAATACAGCTGAAAAGGGGCAGCACCGCTTACCTACCCAGGTCGCTGAACAAATGCAAAACACAGGTCGCAAAACACAGGTGCAAAATACTAATGAGACAACCACTCATGGCCTAACAATTCATGGAGGGGATGACTGCTTAGTTTACAGTGGGTACGGAAAGAATTCAGACCCATTTACATTTTTTACTTTTTGTTTCATTGCAGCCATTTGGTAAATTCAAAAAAGTTAATCTTTTTCTCATTAACCCTTTAATGACCACCGATGCGCCTTTTAACGGCGGTAGTTAAGGGTACTTAAACCACAGTGCCGTTAATTAATGTCACTGTGGAGAAAGTGTATAGTGCCCCCCCGAGTCGGATTTTCTCCAGGGTCTCGGCTGCCGGGGGTAGCCGAGACCCCAGAGAACATGAATCGGGTTGGTTTTTACCGACCCTGCTTTTGTGATCGCCATTATTAACAATCACACTACTATTTACCAACTTTGGGGGTCTAATTTCTCCTGTTACCATTGGGAAAATAAAAAAATTGGGGGCTAAAAAAAATCACTTTTGTGGAAAAAAAATGATTTTTTATTTTCACGGCTCTGTGTTATAAACGTCTGTGAAGCACTTGGGGGTTCAAAGTGGGCTCTCCAAACGCAACATGGCGTCCGATCTCAATTCCAGCCAATTCTGCGTTGAAAAAGTCAAACAGCGCTCCTTCCCTTGCGAGCTCTGCCGTGCGCCCAAAAAGTAGTTTACCTCCACATATGTGGTATCGGCATATTCAGGAGAAATTGTGCAACAAATTTTGTGGTTCATTTTCTCATTTAACACTTGTGAAAGTAAAAAAATTGGTTCTGAAGTAAATTTTTTGCAAAAAAAAAGTTAAATGTTAATTTTTTCCTTCCACATTGCTTCAGTTCCTGTGAAGCACGTAAAAGGTTAATAAACTTCTTGAATGTACACCCCTCAAAATGACTTTAAATATTGTGTGGTCCCTAAAAAAATGGTTTTGTAAATTTTGTTGTAAAAATGAGAAATCGCTGGTCAACTTTTAACCCTTATAACTTCCTAAGAAAAAAATTTTATTTCCAAAATTGTACCGATGTAAAGTAGACATGTGGGAAATGTTATTTAATAAGAAATTTGTGTGACATATCTCTCTGATTTAAGGGCATAAAAATTTAAAGTTTGAAGATTGCTAAATTTTCAAAATTTGCACCATATTTCTGTTTTTTTCATAAATAAATGCAAGTCATATCGAAGAAATTTTACCACAAACATGAAGTACAATATGTCACAAAGAAACCTTCTCAGAATTACCAGGATTCATTAAAGCGTTCCAGAGTTATAACCTCATAAAGTAACAGTGGTCAGAATTGTAAAAATTGGCCTGGTCATTAAGCTGCAAAATACTGTAGCTCTGTGACTAAGGGGTTAATGTACACTCTGCACCCCATCTTGAATGGAAAAACAGAAATGTAGAAGTTTCAGAAATATCACATGGTCATAAGTAGAGTTGAGCGAAACGGGTCGAAAAATTTCAAAAGTCGCCGACTTTTGTCAAAGTCGGGTTTCATGAAACGAAACCCGACCCTAGGATGAGGTCGGCCACGAGGTCGGCGACTTACGCGCCAAAGTCGCGTTTCAAAAGTTTGTTTTGCGCTCTTTTTCAGCCAATCAGGATCCACGGACAGTGTGGGCAACGTGATGACATAGGCAGGGGTCACCACCATCTTTCAGAAGGGCATACAAGTGATTGGCTTGCTTTGGTGGGCATCACAGGGGGTATAAAAGGGCGTGCACGCCGACCGCCATCTTACTTCTGCCGATCTCAGTATAGGGAGAGGTTGCTGCTGATTCTGTAGGGAAAGCGTTAGGCAGGGAAGAAGACAAAAAAACTACTTCTGCTGCTAGCGATTTGGCCTGCACAACACACCAGTCACTGTGTGTGCAGTGCAAGGGGAGGCTATATAGTGGTGTATCAGTGGTGTTGGTTGTTGGGCTGCCTTCTAAGGCTTCCTGACATTCCTGCATTGCTGTTTACCCACTGCTCCGCAAACTGCTTTTTTAAAAGCAATCCCAATTTTTTTTTTTTGTCCTGCTGAGAAGAAAAAAAAACTGCTTCTGCTGCTAGCAATTTGGCCTGCACAACACACCAGTCACTGTGTGTGCAGTGCAAGGGGAGGCTATATTGTGGTGTATCAGTGGTGTTGGTTGCTGGGCTGCCTTTTAAGGCTTCCTGACAGGCTGGCATTGCTGTTTACCCACTGCTCCGCAAACTGCTTTTTTAAAAGCAATCCAATCTCCCTTATACTCTAGTCATTTTTGTCACAGCTGTGCCATCGAGCCTGTCACATAGCGCTCAGATATTCATTGGGCCTTACACAATCCAAAAGTGTCCAGTGTCCAAAAGTGTGTGCAGAGATTCAAAATCTCCCTTATCCTCTAGTCACTTTGGTCACAGCTGTGCCATCGAGCCTGTCACATAGCGCTCAGATATTCATTGGGCCTCACACAATCCAAAAGTGTCCAGTGTCCAAAAGTGTGTGCAGAGATTCAAAATCTCCCTTATCCTCTAGTCACTTTGGTCACAGCTGTGCCATCGAGCCTGTGACATAGCGCTCAGATATCAGTGGGCCTCACACAATCCAAAAGTGTCCAGTGTCCAAAAGTGTGTGCAGAGATTCAAAATCTCCCTTATCCTCTAGTCACTTTGGTCACAGCTGTGCCATCGAGCCTGTCACATAGCGCTCAGATATCAGTGGGCCTCACACAATCCAAAAGTGTCCAGTGTCCAAAAGTGT
Organism: Dendrobates tinctorius; assembly: GCF_039654945.1. Classification (NCBI taxonomy): domain Eukaryota; kingdom Metazoa; phylum Chordata; class Amphibia; order Anura; family Dendrobatidae; genus Dendrobates; species Dendrobates tinctorius. The sequence goes on along the minus strand of NW_027361750.1, from coordinate 13,942,590 downwards.
GTGCAGAGATTCAAAATCTCCCTTATCCTCTAGTCACTTTGGTCACAGCTGTGCCATCGAGCCTGTCACCTAGCGCTCAGATATTCATTGGGCCTCACACAATCCAAAAGTGTCCAGTGTCCAAAAGTGTGTGCAGAGATTCAAAATCTCCCTTATCCTCTAGTCACTTTGGTCACAGCTGTGCCATCGAGCCTGTCACATAGCGCTCAGATATCAGTGGGCCTCACACAATCCAAAAGTGTCCAGTGTCCAAAAGTGTGTGCAGAGATTCAAAATCTCCCTTATCCTCTAGTCACTTTGGTCACAGCTGTGCCATCGAGCCTGTCACCTAGCGCTCAGATATTCATTGGGCCTCACACAATCCAAAAGTGTCCAGTGTCCAAAAGTGTGTGCAGAGATTCAAAATCTCCCTTATCCTCTAGTCACTTTGGTCACAGCTGTGCCATCGAGCCTGTCACATAGCGCTCAGATATCAGTGGGCCTCACACAATCCAAAAGTGTCCAGTGTCCAAAAGTGTGTGCAGAGATTCAAAATCTCCCTTATCCTCTAGTCACTTTGGTCACAGCTGTGCCATCGAGCCTGTCACCTAGCGCTCAGATATTCATTGGGCCTCACACAATCCAAAAGTGTCCAGTGTCCAAAAGTGTGTGCAGAGATTCAAAATCTCCCTTATCCTCTAGTCACTTTGGTCACAGCTGTGCCATCGAGCCTGTGACATAGCGCTCAGATATCAGTGGGCCTCACACAATCCAAAAGTGTCCAGTGTCCAAAAGTGTGTGCAGAGATTCAAAATCTCCCTTATCCTCTAGTCACTTTGGTCACAGCAGCTGTGCCATCGAGCCTGTCACATAGCGCTCAGATATTCATTGGGCCTCACACAATCCAAAAGTGTCCAGTGTCCAAAAGTGTGTGCAGAGATTCAAAATCTCCCTTATCCTCTAGTCACTTTGGTCACAGCTGTGCCATCGAGCCTGTGACATAGCGCTCAGATATCAGTGGGCCTCACACAATCCAAAAGTGTCCAGTGTCCAAAAGTGTGTGCAGAGATTCAAAATCTCCCTTATCCTCTAGTCACTTTGGTCACAGCAGCTGTGCCATCGAGCCTGTCACATAGCGCTCAGATATTCATTGGGCCTCACACAATCCAAAAGTGTCCAGTGTCCAAAAGTGTGTGCAGAGATTCAAAATCTCCCTTATCCTCTAGTCACTTTGGTCACAGCTGTGCCATCGAGCCTGTCACATAGCGCTCAGATATTCATTGGGCCTCACACAATCCAAAAGTGTCCAGTGTCTAAAAGTGTGTGCAGAGATTCAAAATCTCCCTTATCCTCTAGTCACTTTGGTCACAGCTGTGCCATCGAGCCTGTGACATAGCGCTCAGATATCAGTGGGCCTCACACAATCCAAAAGTGTCCAGTGTCTAAAAGTGTGTGCAGAGATTCAAAATCTCCCTTATCCTCTAGTCACTTTGGTCACAGCTGTGCCATCGAGCCTGTGACATAGCGCTCAGATATCAGTGGGCCTCACACAATCCAAAAGTGTCCAGTGTCCAAAAGTGTGTGCAGAGATTCAAAATCTCCCTTATCCTCTAGTCACTTTGGTCACAGCAGCTGTGCCATCGAGCCTGTCACATAGCGCTCAGATATTCATTGGGCCTCACACAATCCAAAAGTGTCCAGTGTCCAAAAGTGTGTGCAGAGATTCAAAATCTCCCTTATCCTCTAGTCACTTTGGACACAGCTGTGCCATCGAGCCTGTCACATAGCGCTCAGATATTCATTGGGCCTCACACAATCCAAAAGTGTCCAGTGTCCAAAAGTGTGTGCAGAGATTCAAAATCTCCCTTATCCTCTAGTCACTTTGGTCACAGCTGTGCCATCGAGCCTGTCACATAGCGCTCAGATATCAGTGGGCCTCACACAATCCAAAAGTGTCCAGTGTCCAAAAGTGTGTGCAGAGATTCAAAATCTCCCTTATACTCTAGTCACTTTGGTCACAGCTGTGCCATCGAGCCTGTCACATAGCGCTCAGATATTCATTGGGCCTCACACAATCCAAAAGTGTCCAGTGTCTAAAAGTGTGTGCAGAGATTCAAAATCTCCCTTATCCTCTAGTCACTTTGGTCACAGCTGTGCCATCGAGGCTGTGACATAGCGCTCAGATATCAGTGGGCCTCACACAATCCTAAAGTGTCCAGTGTCCAAAAGTGTTTGCAGAGATTCAAAATCTCCCTTATCCTCTAGTCACTTTGGTCACAGCAGCTGTGCCATCGAGCCTGTCACATAGCGCTCAGATATTCATTGGGCCTCACACAATCCAAAAGTGTCCAGTGTCCAAAAGTGTGTGCAGAGATTCAAAATCTCCCTTATCCTCTAGTCACTTAGGTCACAGCTGTGCCATCGAGCCTGTGACATAGCGCTCAGATATCAGTGGGCCTCACACAATCCAAAAGTGTCCAGTGTCCAAAAGTGTGTGCAGAGATTCAAAATCTCCCTTATCCTCTAGTCACTTTGGTCACAGCAGCTGTGCCATCGAGCCTGTCACATTACGCTCAGATATTCATTGGGCCTCACACAATCCAAAAGTGTCCAGTGTCCAAAAGTGTGTGCAGAGATTCAAAATCTCCCTTATCCTCTAGTCACTTTTGTCACAGCAGCTGTGCCATCGAGCCTGTGACATAGCGCTCAGATATCAGTGGGCCTCACACAATCCAAAAGTGTCCAGTGTCCAAAAGTGTGTGCAGAGATTCAAAATCTCCCTTATCCTCTAGTCACTTTGGTCACAGCTGTGCCATCGAGCCTGTCACATAGCGCTCAGATATTCATTGGGCCTCACACAATCCAAAAGTGTCCAGTGTCCAAAAGTGTGTGCAGAGATTCAAAATCTCCCTTATCCTCTACTCACTTTGGTCACAGCTGTGTCATCGAGCCTGTCACATAGCGCTCAGATATCAGTGGGCCTCACACAATCCAAAAGTGTCCAGTGTCCAAAAGTGTGTGCAGAGATTCAAAATCTCCCTTATCCTCTAGTCACTTTGGTCACAGCTGTGCCATCGAGCCTGTCACATAGCGCTCAGATATTCATTGGGCCTCACACAATCCAAAAGTGTCCAGTGTCCAAAAGTGTGTGCAGAGATTCAAAATCTCCCTTATCCTCTAGTCACTTTGGTCACAGCTGTGCCATCGAGCCTGTCACATAGCGCTCAGATATCAGTGGGCCTCACACAATCCAAAAGTGTCCAGTGTCCAAAAGTGTGTGCAGAGATTCAAAATCTCCCTTATCCTCTAGTCACTTTGGTCACAGCAGCTGTGCCATCGAGCCTGTCACATAGCGCTCAGATATTCATTGGGCCTCACACAATCCAAAAGTGTCCAGTGTCCAAAAGTGTGTGCAGAGATTCAAAATCTCCCTTATCCTCTAGTCACTTTGGTCACAGCTGTGCCATCGAGCCTGTCACATAGCGCTCAGATATCAGTGGGCCTCACACAATCCAAAAGTGTCCAGTGTCCAAAAGTGTGTGCAGAGATTCAAAATCTCCCTTATCCTCTAGTCACTTTGGTCACAGCTGTGCCATCGAGCCTGTCACATAGCGCTCAGATATCAGTGGGCCTCACACAATCCAAAAGTGTCCAGTGTCCACAAGTGTCTGCAGAAATTCTAAATCTCCCCTGTCCTATAGACACCTTGTACCTTGTTTTACATTACTATATAGTTTGTTGGATTTTGTCTACATTTCTACCAAAAATGAGGAAGGCTGGTGGAAGAGGCCGTGGAATTGGGCGGGGGTAGGCAGCTGGTAATGATGGTGTTGGTGGTGGATCTGATGGTAGTGGCAAGAGCAAAATAGGACCGAATGCAGGAGGTGTTGAGCCTGCGTCATCGTCTGGCTACATAAGGCCTCGAACGCATAGTTTTCTAGGAGTTGGCAAACCGCTTTTAAAGCCAGAGCATCAGGAAAAAGTTTTGTCTTACATTGCTGACTCAGCCTCCAGCTCTATCGCCTCCTCTTCTTCAGTTGTAAAAAGTAAAAGCACTGAGTCGTCATTGGAGGCTCATGTTCATGAACCACACCTTTCCTTGTGTCCTTCACCCCAACCAAGATTGAAGGATGACGCAGGCCATACTACTGATTACTCCATGGAGCTGTTTTCACATACCATGCCTGGATTATCAAGTGAAATGGTGAATTACCCAGGCCAAGATGAATCTGACATGGAGTGCACTGATGCACATCCGCTGATGGATGATTCTGCTGGTACATTCACTCAGAGCACTACATTGTCCTCGCAGTTTACAGAGCCAGATTCTGACCCTGATGAGACTCAGGTGCCCCTTCCCGCACACTATACCACCATACACGGTGACACAGAGGAAGGTGCACATGACATAGAAAAGGAGGTGATGGATGACCCAGTTGTTGACCCAGATTGGCATCCATTGGGGGAAGAGGGTGCTGCTTCCAATAGCTCAGATGAGGAGCATCCACAGCAGACATCGACATCGCAACAGCTGTTATCTGGCAGGCCCGGAGCACTCCAAAGACAGGTTCCAAACATCAAAAGAGTTGCTGGACAGCTTGTCCAGAGGGTCAAAAGATCACAGCGTGCTAGGCCGCAAAATGTCTGCCAAAGTAGGAAGAGTGCAGTGTGGCACTTTTTTGAACAAAATCCTCATGATCAGGCCAAGGTTCTCTGTAAGAAGTGCGCAAAGACCTTTAGCCGAGGGAAAAATCTGAAAAATTTGAATACCAGTTGCATGCTTAGACATTTAACCAGCATGCACTTGCAAGCATGGACACAACACCAAACCTCAAGTGCCACATGTGCAACTGATCACAACGAAGGTAGTCAGCAACGCTACATTGTTTCCCCCACTGTAAGCCCACCGGTTAGCACAGCAGCAAATGTTGAGGTGTCGTTGCAAGGCCACAGCAGTCAGGGAATCCCACTGCTATATCAACGAAAGACTGATTCTAGGCCATCAGAAAGAACACCAACTCCATCACCATAATCAACCCTCTCTCAGTCCGCCCTGTCCACCGCTACTTCCACCATATGCAGCTCTCAAGTCCAGCTCACCCTCCCAGACACTATGAGTAGGTCAAGAAAGTACTCAGTCTCTCATCCGCGTACACTGGGTTTGAACGCCCACATTGCCAAACTAATCTCGTTTGAGATGATGCCCTTTCGGTTGGTGGAAAGCACAGCTTTCCGCGAACTCATGGCCTATGCAGTACCATGCTATGACCTACCCAGTCGCCACTTCTTCTCTCGCAAAGCCATCCCAGCCCTCCACCATCATGTGAAAGACCGCATTGTCCATGCACTCAAGCAGTCAGTGAGCGGAAAGGTGCACCTCACAACTGATGCATGGTCCAGTTGGCATGGCCAGGGCCGTTACGTGTCCATCACTGCGCACTGGGCTAGTGTGGTGGATGCAGGGTCCACAGGGGACAGCGGTGGTGGGACAGTGCTGCCTAGCCCACGGTATAGGAAACAGTTGGCTGTAGGCGTTCGACCCTCCTCCTCCTCCAGAAGCGAAAGCTCGTCCACAGAGCGCAGTCGTACGAGCACTCCATCTGCAGCTGCCACTGTTGCACACAATGTGTCCCCCTATCGAGCAGCTAGTGGAAAGCGTCAGCAGGCTGTGTTGCAGATGATGTGTTTGGGCAACAGACACACCGCCAAGGTGCTGGCCGAGTACTTGAAGCGACAAACTGAGTCATTGCTGGGCAGTGTACATCTTGAGGCAGGCAAGGAAGTTAGTGATAACGGCCGTAATTTTGTGGCAGCCATAGCCCTTTCAAAACTCAGCCACATACCTTGCTTGGCTCACACCTTGAACCTGGTGGTGCAGTGCTTCCTCAAAAATTATCCGGAGTTAACAGCCCTGCTCCAGAAGGTGCGAAGACTGTGCGCGCACATCCGCCGGTCGCCTGTACACTCCGTTCGTATGCAGAAGCTGCAGCGATTGCTCCACCTTCCCAACCACCGCCTCATTATCGACATTGCAACAAGGTGGAACTCCACCCTGCACATGGTGGAGCGGATGTGCGAGCAGAGGCAGGCCATAATGCATTTGTGGGAGGATACACGGCCAGGCACTTTGAGAGCAGACATGGAGTTGACAGGTGTGCAGTGGTCGAAGCTGAAAGACCTCTGTAAAGTCTTTCAGTGTTTTGAGGAATGCACACGGCTGGTAAGCGCAGACGACGCCATCCTAAGCATGAGCATCCCACTTATGCGTCTGCTCATGCAAACTTTGACGCACCTTAAGGAGCAGGCGTCTGCAGCCAATGTTGATGAGGAGGAAGAGGAGGAGGGAATCCTTGATGACATTCAGCCATTGTCTGCTCAGGGACCTCTCCTGGACGAAGTGGAGGAAGAAGAGGAGGAGGAGGATGATGATGGGGATGATTACTTAGGGGAGGAGGATGCATCTCGTGGGGCAAGTGAAAATGTTGGCGTGGCAAGGTCTGGTACAGGGATTGTGCGTGACTGGAGGGATGTGGATTTGCCAGAAAGTGCTCCTCCACCCAGCACTCGCAGTGCATCATTGACACCGGGAACATTGGCCCACATGTCAGATTATGCCTTGCAGATCCTAAAAAGGGACCCCCGCATTGCCAAAATGATGAACGATGACGACCACTGGTTGGCCAGCATCCTGGATCCACGCTATAAAGGCAAATTACAAAACATCATGCCACAGGAGAACCTTGACCTAATATTGGCTAATAAACAAGCAACTCTGGTAAATCGGTTGCTTGAGGCATTCCCAGCACACAGCAGCGGTGATGGTTCTCACACGAGCCGTACGGGCCGGGGGCAGCTTGGCAGAGGTGTTCGTGGTGCACACAGCAGAAGTGGCGTTGGAGACAGGGGTTTCATGACAATGTTGTGGACTGATTTTTCAAATACCGCTCACACAACTGGTAATACTGCATCGATGGAAAGTGACAGGAGACAGCAGTTGTCAACTATGGTTACAAACTACTTTTCCTCCCATATCGATGTTCTCCCACACAGGTCATTCCCCTTTGACTATTGGGCCGCTAAACTGGACACCTGGCCTGAATTGGCCCAATATGCCTTACAGGAGCTCGCTTGCCCAGCTGCAAGTGTGCTATCGGAAAGAGTCTTCAGTGCAGCTGGATCAATCCTGACAGAAAAAAGGACCCGTCTGTCAACCCAAAATGTGGATGATCTAACCTTCATTAAAATGAACCATGCATGGGTTTCCAAGGATTTTGTCCCACCTTCCCCTGATGACACATAGGGTGACAGAAAAATGGCTTGCTTTGGTCCACCTCTTCCTGGGACTTCACCTATTTCGCCTTTTGCATCAGCTGAATGTCCAACATCAACATATGCCACTTTCTAAAACTCCCTAACTGTGCTGCCTCCCCCCCCATGGCCGGGGTCACCACCTAGCGCATGACACCGTGCGAGTGCCGCTGCCCTGGACAGGTGGGTAGGCCGACTCTTGGGCGCGGGCACTGGCACAGGGTCCCTCATAGTGCAATCAAGTGTCTCTGATGGTGGTGGTGCACACCCGCCGTCAGACACACCGCTGTACTATGAGGGGCCCAGTGCCAGTACCGACGCCCACGAGTGGGCCCCCCTTGCTTGGGCAGGGCCCCAGCATTTGCAATCTTTACCTCTCCCTGCTCCTCCGCTGTGTAATCTGGGCCGTCAAATCCATACTGTGCCTGACACCGTCTGAGCCTGCCTCCTGAGACATATATTTTGAATGTGTACGCTATCCATACATGTTATCCGGGGATACGGTACCCTTTCTAACCTTTGTGAAATCACGTGCAATCCATACTGTGCCTGACACCGTCTGAGCCTGCCTCCTGAGACATATATTTTGAATGTGTACGCTATCCATACATGTTATCCGGGGAAACGGTACCCTTTCTAACCTTTGTGCAATCACGTGCAATCCATACTGGGCCTAACACCGTCTGAGCCTGCCTCCTGATGTATAGACATATATTTTGAATGTGTACGCTATCCATATGTGACATCGGCGGTTATGCCCGCCGATGCCCCTTCTGCTGCAGCGCGCGCTGCAGCGTTTCCTCACCTGCGCGCTCCTGCCCGGTCACGCGCCCGCCGTCCACTCGTCCTCACGGCGGCTCCTGGCTCCCGCCCCCTGGTTCGCGCTCGCCGCCTCCCGCGCTCTCTCTCCTGCGGTGGGCGGCGCTGAGGGGCGGGCTTGGGTGACGCACTTCCGGGGGTTGCTGTACTTCAGGCGTCCTCGCTGTTAGGAGGACGCCTGATGATTGTGTAGTTTTTCTGCACCCTCTGGCCTCTACAGTTCTCCTGTAGCTCAACCGCTTTCCGCCTGACTCGCCCTGTCGCCCCCTGTCTCGTGTCTCCCTTCCCTTCCAGTCTGCCTGGGCGCTGCCTTCCATCCCCGGTGCCGTCCTCTGTCTCCAGTCCGCCTTGGTCTTTCCACTTGCCTGTCTTCCGTATTGTTTCTTTCCTGCGCCACTGGTCCCTGCTCGTTTTTCGCACCGTTGCCTCCCCTGTCCTTTTGTCCGTGGAGCCGTCCCTCTTGGTTCCGGCTGTCGCGCCTCCGTCCTCTGTGGTCCTGCCCCAAACGATCCCTGTATAGGGGTCGGTCTTCACCTGGCGTGCTCGGCCCAGGGGCTCCGGATCCGCGATCCAGAGGGTCCACTCTCTAACTTAGTTTTCCCCTAAGTATTACAGTATTATCAGGCCATGGACCCCGCCGGTGCCGCGGCTGCCACTCAAAAGGAACTGCTTTTCCTTAGAGAAAATCAGACCCGTATCATGTCATTCATGAAGTCCATGGACACCCGGCTCTCCGCTCTCCAAACCGCAGACCCAGCACACGCACCTCTCTTAGTCAGTCTCCAGCAGGAGCTCGCACAACAGCGCGATGCTCAGTCTCACATTTTGGGGTATATGGCGTCCGTGGATGATCGGCTGCTTTCTTTGCAGTCCTCTGCGGCCGCTTCCACCCAAGCCCGGGACACCGTCTCTTTTCCTCCCCCCCGTCTCGGTAAACCGCCCAGGTACTGTGGGGACCCAAAATTGTGTAGGGGATTTTTAAATCAGTGCAGATTGCACTTTGATCTGTCGCCCCAACAGTATCCTACGGACCGTGCTAAAGTCGCCTTTATAATCTCCCATCTAGAGGGGGAGGCGTTGGCTTGGGTGAATCCGTTATGGGAGAGGGATGACCCGGTGGTGACCAACATCCAGTGTTTTTTGGAGACATTCCGTAAGGTTTTTGATGAACCTGGACGCCTTGCTTCCTCTACAGAGGCCCTTTTTAACCTCAGCCAGGGGTCCCTTACGGTAGGGCAATACGCCATCCGTTTTCGGACCTTGTCCTCGGAGCTGGGGTGGAATAACGAAGCCCTGGTTGGTGCGTTTTGGAGAGGCCTTTCTGGTAAAATCAAAGACGAGTTGGCCGGGCGTGACCTTCCCACCACCCTGGAAGATCTCATCTCCCTGGCTACTCGTATTGACCTGCGTTTTCAGGAACGCGCCAGAGAGTCAGCCAGGGAGAGGAGGCCCTTTAGGTTATACCAAGCTCCCATTCCGCGCACCGTTGCTCTCCCTAGTAACACCGCCCCTGAGCCTATGCAAGTAGATCGCATCAAGCTGTCTGAACAACGGCGTAAGGAGAGGATGACCAAGGGACTCTGTCTCTATTGTGGAGGGGCCAATCACTTCATACGCACTTGTCCTGAGAGACCGGGAAACGCATCCGCCTAGGCCAGGTAGGAGAGGGACCCCTAGGTGATCCGACCCCCTCTCTTCCACTTACTGTTTCAGCTCTACTTATTTCAGGTCGGGGGCGTAGCTCTGTGGAGGCGTATGTGGACTCGGGCGCGGCAGGCAACTTCATCCACCAGGAGGAGGTTGACAGACTCCAGATTCCCGTGGTCGTCCTAAGTAACCCTCGAGCAATCACCTCCGTTGATGGCAAACCTCTTCCTGGGCTCATCACCACGGTAACCACTGAAGTAAACCTGCAAATTGGCGCACTTCATTCTGAGAAGATTGCCTTTTATGTCCTGCCTCAGTTATCCCACGCCATTCTCTTGGGGCTACCTTGGCTTAGGCGGCATGAGCCAGTTATCGACTGGCGCTCCGGAGAGATCCTGCGCTGGGGGCACGCCTGCCATGTAAGCTGTTTACGTACCCTGGTCCGTTCCCATCCTCAGCTCAAGCCTACAGACCTCCCTGGTCTTCCTGTGCCATACCACGCCTATGCTGATGTTTTCTGCAAGAAAGAGGCGGATTCCCTGCCTCCGCACCGGCCTTATGACTGCCCCATCGACCTGATTCCTGGAGCGGTTCCTCCCAGAGGTAGAACATACCCTCTCTCTCCAGCCGAGACCACTGCTATGACGGAATATATCCACGAAAATCTGTCCAAGGGGTTTATCCGAAAGTCCTCCTCTCCCGCAGGCGCAGGTTTTTTCTTCGTCCGGAAGAAAGATGGATCACTGCGGCCTTGCATTGATTACCGGGGTCTGAACAAAATCACCATCAAAAATCGTTACCCCCTTCTGTTGATTCCGGAGCTTTTTGACCGGCTGAGAGGAGCCCGGATCTTCACGAAGTTAGACCTGCGGGGAGCCTACAATTTGGTCCGAATCCGTGCTGGGGACGAGTGGAAGACGGCCTTCAATACCCGTGACGGGCATTATGAATACCTAGTCATGCCATTCGGCCTTTGCAATGCCCCCGCTGTGTTCCAAGAATTTATCAATGAGGTATTCCGGGATCTACTCTATTCTTGTGTTGTCATCTACCTGGACGACATTCTCGTTTTCTCCCCCGATCTGCCCTCTCATCGCAAAAGTGTACGCTTGGTCTTGCACCGCCTTCGAGAGAACCAACTCTACGCCAAGATCGAGAAATGCCTTTTTGAGCAGTCGTCACTACCCTTCTTGGGATATGTCGTCACCGACTCCGGTCTAAGGATGGATCCCGAAAAACTCGGTGCGGTACTCAAGTGGCCCCGTCCAGTGGGGATTAAGGCCATCCAGCGGTTTCTTGGGTTCGCAAACTATTACCGTCAGTTTGTGCCTCACTTTTCTACGGTTACCAAACCCATCACGGACCTGACCCGTAAGGGAACGAAGCCCAACAGCTGGTCCCCTGAAGCGGAAAACGCTTTCCAAACTCTGAAACGTTCTTTTGCGTCAGCACCCATTTTGCATCGGCCTGTGACCAGCAGACCCTTTGTCCTGGAAGTGGATGCCTCCTCCACTGGAGCGGGGGCGGTCCTGTCCCAGCAGGCTTCGTCCGGACGGCTGGTTCCTTGCGGCTTCTTTTCTAAAGTCTTTTCACCGGCGGAGTGCAACTACTCCATTGGAGACCGAGAATTACTGGCCATTAAGATGGCCTTGGCTGAATGGCGGTATTTACTCGAAGGGGCTGTACATCCCTTTACCATCCTCACGGACCACAAGAACCTGGCCTATCTGCAGTCTGCCCAAAGGCTCAATGCCCGGCAAGCCAGGTGGGCCCTGTATTTCTCCCGCTTTGACTTCCAACTTCACTTCCGACCGGGTAATAGGAACATCAAGGCCGATGCCCTTTCCAGGTCGTTGCAGTCTTCAGAGAGGGATGAAGTCCCATCCTATATCATCGAGCCTACTAGGATGATCACCGTGGCTCCTGTGAATTTTGCTATCCCTCCGCCCGGTAAGACCTTCGTCCCTCCAAGCAGACGTATAGAGGTGTTGGGCTGGGGACATTCCTCCAAAATTGCTGGACACGTTGGGACAAAGAAGACTCTCTTACTGCTTTCCCGGTATTACTGGTGGCCCACGCTTCGCCAGGATGTGATGGACTACGTGGCCTCTTGCACAATCTGTGCCCAGAATAAGGTGGCTAGGACTTTGCCCGCCGGTCTTCTTCACCCGTTGCCAGTTCCTGAGGCCCCCTGGCAGCAGATCGCCATGGACTTTGTGACTGACTTACCCCGCTCAGCCGGATGTACCACCATCTTAGTCGTGGCAGATCGTTTTTCCAAAATGGCACATTTCATTCCCTTACCGGGACTACCGTCCGCCCCGAAGTTAGCTGAGATCTTCATCCACCAGGTCTTCAGGCTGCATGGTCTTCCTCAGCAGATTCTGTCCGATCGGGGGGTCCAGTTCACCTCCCACTTCTGGAGGGCACTCTGCCGGCTTATGGGTACATCTCTCGACTTCTCTTCCGCATATCATCCTCAGACCAATGGGCAAGTGGAGCGAATTAATCAGGGGTTAACCACCTTCCTACGTCACTTCACCAACGCTCATCAGGACGACTGGGTTGCGCTCTTACCTTGGGATGAATTCTCGCACAATAATCATCCCAGTGAATCTACCACCAGGTCACCTTTTTTTGTGGTAACCGGTCAAAACCCAGGTATTCCGTTGCCTTTCTCCACCTCTACAGGGGTACCCGCAGCCGATTCTCTTGCTAAAGAATTCTCGCAGATTTGGAGAGAGACCAGGGATGCGCTCAAAAGTGCCAACGACCGAATCAAGAAACATGCAGACAAGAGACGGAAGGATGTGCCCCCGTACCATCCAGGTGACAAGGTCTGGCTTTCAACTCGACATATCCGTCTGAGAGTTCCCTCTTATAAGCTGAGTCCTCGGTACATTGGACCGTTTGAAGTGATTGGACGTATTAATGCCGTGGCTTACAAACTGAGGTTGCCTGCTTTGCTCCGGGTGCCCAACGCTTTCCATGTCTCGCTCTTGAAACCCGTAGTCCTGAATCGGTTCCAACCAGTTTCCATCGTCCCTCTCTCACCTGCTATCTCGGACAACGTCTTCGAGGTCAAGGATATCTTGGCTATGAAAAAAGCCCGGGGTAAGACCCTTTTTCTTATCGATTGGGTGGGTTTTGGTCCCGAGGAGAGGTCCTGGGAGCCTCGGGAAAATATCAACGCCCCTCGCATTCTGAAAAAGTTTTTGGCCAATCTCAGTAAGGGAGGGCGTAAGGGGAGGGGTACTGTGACATCGGCAGTTATGCCCGCCGATGCCCCTTCTGCTGCAGCGCGCGCTGCAGCGTTTCCTCACCTGCGCGCTCCTGCCCGGTCACGCGCCTGCCGTCCACTCGTCCTCACGGCGGCTCCTGGCTCCCGCCCCCTGGTTCGCGCTCGCCGCCTCCCGCGCTCTCTCTCCTGCGGTGGGCGGCGCTGAGGGGCGGGCTTGGGTGACGCACTTCCGGGAGTTGCTGTACTTCAGGCGTCCTCGCTGTTAGGAGGACGCCTGATGATTGTGTAGTTTTTCTGCACCCTCTGGCCTCTACAGTTCTCCTGTAGCTCAACCGCTTTCCGCCTGACTCGCCCTGTCGCCCCCTGTCTCGTGTCTCCCTTCCCTTCCAGTCTGCCTGGGCGCTGCCTTCCATCCCCGGTGCCGTCCTCTGTCTCCAGTCCGCCTTGGTCTTTCCACTTGCCTGTCTTCCGTATTGTTTCTTTCCTGCGCCACTGGTCCCTGCTCGTTTTTCGCACCATTGCCTCCCCTGTCCTTTTGTCCGTGGAGCCGTCCCTCTTGGTTCCGGCTGTCGCGCCTCCGTCCTCTGTGGTCCTGCCCCAAACGATCCCTGTATAGGGGTCGGTCTTCACCTGGCGTGCTCGGCCCAGGGGCTCCGGATCCGCGATCCAGAGGGTCCACTCTCTAACTTAGTTTTCCCCTAAGTATTACACCATACATGTTATCCGGGGATACGGTATCCTTTCTAACCTTTGTGCAATCACGTGCAATCCATACTGGGCCTAACACCGTCTGAGCCTGACTCCTGAGACATATATTTTGAATGTGTATGCTATCCATACATGTTATCTGGGGATACGGTACCCTTTCTAACCTTTGTGCAATCACGTGCAATCCATACTGGGCCTAACACCGTCTGAGCCTGCCTCCTGATGTATAGACATATATTTTGAATGTGTACGCTATCCATACATGTTATCCGGGGAAACGGTACCCTTTCTAACCTTTGTGCAATCACGTGCAATCCATACTGGGCCTAACACCGTCTGAGCCTGCCTCCTGAGACATATATTTTGAATGTGTACGCTATCCATACATGTTATCCGGGGAAAAGGTACCCTTTCTAACCTTTGTGCAATCACGTGCAATCCATACTGGGCCTAACACCGTCTGAGCCTGCCTCCTGAGACATATATTTTGAATGTGTACGCTATCCATACATGTTATCTGGGGATACGGTACCCTTTCTAACCTTTGTGCAATCACGTGCAATCCATACTGGGCCTAACACCGTCTGAGCCTGCCTCCTGATGTATAGACATATATTTTGAATGTGTACGCTATCCATACATGTTATCCGGGGAAACGGTACCCTTTCTAACCTTTGTGCAATCACGTGCAATCCATACTGGGCCTAACACCGTCTGAGCCTGCCTCCTGAGACAAATATTTTGAATGTGTACGCTATCCATACATGTTATCCGGGGAAACGGTACCCTTTCTAACCTTTGTGTAATCACGTGCAATCCATACTGGGCCTAACACCGTCTGAGCCTGCCTCCTGAGACATATATTTTGAATGTGTACGCTATCCATACATGTTATCCGGGGAAACGGTACCCTTTCTAACCTTTGTGCAATCACGTGCAATCCATACTGGGCCTAAAACCGTCTGAGCCTGCCTCCTGAGACATATATTTTGAATGTGTACGCTATCCATACATGTTATCTGGGGATAAAGTACCCTTTCTAACCTTTGTGCAATCACGTGCAATCCATACTGGGCATAACACCGTCTGAGCCTGCCTCCTGATGTATAGACATATATTTTGAATGTGTACGCTATCCATACATGTTATCCGGGGAAACGGTACCCTTTCTAACCTTTGTGCAATCAAGTGCAATCCATACTGGGCCTAACACCGTCTGAGCCTGCCTCCTGAGACATATATTTTGAATGTGTACGCTATCCATACATGTTATCCGGGGAAACGGTACCCTTTCTAACCTTTGTGCAATCACGTGCAATCCATACTGGGCCTAACACCGTCTGAGCCTGCCTCCTGAGACATATATTTTGAATGTGTACGCTATCCATACATGTTATCCGGGGAAACGGTACCCTTTCTAACCTTTGTGCAATCACGTGCAATCCATACTGGGCCTAAGACCGTCTGAGCCTGCCTCCTGAGACATATATTTTGAATGTGTACGCTATCCATACATGTTATCTGGGGATACGGTACCCTTTCTAACCTTTGTGCAATCACGTGCAATCCATACTGGGCCTAACACCGTCTGAGCCTGCCTCCTGAGACATATATTTTGAATGTGTACGCTATCCATACATGTTATCCGGGGAAACGGTACCCTTTCTAACCTTTGTGCAATCACGTGCAATCCATACTGGGCCTAACACCATCTGAGCCTGCCTCCTGAGACATATATTTTGAATGTGTACGCTATCCATACATGTTATCCGGGGAAACGGTACCCTTTCTAACCTTTGTGCAATCACGTGCAATCCATACTGGGCCTAACACCGTCTGAGCCTGCCTCCTGAGACATATATTTTGAATGTGTACGCTATCCATACATGTTATCCGGGGAAACGGTACCCTTTCTAACCTTTGTGCAATCACGTGCAATCCATACTGGGCCTAACACCGTCTGAGCCTGCCTCCTGAGACATATATTTTGAATGTGTACGCTATCCATACATGTTATCCGGGGAAACGGTACCCTTTCTAACCTTTGTGCAATCACGTGCAATCCATACTGGGCCTAACACCGTCTGAGCCTGCCTCCTGAGACATATATTTTGAATGTGTACGCTATCCATACATGTTATCCTGGGAAACTGTTCCCTTTCTAACCTTTGTGCAATCACGTGCAATCCATACTGGGCCTAACACCGTCTGAGCCTGCCTCCTGAGACATATATTTTGAATGTGTATGCTATCCATACATGTTATCCGCTGAAACGGTACTCTTTCTAACCTTTGTGCAATCACGTGCAATCCATACTGGGCCTAACACCGTCTGAGCCTGCCTCCAGAGACATATATTTTGAATGTGTACGCTATCCATACATGTTATCTGGGGATACGGTACCCTTTCTAACCTTTGTGCAATCACGTGCAATCCATACTGGGCCTAACACTGTCTGAGCCTGCCTCCTGATGTATAGACATATATTTTGAATTTGTACGCTATCCATACATGTTATCCGGGGAAACGGTACCCTTTCTAACCTTTGTGCAATCACGTGCAATCCATACTGGGCCTAACACCGTCTGAGCCTGCCTCCTGAGACATATATTTTGAATGTGTACGCTATCCATACATGTTATCCGGGGAAACGGTACCCTTTCTAACCTTTGTGCAATCACGTGCAATCCATACTGGGCCTAACACCGTCTGAGCCTGCCTCCTGAGACATATATTTTGAATGTGTACGCTATCCATACATGTTATCCTGGGAAACTGTTCCCTTTCTAACCTTTGTGCAATCACGTGCAATCCATACTGGGCCTAACACCGTCTGAGCCTGCCTCCTGAGACATATATTTTGAATGTGTATGCTATCCATACATGTTATCCGCTGAAACGGTACTCTTTCTAACCTTTGTGCAATCACGTGCAATCCATACTGGGCCTAACACCGTCTGAGCCTGCCTCCAGAGACATATATTTTGAATGTGTACGCTATCCATACATGTTATCTGGGGATACGGTACCCTTTCTAACCTTTGTGCAATCACGTGCAATCCATACTGGGCCTAACACTGTCTGAGCCTGCCTCCTGATGTATAGACATATATTTTGAATTTGTACGCTATCCATACATGTTATCCGGGGAAACGGTACCCTTTCTAACCTTTGTGCAATCACGTGCAATCCATACTGGGCCTAACACCGTCTGAGCCTGCCTCCTGAGACATATATTTTGAATGTGTACGCTATCCATACATGTTATCCGGGGAAACGGTACCCTTTCTAACCTTTGTGCAATCACGTGCAATCCATACTGGGCCTAACTCCGTCTGAGCCTGCCTCCTGAGACATATATTTTGAATGTGTACGCTATCCATACATGTTATCCGGGGAAACGGTACCCTTTCTAACCTTTGTGCAATCACGTGCAATCCATAATGGGCCTAAAACCGTCTGAGCCTGCCTCCTGAGACATATATTTTGAATGTGTACGCTATCCATACATGTTATCTGGGGATACGGAACCCTTTCTAACCTTTGTGCAATCACGTGCAATCCATACTGAGCCTAACACCGTCTGAGCCTGCCTCCTGATGTATAGACATATATTTTGAATGTGTACGCTATCCATACATGTTATCCGGGGAAACGGTACCCTTTCTAACCTTTGTGCAATCACGTGCAATCCATACTGAGCCTAACACCGTCTGAGCCTGCCTCCTGAGACATATATTTTGAATGTGTACGCTATCCATACATGTTATCCGGGGAAACGGTACCCTTTCTAACCTTTGTGCAATCACGTGCAATCCATACTGGGCCTAACACCGTCTGAGCCTGCCTCCTGAGACATATATTTTGAATGTGTACGCTATCCATACATGTTATCTGGGGATACGTTACCCTTTCTAACCTTTGTGCAATCACGTGCAATCCATACTGGTCCTAACACAGTCTGAGCCTGCCTACTGAGACATATATTTTGAATGTGTACACTATCCATACATGTTATCTGGGAATACGGTACCCTTTCTAACCTTTGTGCAATCAAGTGCAATCCATACTGGGCCTAACACCGTCTGAGCCTGCCTCCTGAGACATATATTTTGAATGTGTACGCTATCCATTCATGTTATCCGGGGAAACGGTACCCTTTCTAACCTTTGTGCAATCACGTGCAATCCATACTGGGCCTAACACCGTCTGAGCCTGCATCCTGAGACATATATTTTGAATGTGTACGCTATCCATACATGTTATCTGGGGATACGGTACCCTTCATACTGGGCCTAACACCGTCTGAGCCTGCCTCCTAAACATATATTTTGAATGTGTACGCTATCCATACATGTTATCCGGGGAAACGGTACCCTTTCTAACCTTTGTGCAATCACGTGCAATCCATACTGGGCCTAACACCGTCTGAGCCTGCCTACTGAGACATATATTTTGAATGTGTACGCTATCCATACATGTTATCCGGGGAAACGGTACCCTTTCTAACCTTTGTGCAATCACGTGCAATCCATACTGGGCCTAACACCGTCAGAGCCTGCATCCTGAGACATATATTTTGAATGTGTACGCTATCCATACATGTTATCCGGGGAAACGGTACCCTTTCTAACCTTTGTGCAATCACGTGCAATCCATACTGGGCCTAACACCGTCTGAGCCTGCCTCCTGAGACATATATTTTGAATGTGTACGCTATCCATACATGTTATCCGGGGAAAAGGTACCCTTTCTAACCTTTGTGCAATCACGTGCAATCCATACTGGGCCTAACACCGTCTGAGCCTCCCTCCTGAGACATATATTTTGAATGTGTACGCTATCCATACATGTTATCTGGGGATACGGTACCCTTTCTAACCTTTGTGCAATCACGTGCAATCCATACTGGGCCTAACACCGTCTGAGCCTGCCTCCTGATGTATAGACATATATTTTGAATGTGTACGCTATCCATACATGTTATCCGGGGAAACGGTACCCTTTCTAACCTTTGTGCAATCACGTGCAATCCATACTGGGCCTAACACCGTCTGAGCCTGCCTCCTGAGACAAATATTTTGAATGTGTACGCTATCCATACATGTTATCCGGGGAAACGGTACCCTTTCTAACCTTTGTGTAATCACGTGCAATCCATACTGGGCCTAACACCGTCTGAGCCTGCCTCCTGAGACATATATTTTGAATGTGTACGCTATCCATACATGTTATCCGGGGAAACGGTACCCTTTCTAACCTTTGTGCAATCACGTGCAATCCATACTGGGCCTAAAACCGTCTGAGCCTGCCTCCTGAGACATATATTTTGAATGTGTACGCTATCCATACATGTTATCTGGGGATACGGTACCCTTTCTAACCTTTGTGCAATCACGTGCAATCCATACTGGGCCTAACACCGTCTGAGCCTGCCTCCTGATGTATAGACATATATTTTGAATGTGTACGCTATCCATACATGTTATCCGGGGAAACGGTACCCTTTCTAACCTTTGTGCAATCAAGTGCAATCCATACTGGGCCTAACACCGTCTGAGCCTGCCTCCTGAGACATATATTTTGAATGTGTACGCTATCCATACATGTTATCCGGGGAAACGGTACCCTTTCTAACCTTTGTGCAATCACGTGCAATCCATACTGGGCCTAACACCGTCTGAGCCTGCCTCCTGAGACATATATTTTGAATGTGTACGCTATCCATACATGTTATCCGGGGAAACGGTACCCTTTCTAACCTTTGTGCAATCACGTGCAATCCATACTGGGCCTAAGACCGTCTGAGCCTGCCTCCAGAGACATATATTTTGAATGTGTACGCTATCCATACATGTTATCTGGGGATACGGTACCCTTTCTAACCTTTGTGCAATCACGTGCAATCCATACTGGGCCTAACACCGTCTGAGCCTGCCTCCTGAGACATATATTTTGAATGTGTACGCTATCCATACATGTTATCCGGGGAAACGGTACCCTTTCTAACCTTTGTGCAATCACGTGCAATCCATACTGGGCCTAACACCATCTGAGCCTGCCTCCTGAGACATATATTTTGAATGTGTACGCTATCCATACATGTTATCCGGGGAAACGGTACCCTTTCTAACCTTTGTGCAATCACGTGCAATCCATACTGGGCCTAACACCGTCTGAGCCTGCCTCCTGAGATATATATTTTGAATGTGTACGCTATCCATACATGTTATCCGGGGAAACGGTACCCTTTCTAACCTTTGTGCAATCACGTGCAATCCATACTGGGCCTAACACCGTCTGAGCCTGCCTCCTGAGACATATATTTTGAATGTGTACGCTATCCATACATGTTATCCGGGGAAACGGTACCCTTTCTAACCTTTGTGCAATCACGTGCAATCCATACTGGGCCTAACACCGTCTGAGCCTGCCTCCTGAGACATATATTTTGAATGTGTACGCTATCCATACATGTTATCCTGGGAAACTGTTCCCTTTCTAACCTTTGTGCAATCACGTGCAATCCATACTGGGCCTAACACCGTCTGAGCCTGCCTCCTGAGACATATATTTTGAATGTGTATGCTATCCATACATGTTATCCGCTGAAACGGTACTCTTTCTAACCTTTGTGCAATCACGTGCAATCCATACTGGGCCTAACACCGTCTGAGCCTGCCTCCAGAGACATATATTTTGAATGTGTACGCTATCCATACATGTTATCTGGGGATACGGTACCCTTTCTAACCTTTGTGCAATCACGTGCAATCCATACTGGGCCTTACACTGTCTGAGCCTGCCTCCTGATGTATAGACATATATTTTGAATTTGTACGCTATCCATACATGTTATCCGGGGAAACGGTACCCTTTCTAACCTTTGTGCAATCACGTGCAATCCATACTGGGCCTAACACCGTCTGAGCCTGCCTCCTGAGACATATATTTTGAATGTGTACGCTATCCATACATGTTATCCGGGGAAACGGTACCCTTTCTAACCTTTGTGCAATCACGTGCAATCCATACTGGGCCTAACTCCGTCTGAGCCTGCCTCCTGAGACATATATTTTGAATGTGTACGCTATCCATACATGTTATCCGGGGAAACGGTACCCTTTCTAACCTTTGTGCAATCACGTGCAATCCATAATGGGCCTAAAACCGTCTGAGCCTGCCTCCTGAGACATATATTTTGAATGTGTACGCTATCCATACATGTTATCTGGGGATACGGAACCCTTTCTAACCTTAGTGCAATCACGTGCAATCCATACTGAGCCTAACACCGTCTGAGCCTGCCTCCTGATGTATAGACATATATTTTGAATGTGTACGCTATCCATACATGTTATCCGGGGAAACGGTACCCTTTCTAACCTTTGTGCAATCACGTGCAATCCATACTGAGCCTAACACCGTCTGAGCCTGCCTCCTGAGACATATATTTTGAATGTGTACGCTATCCATACATGTTATCCGGGGAAACGGTACCCTTTCTAACCTTTGTGCAATCACGTGCAATCCATACTGGGCCTAACACCGTCTGAGCCTGCCTCCTGAGACATATATTTTGAATGTGTACGCTATCCATACATGTTATCTGGGGATACGTTACCCTTTCTAACCTTTGTGCAATCACGTGCAATCCATACTGGTCCTAACACAGTCTGAGCCTGCCTACTGAGACATATATTTTGAATGTGTACGCTATCCATACATGTTATCTGGGAATACGGTACCCTTTCTAACCTTTGTGCAATCAAGTGCAATCCATACTGGGCCTAACACCGTCTGAGCCTGCCTCCTGAGACATATATTTTGAATGTGTACGCTATCCATTCATGTTATCCGGGGAAACGGTACCCTTTCTAACCTTTGTGCAATCACGTGCAATCCATACTGGGCCTAACACCGTCTGAGCCTGCATCCTGAGACATATATTTTGAATGTGTACGCTATCCATACATGTTATCTGGGGATACGGTACCCTTCATACTGGGCCTAACACCGTCTGAGCCTGCCTCCTGAGACATATATTTTGAATGTGTACGCTATCCATACATGTTATCCGGGGAAACGGTACCCTTTCTAACCTTTGTGCAATCACGTGCAATCCATACTGGGCCTAAAACCGTCTGAGCCTGCCTACTGAGACATATATTTTGAATGTGTACGCTATCCATACATGTTATCCGGGGAAACGGTACCCTTTCTAACCTTTGTGCAATCACGTGCAATCCATACTGGGCCTAACACCGTCAGAGCCTGCATCCTGAGACATATATTTTGAATGTGTACGCTATCCATACATGTTATCCGGGGAAACGGTACCCTTTCTAACCTTTGTGCAATCACGTGCAATCCATACTGGGCCTAACACCGTCTGAGCCTGCCTCCTGAGACATATATTTTGAATGTGTACGCTATCCATACATGTTATCCGGGGAAACGGTACCCTTTCTAACCTTTGTGCAATCACGTGCAATCCATACTGGGCCTAACACCGTCTGAGCCTGCCTCCTGAGACATATATTTTGAATGTGTACGCTATCCATACATGTTATCCGGGGAAACGGTACCCTTTCTAACCTTTGTGCAATCACGTGCAATCCATACTGGGCCTAACACCGTCTGAGCCTGCCTCCTGAGACATATATTTTGAATGTGTACGCTATCCATACATGTTATCTGGGGATACGGTACCCTTTCTAACCTTTGTGCAATCACGTGCAATCCATACTGGGCCTAACACCGTCTGAGCCTGCCTCCTGAGACATATATTTTGAATGTGTACGCTATCCATACATGTTATCCGGGCAAAAGGTACCCTTTCTAACCTTTGTGCAATCACGTGCAATCCATACTGGGCCTAACACCGTCTGAGCCTGCCTCCTGAGACATATATTTTGAATGTGTACGCTATCCATACATGTTATCCGGGGAAACGGTACCCTTTCTAACCTATGTGCAATCACGTGCAATCCATACTGGGCCTAACACCGTCTGAGCCTGCCTCCTGAGACATATATTTTGAATGTGTAAGCTATCCATACATGTTATCTGGGGATACGGTACCCTTTCTAACCTTTGTGCAATCACGTGCAATCCATACTGGGCCTAACACCGTCTGAGCCTGCCTCCTGAGACATATATTTTGAATGTGTACGCTATCCATACATGTTATCTGGGGATACGGTACCCTTGCTAACCTTTGTGCAATCACGTGCAATCCATACTGGGCCTAACACCATCTGAGCCTGCCTCCTGAGACATATATTTTGAATGTGTATGCTATCCATACATGTTATCCGCTGAAACGGTACCCTTTCTAACCTTTGTGCAATCACGTGCAATCCATACTGGGCCTAACACCGTCTGAGCCTGCCTCCAGAGACATATATTTTGAATGTGTACGCTATCCATACATGTTATCTGGGGATACGGTACCCTTTCTAACCTTTGTGCAATCACGTGCAATCCATACTGGGCCTAACACTGTCTGAGCCTGCCTCCTGATGTATAGACATATATTTTGAATGTGTACGCTATCCATACATGTTATCCGGGGAAACGGTACCCTTTCTAACCTTTGTGCAATCACGTGCAATCCATACTGGGCCTAACACCGTCTGAGCCTCCCTCCTGAGACATATATTTTGAATGTGTACGCTATCCATACATGTTATCCGGGGAAACGGTACCCTTTCTAACCTTTGTGCAATCACGTGCAATCCATACTGGGCCTAACACCGTCTGAGCCTGCCTCCTGAGACATATATTTTGAATGTGTACGCTATCCATACATGTTATCTGGGGATACGGTACCCTTTCTAACCTTTTTGCAATCAAGTGCAATCCATACTGGGCCTAACACCGTCTGAGCCTGCCTCCTGAGACATATATTTTGAATGTGTACGCTATCCATACATGTTATCCGGGGAAACGGTACCCTTTCTAACCTTTGTGCAATCACGTGCAATCCATACTGGGCCTAAGACCGTCTGAGCCTGCCTCCTGAGACATATATTTTGAATGTGTACGCTATCCATACATGTTATCCGGGGAAACGGTACCCTTTCTAACCTTTGTGCAATCACGTGCAATCCATACTGGGCCTAACACCGTCTGAGCCTGCCTCCTGAGACATATATTTTGAATGTGTACGCTATCCATACATGTTATCTGGGGATACGGTACCCTTTCTAACCTTTGTGCAATCACGTGCAATCCATACTGGGCCTAACACCGTCTGAGCCTGCCTCCTGAGACATATATTTTGAATGTGTACGCTATCCATACATGTCATCCGGGGAAACGGTACCCTTTCTAACCTTTGTGCAATCACGTGCAATCCATACTGGGCCTAACACTGTCTGAGCCTGCCTCCTGAGACATATATTTTGAATGTGTACGCTATCCATACATGTTATCCGGGGAAACGGTACCCTTTCTAACCTTTGTGCAATCACGTGCAATCCATACTGGGCCTAACACCGTCTGAGCCTGCCTCCTGAGACATATATTTTGAATGTGTACGCTATCCATACATGTTATCCGGAGAAACGGTACCCTTTCTAACCTTTGTGCAATCACGTGCAATCCATACTGGGCCTAACACCGTCTGAGCCTGCCTCCTGAGACATATATTTTGAATGTGTACGCTATCCATACATGTTATCCGGGGAAACGGTACCCTTTCTAACATTTGTGCAATCACTTGCAATCCATACTGGGCCTAACACCGTCTGAGCCTGCCTCCTGAGACATATATTTTGAATGTGTACACTATCCATACATGTTATCCGGGGATACGGTACACTTTCTAACCTTTGTGCAATCACGTGCAATCCATACTGGGCCTAACACCGTCTGAGCCTGCCTCCTGAGACATATATTTTGAATGTGTACGCTATCCATACATGTTATCCGGGGAAACGGTACCCTTTCTAACCTTTGTGCAATCACGTGCAATCCATACTGGGCCTAACACCGTCTGAGCCTGCCTCCTGAGACATATATTTTGAATGTGTACGCTATCCATACATGTTATCCGGGGAAACGGTACCCTTTCTAATCTTTATGCAATCACATGCAATCCATACTGGGCCTAACACCGTCTGAGCCTGCCTCCTGATGTATAGACATATATTTTGAATGTGTACGCTATCCATACATGTTATCTGGGGAAACGGTACCCTTTCTAACCTTTGTGCAATCACGTGCAATCCATACTGGGCCTAACACCGTCTGAGCCTGCCTTCTGAGACATATATTTTGAATGTGTATGCTATCCATACATGTTATCCGCTGAAACGGTACCCTTTCTAACCTTTGTGCAATCACGTGCAATCCATACTGGGCCTAACACCGTCTGAGCCTGCCTCCTGAGACATATATTTTGAATGTGTACGCTATGCATACATGTTATCCGTGGAAACGGTACCCTTTCTAACCTTTATGCAATCACGTGCAATCCATACTGGGCCTAACACCGTCTGAGCCTGCCTCCTGAGACATATATTTTGAATGTGTACGCTATCCATGCATGTCATCCGGGGAAACGGTACCCTTTCTAACCTTTGTGCAATCACGTGCAATCCACACTGGGCCTAACACCGTCTGAGCCTGCCTCCTGAGACATATATTTTGAATGTGTACGCTATCCATACATGTTATCTGGGGATACGGTACCCTTGCTAACCTTTGTGCAATCACGTGCAATCCATACTGGGCCTAACACCGTCTGAGCCTGCCTCCTGATGTATAGACATATATTTTGAATGTGTACGCTATCCATACATGTTATCCGGGGAAACGGTACCCTTTCTAACCTTTGTGCAATCACGTGCAATCCATACTGGGCCTAACACCGTCTGAGCCTGCCTCCTGAGACATATATTTTGAATGTGTATGCTATCCATACATGTTATCCGCTGAAACGGTACCCTTTCTAACCATTGTGCAATCACGTGCAATCCATACTGGGCCTAACACCGTCTGAGCCTGCCTCCTGAGACATATATTTTGAATGTGTACGCTATCCATACATGTTATCTGGGGATACGGAACCCTTTCTAACCTTTGTGCAATCACGTGCAATCCATACTGAGCCTAACACCGTCTGAGCCTGCCTCCTGATGTATAGACATATATTTTGAATGTGTACGCTATCCATACATGTTATCCGGGGAAACGGTACCCTTTCTAACCTTTGTGCAATCACGTGAAATCCATACTGAGCCTAACACCGTCTGAGCCTGCCTCCTGAGACATATATTTTGAATGTGTACGCTATCCATACATGTTATCCGGAGAAACGGTACCCTTTCTAACCTTTGTGCAATCACGTGCAATCCATACTGGGCCTAACACCGTCTGAGCCTGCCTCCTGAGACATATATTTTGAATGTGTACGCTATCCATACATGTTATCTGGGGATACGTTACCCTTTCTAACCTTTGTGCAATCACGTGCAATCCATACTGGTCCTAACACAGTCTGAGCCTGCCTACTGAGACATATATTTTGAATGTGTACGCTATCCATACATGTTATCTGGGAATACGGTACCCTTTCTAACCTTTGTGCAATCAAGTGCAATCCATACTGGGCCTAACACCGTCTGAGCCTGCCTCCTGAGACATATATTTTGAATGTGTACGCTATCCATTCATGTTATCCGGGGAAACGGTACCCTTTCTAACCTTTGTGCAATCACGTGCAATCCATACTGGGCCTAACACCGTCTGAGCCTGCATCCTGAGACATATATTTTGAATGTGTACGCTATCCATACATGTTATCTGGGGATACGGTACCCTTCATACTGGGCCTAACACCGTCTGAGCCTGCATCCTGAGACATATATTTTGAATGTGTACGCTATCCATACATGTTATCTGGGGATACGGTACCCTTTCTAACCTTTGTGCAATCACGTGCAATCCATACTGGGCCTAACACCGTCTGAGCCTGCCTCCTGAGACATATATTTTGAATGTGTACGCTATCCATACATGTTATCCTGGGAAACTGTTCCCTTTCTAACCTTTGTGCAATCACGTGCAATCCATACTGGGCCTAACACCGTCTGAGCCTGCCTCCTGAGACATATATTTTGAATGTGTATGCTATCCATACATGTTATCCGCTGAAACGGTACTCTTTCTAACCTTTGTGCAATCACGTGCAATCCATACTGGGCCTAACACCGTCTGAGCCTGCCTCCAGAGACATATATTTTGAATGTGTACGCTATCCATACATGTTATCTGGGGATACGGTACCCTTTCTAACCTTTGTGCAATCACGTGCAATCCATACTGGGCCTTACACTGTCTGAGCCTGCCTCCTGATGTATAGACATATATTTTGAATTTGTACGCTATCCATACATGTTATCCGGGGAAACGGTACCCTTTCTAACCTTTGTGCAATCACGTGCAATCCATACTGGGCCTAACACCGTCTGAGCCTGCCTCCTGAGACATATATTTTGAATGTGTACGCTATCCATACATGTTATCCGGGGAAACGGTACCCTTTCTAACCTTTGTGCAATCACGTGCAATCCATACTGGGCCTAACTCCGTCTGAGCCTGCCTCCTGAGACATATATTTTGAATGTGTACGCTATCCATACATGTTATCCGGGGAAACGGTACCCTTTCTAACCTTTGTGCAATCACGTGCAATCCATAATGGGCCTAAAACCGTCTGAGCCTGCCTCCTGAGACATATATTTTGAATGTGTACGCTATCCATACATGTTATCTGGGGATACGGAACCCTTTCTAACCTTTGTGCAATCACGTGCAATCCATACTGAGCCTAACACCGTCTGAGCCTGCCTCCTGATGTATAGACATATATTTTGAATGTGTACGCTATCCATACATGTTATCCGGGGAAACGGTACCCTTTCTAACCTTTGTGCAATCACGTGCAATCCATACTGAGCCTAACACCGTCTGAGCCTGCCTCCTGAGACATATATTTTGAATGTGTACGCTATCCATACATGTTATCCGGGGAAACGGTACCCTTTCTAACCTTTGTGCAATCACGTGCAATCCATACTGGGCCTAACACCGTCTGAGCCTGCCTCCTGAGACATATATTTTGAATGTGTACGCTATCCATACATGTTATCTGGGGATACGTTACCCTTTCTAACCTTTGTGCAATCACGTGCAATCCATACTGGTCCTAACACAGTCTGAGCCTGCCTACTGAGACATGTATTTTGAATGTGTACGCTATCCATACATGTTATCTGGGAATACGGTACCCTTTCTAACCTTTGTGCAATCAAGTGCAATCCATACTGGGCCTAACACCGTCTGAGCCTGCCTCCTGAGACATATATTTTGAATGTGTACGCTATCCATTCATGTTATCCGGGGAAACGGTACCCTTTCTAACCTTTGTGCAATCACGTGCAATCCATACTGGGCCTAACACCGTCTGAGCCTGCATCCTGAGACATATATTTTGAATGTGTACGCTATCCATACATGTTATCTGGGGATACGGTACCCTTCATACTGGGCCTAACACCGTCTGAGCCTGCCTCCTGAGACATATATTTTGAATGTGTACGCTATCCATACATGTTATCCGGGGAAACGGTACCCTTTCTAACCTTTGTGCAATCACGTGCAATCCATACTGGGCCTAACACCGTCTGAGCCTGCCTACTGAGACATATATTTTGAATGTGTACGCTATCCATACATGTTATCCGGGGAAACGGTACCCTTTCTAACCTTTGTGCAATCACGTGCAATCCATACTGGGCCTAACACCGTCAGAGCCTGCATCCTGAGACATATATTTTGAATGTGTACGCTATCCATACATGTTATCCGGGGAAACGGTACCCTTTCTAACCTTTGTGCAATCACGTGCAATCCATACTGGGCCTAACACCGTCTGAGCCTGCCTCCTGAGACATATATTTTGAATGTGTACGCTATCCATACATGTTATCCGGGGAAACGGTACCCTTTCTAACCTTTGTGCAATCACGTGCAATCCATACTGGGCCTAACACCGTCTGAGCCTGCCTCCTGAGACATATATTTTGAATGTGTACGCTATCCATACATGTTATCCGGGGAAACGGTACCCTTTCTAACCTTTGTGCAATCACGTGCAATCCATACTGGGCCTAACACCGTCTGAGCCTGCCTCCTGAGACATATATTTTGAATGTGTACGCTATCCATACATGTTATCTGGGGATACGGTACCCTTTCTAACCTTTGTGCAATCACGTGCAATCCATACTGGGCCTAACACCGTCTGAGCCTGCCTCCTGAGACATATATTTTGAATGTGTACGCTATCCATACATGTTATCCGGGCAAAAGGTACCCTTTCTAACCTTTGTGCAATCACGTGCAATCCATACTGGGCCTAACACCGTCTGAGCCTGCCTCCTGAGACATATATTTTGAATGTGTACGCTATCCATACATGTTATCCGGGGAAACGGTACCCTTTCTAACCTATGTGCAATCACGTGCAATCCATACTGGGCCTAACACCGTCTGAGCCTGCCTCCTGAGACATATATTTTGAATGTGTAAGCTATCCATACATGTTATCTGGGGATACGGTACCCTTTCTAACCTTTGTGCAATCACGTGCAATCCATACTGGGCCTAACACCGTCTGAGCCTGCCTCCTGAGACATATATTTTGAATGTGTACGCTATCCATACATGTTATCTGGGGATACGGTACCCTTGCTAACCTTTGTGCAATCACGTGCAATCCATACTGGGCCTAACACCATCTGAGCCTGCCTCCTGATGTATAGACATATATTTTGAATGTGTACGCTATCCATACATGTTATCCGGGGAAACTGTACCCTTTCTAACCTTTGTGCAATCACGTGCAATCCATACTGGGCCTAACACCGTCTGAGCCTGCCTCCTGAGACATATATTTTGAATGTGTATGCTATCCATACATGTTATCCGCTGAAACGGTACCCTTTCTAACCTTTGTGCAATCACGTGCAATCCATACTGGGCCTAACACCGTCTGAGCCTGCCTCCAGAGACATATATTTTGAATGTGTACGCTATCCATACATGTTATCTGGGGATACGGTACCCTTTCTAACCTTTGTGCAATCACGTGCAATCCATACTGGGCCTAACACTGTCTGAGCCTGCCTCCTGATGTATAGACATATAATTTGAATGTGTACGCTATCCATACATGTTATCCGGGGAAACGGTACCCTTTCTAACCTTTGTGCAATCACGTGCAATCCATACTGGGCCTAACACCGTCTGAGCCTGCCTCCTGAGACATATATTTTGAATGTGTACGCTATCCATACATGTTATCCGGGGAAACGGTACCCTTTCTAACCTTTGTGCAATCACGTGCAATCCATACTGGGCCTAACACCGTCTGAGCCTGCCTCCTGAGACATATATTTTGAATGTGTACGCTATCCATACATGTTATCTGGGGATACGGTACCCTTTCTAACCTTTTTGCAATCAAGTGCAATCCATACTGGGCCTAACACCGTCTGAGCCTGCCTCCTGAGACATATATTTTGAATGTGTACGCTATCCATACATGTTATCCGGGGAAACGGTACCCTTTCTAACCTTTGTGCAATCACGTGCAATCCATACTGGGCCTAAGACCGTCTGAGCCTGCCTCCTGAGACATATATTTTGAATGTGTACGCTATCCATACATGTTATCCGGGGAAACGGTACCCTTTCTAACCTTTGTGCAATCACGTGCAATCCATACTGGGCCTAACACCGTCTGAGCCTGCCTCCTGAGACATATATTTTGAATGTGTACGCTATCCATACATGTTATCTGGGGATACGGTACCCTTTCTAACCTTTGTGCAATCACGTGCAATCCATACTGGGCCTAACACCGTCTGAGCCTGCCTCCTGAGACATATATTTTGAATGTGTACGCTATCCATACATGTTATCCGGGGAAACGGTACCCTTTCTAACCTTTGTGCAATCACGTGCAATCCATACTGGGCCTAACACTGTCTGAGCCTGCCTCCTGAGACATATATTTTGAATGTGTACGCTATCCATACATGTTATCCGGGGAAACGGTACCCTTTCTAACCTTTGTGCAATCACGTGCAATCCATACTGGGCCTAACACCGTCTGAGCCTGCCTCCTGAGACATATATTTTGAATGTGTACGCTATCCATACATGTTATCCGGAGAAACGGTACCCTTTCTAACCTTTGTGCAATCACGTGCAATCCATACTGGGCCTAACACCGTCTGAGCCTGCCTCCTGAGACATATATTTTGAATGTGTACGCTATCCATACATGTTATCCGGGGAAACGGTACCCTTTCTAACATTTGTGCAATCACTTGCAATCCATACTGGGCCTAACACCGTCTGAGCCTGCCTCCTGAGACATATATTTTGAATGTGTACACTATCCATACATGTTATCCGGGGATACGGTACACTTTCTAACCTTTGTGCAATCACGTGCAATCCATACTGGGCCTAACACCGTCTGAGCCTGCCTCCTGAGACATATATTTTGAATGTGTACGCTATCCATACATGTTATCCGGGGAAACGGTACCCTTTCTAACCTTTGTGCAATCACGTGCAATCCATACTGGGCCTAACACCGTCTGAGCCTGCCTCCTGAGACATATATTTTGAATGTGTACGCTATCCATACATGTTATCCGGGGAAACGGTACCCTTTCTAATCTTTATGCAATCACGTGCAATCCATACTGGGACTAACACCGTCTGAGCCTGCCTCCTGAGACATATATTTTGAATGTGTACGCTATCCATACATGTTATCCGGGGAAACGGTACCCTTTCTAACCTTTGTGCAATCACGTGCAATCCATACTGGGCCTAACACCGTCTGAGCCTGCCTCCTGAGACATATATTTTGAATGTGTACGCTATCCATACATGTTATCTGGGGATACGGTACCCTTGCTAACCTTTGTGCAATCACATGCAATCCATACTGGGCCTAACACCGTCTGAGCCTGCCTCCTGATGTATAGACATATATTTTGAATGTGTACGCTATCCATACATGTTATCTGGGGAAACGGTACCCTTTCTAACCTTTGTGCAATCACGTGCAATCCATACTGGGCCTAACACCGTCTGAGCCTGCCTTCTGAGACATATATTTTGAATGTGTATGCTATCCATACATGTTATCCGCTGAAACGGTACCCTTTCTAACCTTTGTGCAATCACGTGCAATCCATACTGGGCCTAACACCGTCTGAGCCTGCCTCCTGAGACATATATTTTGAATGTGTACGCTATCCATACATGTTATCCGTGGAAACGGTACCCTTTCTAACCTTTATGCAATCACGTGCAATCCATACTGGGCCTAACACCGTCTGAGCCTGCCTCCTGAGACATATATTTTGAATGTGTACGCTATCCATGCATGTCATCCGGGGAAACGGTACCCTTTCTAACCTTTGTGCAATCACGTGCAATCCACACTGGGCCTAACACCGTCTGAGCCTGCCTCCTGAGACATATATTTTGAATGTGTACGCTATCCATACATGTTATCTGGGGATACGGTACCCTTGCTAACCTTTGTGCAATCACGTGCAATCCATACTGGGCCTAACACCGTCTGAGCCTGCCTCCTGATGTATAGACATATATTTTGAATGTGTACGCTATCCATACATGTTATCCGGGGAAACGGTACCCTTTCTAACCTTTGTGCAATCACGTGCAATCCATACTGGGCCTAACACCGTCTGAGCCTGCCTCCTGAGACATATATTTTGAATGTGTATGCTATCCATACATGTTATCCGCTGAAACGGTACCCTTTCTAACCTTTGTGCAATCACGTGCAATCCATACTGGGCCTAACACCGTCTGAGCCTGCCTCCTGAGACATATATTTTGAATGTGTACGCTATCCATACATGTTATCTGGGGATACGGTACCCTTTCTAACCTTTGTGCAATCACGTGCAATCCATACTGGGCCTAACACCGTCTGAGCCTGCCTCCTGATATATAGACATATATTTTGAATGTGTACGCTATCCATACATGTTATCCGGGGAAATAGTACCCTTTCTAACCTTTGTGCAATCACGTGCAATCCATACTGGGCCTAACACCGTCTGAGCCTACCTCCTAAGATATATATTTTGAATGTGTACGCTATCCATACATGTTATATGGGGATACGGTACCCTTTCTAACCTTTGTGCAATCACGTGCAATCCATACTGGGCCTAACACTGTCTGAGCCTGCCTCCTGATGTATAGACATATATTTTGAATGTGTACGCTATCCATACATGTTATTCGGGGAAACGGTACCCTTTCTAACCTTTGTGCAATCACGTGCAATCCATACTGGGCCTAACACCGTCTGAGCCTGCCTCGTGAGACATATATTTTGAATGTGTACGCTATCCATACATGTTATCCGGGGAAACGGTACCCTTTCTAACCTTTGTGCAATCACGTGCAATCCATACTGGGCCTAACACCGTCTGAGCCTGCCTCCTGAGACATATATTTTGAATGTGTACGCTATCCATTCATGTTATCTGGGGATACGGTACCCTTTCTAACCTTTGTGCAATCACGTGCAATCCATACTGGGCCTAACACCGTCTGAGCCTGCCTCCTGATGTATAGACATATATTTTGAATGTGTACGCTATCCATACATGTTATCCGGGGAAACGGTACCCTTTCTAACCTTTGTGCAATCACGTGCAATCCATACTGAGCCTAACACCGTCTGAGCCTGCCTCGTGAGACATATATTTTGAATGTGTACGCTATCCATACATGTTATCCGGGGAAACGGTACCCTTTCTAACCTTTGTGCAATCACGTGCAATCCATACTGGGCCTAACACCGTCTGAGCCTGCCTCCTGAGACATATATTTTGCATGTGTACGCTATCCATACATGTTATCTGGGGATACGGTACCCTTTCTAACCTTTGTGCAATCACGTGCAATCCATACTGGGCCTAACACCGTCTGAGCCTGCCTCCTGATGTATAGACATATATTTTGAATGTGTACGCTATCCATACATGTTATCCGGGGAAACGGTACCCTTTCTAACCTTTGTGCAATCACGTGCAATCCATACTGGGCCTAACACCGTCTGAGCCTGCCACCTGAGACATATATTTTGAATGTGTACGCTATCCATACATGTTATCCGTGGAAACGGTACCCTTTCTAACCTTTGTGCAATCACGTGCAATCCATACTGGGCCTAACACCGTCTGAGCCTGCCTCCTGAGACATATATTTTGAATATGTACGCTATCCATACATGTTATCCGGGGAAATGGTACCCTTTCTAACCTTTGTGCAATCACGTGCAATCCATACTGGGCCTAACACCGTCTGAGCCTGCCTCCTGAGACATATATTTTGAATGTGTACGCTATCCATACATGTTATCTGGGGATACGGTACCCTTTCTAACCTTTGTGCAATCACGTGCAATCCATACTGGGCCTAACACCGTCTGAGCCTGCCTCCTGATGTATAGACATATATTTTGAATGTGTACGCTATCCATACATGTTATCCGAGGAAACGGTACCCTTTCTAACCTTTGTGCAATCACGTGCAATCCATACTGGGCCTAACACCGTCTGAGCCTGACTCCTGAGACATATATTTTGAATGTGTACGCTATCCATACATGTTATCCGGGGAATTGGTACCCTTTCTAACCTTTGTGCAATCACGTGCAATCCATACTGGGCCTAACACCGTCTGAGCCTGCCTCCTGAGACATATATTTTGAATGTGTACGCTATCCATACACGTTATCTGGGGATACGGTACCCTTTCTAACCTTTGTGCAATCACGTGCAATCCATACTGGGCCTAACACCGTCTGAGCCTGCCTCCTGATGTATTGACATATATTTTGAATGTGTACGCTATCCATACATGTTATCCGGGGAAACGGTACCCTTTCTAACCTTTGTGCAATCACGTGCAATCCATACTGGGCCTAACACCGTCTGAGCCTGCCTCCTGAGACATATATTTTGACTGTGTACACTATCCATACATGTTATTCGGGGAAATGGTACCCTTTCTAACCTTTGTGCAATCACGTGCAATCCATACTGGGCCTAACACCGTCTGAGCCTGCCTCCTGAGACATATATTTTGAATGTGTACGCTATCCATACATGTTATCTAGGGATACGGTACCCTTTCTAACCTTTGTGCAATCACATGCAATCCATACTGGGCCTAACACCGTCTGAGCCTGCCTCCTGATGTATAGACATATATTTTGAATGTGTACGCTAT
Organism: Dendrobates tinctorius; assembly: GCF_039654945.1. NCBI lineage: Eukaryota > Metazoa > Chordata > Amphibia > Anura > Dendrobatidae > Dendrobates > Dendrobates tinctorius. The sequence continues at coordinate 13,907,509 of NW_027361750.1, read as the reverse complement.
CCATACATGTTATCCGGGGAAACGGTACCCTTTCTAACCTTTGTGCAATCACGTGCAATTCATACTGGGCCTAACACGGTCTGAGCCTGCCTCCTGAGACATATATTTTGAATGTGTACGCTATCCATACATGTTATCTGGCGATACGGTACCCTTTCTAACCTTTGTGCAATCACGTGCAATCCATACTGGGCCTAACACCGTCTGAGCCTGCCTCCTGAGACATATATTTTGAATGTGTACGCTATCCATACATGTTATCCAGGGAAACGGTACCCTTTCTAACCTTTGTGCAATCACGTGCAATCCATACTGGGCCTAACACTGTCTGAGCCTGCCTCCTGAGACATAACATATATTTTGAATGTGTACGCTATCCATACATGTTATCTGGGGATACGGTACCCTTTCTAACCTTTGTGCAATCACGTGCAATCCATACTGGGCCTAACATCGTCTGAGCCTGCCTCCTGATGTATAGACATATATTTTGAATGTGTTCGCTATCCATACATGCTATCCGGGGAAACGGTACCCTTGCTAACCTTTGTGCAATCACGTGCAATCCATACTGGGCCTAACACCGTCTGAGCCTGCCTCCTGAGACATATATTTTGAATGTGTACGCTATCCATACGTGTTATCCGGGGAAACGGTACCCTTTCTAACCTTTGTGCAATCACGTGCAATCCATACTGGGCCTAACACCGTCTGAGCCTGCCTCCTGAGACATATATTTTGAATGTGTACGCTATCCATACATGTTATCTGGGGATACGGTACCCTTTCTAACCTTTGTGCAATCACGTGCAATCCATACTGGGCCTAACACCGTCTGAGCCTGCCTCCTGATGTATAGACATATATTTTGAATGTGTACGCTATCCATACATGTTATCCGGGGAAACGGTACACTTTCTAACCTTTGTGCAATCACGTGCAATCCATACTGGGCCTAACACCGTCTGAGCCTGCCTCCTGAGACATATATTTTGAATGTGTACGCTATCCATACATGTTATCTGGGGATACGGTACCCTTTCTAACCTTTGTGCAATCACGTGCAATCCATACTGGGCCTAACACCGTCTGAGCCTGCCTCCTGAGACATATATTTTGAATGTGTACGTTATCCATACATGTTATCCGGGGAAACGGTACCCTTTCTAACCTTTGTGCAATCACGTGCAATCCATACTGGGCCTAACACCGTCTGAGCCTGCCTCCTGAGACATATATTTTGAATGTGTACGCTATCCATACATGTTATCTGGGGATACGGTACCCTTTCTCACCTTTGTGCAATCACGTGTAATCCATACTGGGCGTGAGAACGGCTGGCGAGCTGTTAAGCAAGCTACAGCACCTGTGGTTTGCACACATAAGTTTTTCATTTTTTCAGGAATGACGGTTAGGCCTAATTCCGGAACTGCGGTTGACCTGCACTTACTGGGAAATCATTGTTCGCGGGTAATAATTGTAATCAGTGATCCCCATCACTAACGTTGTTCAGCGGGTTATCTGCACCTGTAAGCGACAAACGCTGGCCTTTTCAGTGTAGCGCACATGCAGCCACGGACATGTAAGGGCATGACACACCAGTTATTGGCCAATCTCATGTGCCAGAGCCTCACGTGTCCCTCTAGTAAGCCGGACTCGGACCGCGGGGCATGACGGAGTCTCGTTCGTTAACGGAATTAAGCTTGCAATGTGTGCATCTGTTCTGTAGCTGGCATGGTTGAGGTTTCCCAGGTGGAGTCGAATTTAACCGTAGGCTCCACTCCTGGTGGTGCCCTTCTGGACATTCCTTTAAGGTTCAGCTTTGCAACCATACTGCCCACGTAAAACAAACACTTTGCCTTCATGAACGCTGTTTGGAGGGTCATGACTCGTGGGAATAACGCCGCCCAATCAGTTAACCTGCTAGAGAGATCCTTCGTTGCTCCCAAGCATGACATCACACTCCCTAGGAAGAAGGTAATGCCACTGTGGCGACCGTACTACTGGGGGCGACACAAGTGCACTGATGCCCAGCCACTGCTCGATGAATCTGCTGGTACATTGACCCAGACCACTACATTCCCCTCGCACGCTACACGACCTGAATCTGACCCTGATGAAACTCAGGTTACCCTTCCCATATACGGTCCCATCTTACACGGTGACAAAGAGGAAGCTGCAGATGAAAGTGCAGGTTCGGCCCACCCGCCATCAGACACACCACCGTACTATCAGGGGCCCTGTGCCAGTGCCGTCGCCAACGAGTGGGCCCCCCCTGCTTGCCCAGGATCACAGCACTTGCAAAGTTGAAATACTGTGCAGTGAGATGGAAGATGGGGACGACGAGGAGTCCAGACAAGTACAGGGATTCCCTAGCGAGGAGACTTATTTGATTGTTTTCAATGTTGGGACAGCAATTTTTGGGGAGCACTATACTCTGGAGAATGATAGATGGGGCCCACCATACACTGGAACATTCCAAAGGTGGACATCAGACACTGGAGCAGCATTTACAGGGCCCATTATACACTAGAGCATTAGAAATGGGGCCCATTATGTTTGGAGCATTATTTGGGCCCATAAGACAGTGGAGCTTCATCCATGGGGACCAACATATACTGTAGCATTATGTGGAGCTCATCATATACTGTTCCAAACATTATATGGGACCAATGATGGAGAAATAGATGGGCCTCGTCATGAGATGTAAAAAGTGAAGTATTTTTCATTGTACTATACCGCTATTTCTCTGCCGTATCGGAGCATGATGAGTTGTGGTATGTGTTAAAGGGGCACTCTTTCGCCCAGGGCACATGAAAACCTGCAGCCAGCCCTCCCCCCACAACTTTAGCCAAATAACCCCCATTTTTCAGTGCGTAACTTGTATTATGAAGTTAATTAAGGTTGACAAGCTTAAGTAAGAAGAATTGATGCTTTTGGCATTCAAATGGGCACTGTAGGTGTGTTTCCTGTCCTCCTCTCACTGCCGACTTTTATTCCCCATTGACTTACATTGGGTTTCGTGTTTCGGGACGACCCCGACTTTTCCCTATAATTGGACGATCTTGCTCGACCCGACTTTTGGAAAAGTCGGGTTTCACGAAACGAAACGCGACCCTAAAAAACCAAAAGTCGCTCAACTCTAGTCATAAGTATTCAGACCCTTTGTTTATACACTCATATTTAAGTCACATTCTGTCCATTTCCTTGTGATCCTCCTTGAAATGGTTCTACATTCTACTCCTTCATCGGAGTTCAGCTGTGTTTAATTAAACTGATAGGACTTGATTTGTAAAGGCACACACCTGTCTATATAAGACCTCACAGCTCACAGTGCATGTCAGACCAAATCAGAATCATGAGGTCAAAGGAACTGGCCAAGGAGCTCAGAGACAGAATTGTGGCAAGGCACAGATCTGGCCAAGGTTACAAAAGAATTTCTACAGTACTCAAGGTTCCTAAGAGCACAGTGGCCTGCATAATTCTTAAATGGAAGAAGTTTGGGACCACCAGAAGTCTTCCTAGACCTGGCCATCCAGCCAAACTGAGCAATCGTGGGAGAAGAGCCTTGGTGAAAGTTGTAAAGATGAACCCCAAGATCACTGTGGCTGAGCTCTACAGATGCAATAGGGATGTGGGAGAAAGTTCCAGAGTCAACTATCACTGCAGCCCTCCACCTGTCGGGCCTTTATGGAAGAGTGGCCCTACGGAAGCCTCTCCTTAGTTCAAGACATATGAAAGACTGCATAGAGTTTGCTAAAAAAAGACATGAAAGACTCCCAGACTATGAGAAATTAGATTCTCTGGTCTGATGAGATGAAGGTTGAACTTTTTGGTAATAATTCTAAGTGGTATTTGTGGAGAAAACCAGGCACTGCTCATCACCTGCCCAATACAATCCCAACTTTGAAACATGGCGGTGGCAGCATCATGCTATGGGGTTTTTTTTTGAGCTGCAAGGACAGGATGGCTGGTTGCCATTGAGGGAAACATGAATGTGGCCAAGTACAGGGATGTCCTGGATGAAAACCTCTTCCAGAGTGTTCAGGACCTCTGACTTGGCTGATGGCTCACTTTTCAACAAGACAATGACCCTAAACACACAGCTAAAATAAAAAAGGAGTTGCTTCAGAACAACTCTGTGACCATTCTTAACTGGCCCAGCCAGAGCCCTGACCTAAACCCAATTGAGCATCTCTGGTGAGACCTGAAAATGGCTGTTCTCCATCCAACCTGATGGAACAGAAGAGGATCTGGAAGAAAGAATGGCAGAGGATCCCCAAATCCTGGTGTGAAAAACTTGTTGCATCATTCCCAAGAAGACTTATGGCTGTACTAGCTCAAAAGGGTGCTTCTATTCAATACTGAGAAAAGGGTCTGAATACTTATGACAAGAGTTGAGCGAAACGGGTCGAAAAATTTCAAAAGTCGTCGAATTTTGGGAAAGTAGGGTTTCATGAAACGAAACCCGACCCTAGGATGAGGTCGGCCACGAGGTCGGCGACTTACGCGCCAAAGTCGCATTTCAAAAGTTTGTTTTGCGCTCTTTTTCAGCCAATCAGGATCCACGGACACTGTGGGCAACGTGATGACATAGGCAGGGGTCACCACCATCTTTCAGAAGGGCATGCAAGTGATTGGCTTGCTTTGGTGGGCGTCACAGGGGTTATAAAAGGGCGTGCACGCCGACCGCCATCTTACTTCTGCCGATCTTAGCATAGGGAGAGGTTGCTGCTGCTGATTCTTTAGGGAGAGCGTTAGGCAGGGAAGAAGAAAAAAAAACTGCTTCTGCTGCTAGCGATTTTGCCTGTACAACACACCAGTCACTGTGTGTGCAGTGCAAGGGGAGGCTATATTGTGGTGGATCAGCGGTGTTGGTTGTTAGGCTGCCTTCTAAGGCTTCCTGACAGCTGCATTGCTGTTTACCCACTGCTCTGCAAACTGCTTTTTTAAAAGCAATCCCAATTTTTTTTTTTGTCCTGCTGAGGTACTGAGCGTGCATTTTTTCACACCATACAGCGGTGTACGCTCCTCACACAGTACCGTGTAACGGCTGTTATCACAGCCACAGTGAAGCTATCTGTGTGTCACTCTGTGAGAATAAGTCGAGGACATGTTCCGTTCTTACAGACCTGCACCTACTAGTTTTGTCGAGCTTTCAAACAGTTAAATATATTTGCTGTTTGATCACATTCAAAACTATAGAGAGACAGCGTGTGTCAGTCCGTATGCTTAAAAAACACGGAGCTTGACAATTTTACGTACACCGGACAGCCGTGTATGTGCACGCTCCTCTCAGTACCGTGTAACGGCTGTTATCACGGCCACAGTGAAGCTATCTGTGTGTCACTGTGGAAGGATAAGTGGAGGACTTGTTCCGTTCTTACAGACCTACACTCTAGGGAGATTCCTATTCTGCCCAATTATACATACACCTTGTAGTTTGTGATACACTAGCCAATTTCTGCCTGTGACATAGCGCTCTGATATTCAGTGGGCCTCACACAATCCAAGTGTCCAGTGTCCACTAATGTGTGCAGAAATTCAAAATCTCTGTGATCCTGTAGTCACTTTTTTCACACCTGTGCCATCGAGCCTGTGACATAGCGCTCTGATATTCAGTGGGCCTCACACAATCCAAAAGTGTCCAGTGTCCACTAGTGTGTGCAGAAATTCAAAATCTCTGTGATCCTGTAGTCACTTTTTCACACCTGTGCCATCGAGCCTGTGACATAGCGCTCTGATATTCAGTGGGCCTCACACAATCCAAAAGTGTCCAGTGTCCACTAGTGTGTGCAGAAATTCAAAATCTCTGTGATTCTGTAGTCACTTTTTCACACCTGTGCCATCGAGCCTGTGACATAGCGCTCTGATATTCAGTGGGCCTCACACAATCCAAAAGTGTCAAGTGTTCACTACTGTGTGCAGAAATTCAAAATCTACCTTATCCTGTAGTCACTTTTTTCACACCTGTGCCATCGAGCCTGTGACATAGCGCTCTGATATTCAGTGGGCCTCACACAATCCAAAAGTGTCCAGTGTCCACTAGTGTGTGCAGAAATTCAAAATCTCTGTGATCCTGTAGTCACTTTTTTCACACCTGTGCCATCGAGCCTGTGACATAGCGCTCTGATATTCAGTGGGCCTCACACAATCCAAAAGTGTCCAGTGTCCACTAGTGTGTGCAGAAATTCAAAATCTCCCATATCCTGTAGTCACTTTTTTCACACCTGTGCCATCGAGCCTGTGACATAGCGCTCTGATATTCAGTGGGCCTCACACAATCCAAAAGTGTCCACTAGTGTGTGCAGAAATTCAAATTCTCTGTGATCCTGTAGTCACTTTTTTCACACCTGTGCCATCGAGCCTGTGACATAGCGCTCTGATATTCAGTGGGCCTCACACAATCCAAAAGTGTCCAGTGTCCACTAGTGTGTGCAGAAATTCAAAATCTCTGTGATCCTGTAGTCACTTTTTTCACACCTGTGCCATCGAGCCTGTGACATAGCGCTCTGATATTCAGTGGGCCTCACACAATCCAAAAGTGTCCAGTGTCCACTAGTGTGTGCAGAAATTCAAAATCTCTGTGATCCTGTAGTCACTTTTTTCACACCTGTGCCATCGAGCCTGTGACATAGCGCTCTGATATTCAGTGGGCCTCACACAATCCAAAAGTCTCCAGTGTCAACTATTGTGGGCAGAAATTCAAAATCTCTGTGATCCTGTAGTCACTTTTTTCACACCTGTGCCATCGAGCCTGTGACATAGCGCTCTGATATTCAGTGGGCCTCACACAATCCAAAAGTGTCCAGTGTCCACTAGTGTGTGCAGAAATTCAAAATCTCCCTTATCCTGTAGTCACTTTTTTCACACCTGTGCCATCGAGCCTGTGACATAGCGTTCTGATATTCAGTGGGCCTCACACAATCCAAAAGTGTCCACTAGTGTGTGCAGAAATTCAAAATCTCTGTGATCCTGTAGTCACTTTTTTCACACCTGTGCCATCGAGCCTGTGACATAGCGCTCTGATATTCAGTGGGCCTCACACAATCCAAAAGTGTCCAGTGTCCACTAGTGTGTGCAGAAATTCAAAATCTCCCTTATCCTGTAGTCACTTTTTTCACACCTGTGCCATCGAGCCTGTGACATAGCGCTCTGATATACAGTGGGCCTCACACAATCCAAAAGTGTCCAGTGTCCACTAGTGTGTGCAGAAATTCAAAATCTCCCTTATCCTGTAGTCACTTTTTTCACACCTGTGCCATCGAGCCTGTGACATAGCGCTCTGATATTCAGTGGGCCTCACACAATCCAAAAGTGTCCAGTGTCCACTAGTGTGTGCAGAAATTCAAAATCTCTGTGATCCTGTAGTCACTTTTTTCACACCTGTGCCATCGAGCCTGTGACATAGCGCTCTGATATTCAGTGGGCCTCACACAATCCAAAAGTGTCCAGTGTCCACTAGTGTGTGCAGAAATTCAAAATTTCTGTGATCCTGTAGTCACTTTTTTCACACCTGTGCCATCGAGCCTGTGACATAGCGCTCTGATATTCAGTGGGCCTCACACAATCCAAAAGTGTTCAGTGTCCACTAGTGTGTGCAGAAATTCAAAATCTCTGTGATCCTGTAGTCACTTTTTTCAAACCTGTGCCATCGAGCCTGTGACATAGCGCTCTGATATTCAGTGGGCCTCACACAATCCAAAAGTCTCCAGTGTCAACTATTGTGGGCAGAAATTCAAAATCTCTGTGATCCTGTAGTCACTTTTTCACACCTGTGCCATCGAGCTTGTGACATAGCGCTCTGATATTCAGTGGGCCTCACACAATCCAAAAGTGTCCAGTGTCCACTAGTGTGTGCAGAAATTCAAAATCTCTGTGATCCTGTAGTCACTTTTTTCACACCTGTGCCATCGAGCCTGTGACATAGCGTTCTGATATTCAGTGGGCCTCACACAATCCAAAAGTGTCCACTAGTGTATGCAGAAATTCAAAATCTCTGTGATCCTGTAGTCACTTTTTTCACACCTGTGCCATCGAGCCTGTGACATAGCGCTCTGATATTCAGTGGGCCTCACACAATCCAAAAGTGTCCAGTGTCCACTAGTGTGTGCAGAAATTCAAAATCTCTGTGATTCTGTAGTCACTTTTTCACACCTGTGCCATCGAGCCTGTGACATAGCGCTCTGATATTCAGTGGGCCTCACACAATCCAAAAGTGTCAAGTGTTCACTACTGTGTGCAGAAATTCAAAATCTACCTTATCCTGTAGTCACTTTTTTCACACCTGTGCCATCGAGCCTGTGACATAGCGCTCTGATATTCAGTGGGCCTCACACAATCCAAAAGTGTCCAGTGTCCACTAGTGTGTGCAGAAATTCAAAATCTCTGTGATCCTGTAGTCACTTTTTTCACACCTGTGCCATCGAGCCTGTGACATAGCGCTCTGATATTCAGTGGGCCTCACACAATCCAAAAGTGTCCAGTGTCCACTAGTGTGTGCAGAAATTCAAAATCTCCCATATCCTGTAGTCACTTTTTTCACACCTGTGCCATCGAGCCTGTGACATAGCGCTCTGATATTCAGTGGGCCTCACACAATCCAAAAGTGTCCACTAGTGTGTGCAGAAATTCAAATTCTCTGTGATCCTGTAGTCACTTTTTTCACACCTGTGCCATCGAGCCTGTGACATAGCGCTCTGATATTCAGTGGGCCTCACACAATCCAAAAGTGTCCAGTGTCCACTAGTGTGTGCAGAAATTCAAAATCTCTGTGATCCTGTAGTCACTTTTTTCACACCTGTGCCATCGAGCCTGTGACATAGCGCTCTGATATTCAGTGGGCCTCACACAATCCAAAAGTGTCCAGTGTCCACTAGTGTGTGCAGAAATTCAAAATCTCTGTGATCCTGTAGTCACTTTTTTCACACCTGTGCCATCGAGCCTGTGACATAGCGCTCTGATATTCAGTGGGCCTCACACAATCCAAAAGTCTCCAGTGTCAACTATTGTGGGCAGAAATTCAAAATCTCTGTGATCCTGTAGTCACTTTTTTCACACCTGTGCCATCGAGCCTGTGACATAGCGCTCTGATATTCAGTGGGCCTCACACAATCCAAAAGTGTCCAGTGTCCACTAGTGTGTGCAGAAATTCAAAATCTCCCTTATCCTGTAGTCACTTTTTTCACACCTGTGCCATCGAGCCTGTGACATAGCGTTCTGATATTCAGTGGGCCTCACACAATCCAAAAGTGTCCACTAGTGTGTGCAGAAATTCAAAATCTCTGTGATCCTGTAGTCACTTTTTTCACACCTGTGCCATCGAGCCTGTGACATAGCGCTCTGATATTCAGTGGGCCTCACACAATCCAAAAGTGTCCAGTGTCCACTAGTGTGTGCAGAAATTCAAAATCTCCCTTATCCTGTAGTCACTTTTTTCACACCTGTGCCATCGAGCCTGTGACATAGCGCTCTGATATACAGTGGGCCTCACACAATCCAAAAGTGTCCAGTGTCCACTAGTGTGTGCAGAAATTCAAAATCTCCCTTATCCTGTAGTCACTTTTTTCACACCTGTGCCATCGAGCCTGTGACATAGCGCTCTGATATTCAGTGGGCCTCACACAATCCAAAAGTGTCCAGTGTCCACTAGTGTGTGCAGAAATTCAAAATCTCTGTGATCCTGTAGTCACTTTTTTCACACCTGTGCCATCGAGCCTGTGACATAGCGCTCTGATATTCAGTGGGCCTCACACAATCCAAAAGTGTCCAGTGTCCACTAGTGTGTGCAGAAATTCAAAATTTCTGTGATCCTGTAGTCACTTTTTTCACACCTGTGCCATCGAGCCTGTGACATAGCGCTCTGATATTCAGTGGGCCTCACACAATCCAAAAGTGTTCAGTGTCCACTAGTGTGTGCAGAAATTCAAAATCTCTGTGATCCTGTAGTCACTTTTTTCAAACCTGTGCCATCGAGCCTGTGACATAGCGCTCTGATATTCAGTGGGCCTCACACAATCCAAAAGTCTCCAGTGTCAACTATTGTGGGCAGAAATTCAAAATCTCTGTGATCCTGTAGTCACTTTTTCACACCTGTGCCATCGAGCTTGTGACATAGCGCTCTGATATTCAGTGGGCCTCACACAATCCAAAAGTGTCCAGTGTCCACTAGTGTGTGCAGAAATTCAAAATCTCTGTGATCCTGTAGTCACTTTTTTCACACCTGTGCCATCGAGCCTGTGACATAGCGTTCTGATATTCAGTGGGCCTCACACAATCCAAAAGTGTCCACTAGTGTATGCAGAAATTCAAAATCTCTGTGATCCTGTAGTCACTTTTTTCACACCTGTGCCATCGAGCCTGTGACATAGCGCTCTGATATTCAGTGGGCCTCACACAATCCAAAAGTGTCCAGTGTCCACTAGTGTGTGCAGAAATTCAAAATCTCCCTTATCCTGTAGTCACTTATTTCACACCTGTGCCATCGAGCCTGTGACATAGCACTCTGATATTCAGTGGGCCTCACACAATCCAAAAGTGTCCAGTGTCCACTAGTGTGTGCAGAAATTCAAAATCTCCCTTATCCTGTAGTCACTTTTTTCACACCTGTGCCATCGAGCCTGTGACATAGCGCTCTGATATTCAGTGGGCCTCACACAATCCAAAAGTGTCCAGTGTCCACCAGTGTGTGCAGAAATTCAAATTCTCTGTGATCCTGTAGTCACTTTTTTCACACCTGTGCCATCGAGCCTGTGACATAGCGCTCTGATATTCAGTGGGCCTCACACAATCCAATAGTGTCCAGTGTCCACTAGTGTGTGCAGAAATTCAAAATCTCCCTTATCCTGTAGTCACTTTTTTCACACCTGTGCCATCGAACCTGTGACATAGCGCTCTGATATTCAGTGGGCCTCACACAATCCAGAAGTGTCCAGTGTCCACTAGTGTGTGCAGAAATTCAAAATGTCTGTGATCCTGTAGTCACTTTTTTCACACCTGTGCCATCGAGCCTGTGACATAGCGCTCTGATATTCAGTGGGCCTCACACAATCCAAAAGTGTCCAGTGTCAACTATTGTGTGCAGAAATTCAAAATCTCTGTGATCCTGTAGTCACTTTTTCACACCTGTGCCATCGAGCCTGTGACATAGCGCTCTGATATTCAGTGGGCCTCACACAATCCAAAAGTGTCCAGTGTCCACTAGTGTGTGCAGAAATTCAAAATCTCCCTAATACTGTAGTCACTTTTTTCACACCTGTGCCATCGATCCTGTGACATAGCGCTCTGATATTCAGTGGGCCTCACACAATCCAAAAGTGTCCAGTGTCCACTATTGTGTGCAGAAATTCAAAATCTCTGTGATCCTGTAGTCACTTTTTCACACCTGTGCCATCGAGCCTGTGACATAGCGCTCTGATATTCAGTGGGCCTCACACAATCCAAAAGTGTCCAGTGTCCACTAGTGTGTGCAGAAATTCAAAATCTCCCTTATCCTGTAGTCACTTTTTTCACACCTGTGCCATCGAGCCTGTGACATAGCGGTCTGATATTCAGTGGGCCTCACACAATCCAAAAGTGTCCAGTGTCCACTAGTGTGTGCAGAAATTCAAAATCTCCCTTATCCTGTAGTCACTTTTTTCACACCTGTGCCATCGAGCCTGTGACATAGCAATCTGATATTCAGTGGGCCTCAGACAATCCAAAATGGTCCAGTGTCCACTAGTGTGTGCAGAAATTCAAAATCTCTGTGATCCTGTAGTCACTTTTTTCACACCTGTGCCATCGAATCTGTGACATAGCGCTCTGATATTCAGTGGGCCTCACACAATCCAAAAGTGTCCAGTGTCCACTAGTGTGTGCAGAAATTCAAAATCTCTGTGATCCTGTAGTCTCTTTTTTCACACCTGTGCCATCGAGCCTGTGTCATAGCGCTCTGATATTCAGTGGGACTCAGACAATCCAAAAGTGTCCAGTGTCCACTAGTGTGTGCAGAATTCAAAATCTCTGTGATCCTGTAGTCACTTTTTTACACCTGTGCCATCGAGCCTGTGACATAGCGATCTGATATTCAGTGGGCCTCACACAATCCAAAAGTGTCCAGTGTCCACTAGTGTGTGCAGAAATTCAAAACCTCCCTTATCCTGTAGTCACTTTTTTCACACCTGTGCCATCGAGCCTGTGACATAGCGCTCTGATATTCAGTGGGCCTCACACAATCCAAAAGTGTCCAGTGTCCACTAGTGTGTGCAGAAATTCAAAATCTCCCTTATCCTGTAGTCACTTTTTTCACACCTGTGCCATCGAGCCTGTGACATAGCGCTCTGATATTCAGTGGGCCTCACACAATCCAAAAGTGTCCAGTGTCCACTAGTGTGTGCAGAAATTCAAAATCTCTGTGATCCTGTAGTCACTTTTTTCACACCTGTGCCATCGAGCCTGTGACATAGCGCTCTGATATTCAGTGGGCCTCACACAATCCAAAAGTGTCCAGTGTCCACTAGTGTGTGCAGAAATTCAAAATTTCTGTGATCCTGTAGTCACTTTTTTCACACCTGTGCCATCGAGCCTGTGACATAGCGCTCTGATATTCAGTGGGCCTCACACAATCCAAAAGTGTCCAGTGTCCACTAGTGTGTGCAGAAATTCAAAATCTCTGTGATCCTGTAGTCACTTTTTTCACACCTGTGCCATCGAGCCTGTGACATAGCGCTCTGATATTCAGTGGGCCTCACACAATCCAAAAGTGTTCAGTGTCCACTAGTGTGTGCAGAAATTCAAAATCTCTGTGATCCTGTAGTCACTTTTTTCACACCTGTGCCATCAAGCCTGTGACATAGCGCTCTGATATTCAGTGGGCCTCACACAATCCAAAAGTGTCCAGTGTCCACTAGTGGTGCAGAAATTCAAAATCTCCCTTATCCAGTAGTCACTTTTTTCACACCTATGCCATCGAGCCTGTGACATAGCGCTCTGATATTCAGTGGGCCTCACACAATCCAAAAGTATCCAGTGTCCACTAGTGTGTGCAGAAATTCAAAATCTCCCTTATCCTGTAGTCACTTTTTTCACACCTGTGCCATCGAGCCTGTGACATAGCGCTCTGATATTCAGTGGGCCTCACACAATCCAAAAGTGTTCAGTGTCCACCAGTGTGTGCAGAAATTCAAAATCTCCCTTATCCTGTAGTCACTTTTTTCACACCTGTGCCATCGAGCCTGTGACATAGCCCTCTGATATTCAGTGGGCCTCACACAATCCAATAGTGTCCAGTGTCCACTAGTGTGTGCAGAAATTCAAAATCTCCCTTATCCTGTAGTCACTTTTTTCACACCTGTGCCATCGAACCTGTGACATAGCGCTCTGATATTCAGTGGGCCTCACACAATCCAGAAGTGTCCAGTGTCCACTAGTGTGTGCAGAAATTCAAAATGTCTGTGATCCTGTAGTCACTTTTTTCACATCTGTGCCATCGAGCCTGTGACATAGCGCTCTGATATTCAGTGGGCCTCACACAATCCAAAAGTGTCCAGTGTCAACTATTGTGTGCAGAAATTCAAAATCTCTGTGATCCTGTAGTCACTTTTTCACACCTGTGCCATCGAGCCTGTGACATAGCGCTCTGATATTCAGTGGGCCTCACACAATCCAAAAGTGTCCAGTGTCCACTAGTGTGTGCAGAAATTCAAAATCTCCCTAATCCTGTAGTCACTTTTTTCACACCTGTGCCATCGAGCCTGTGACATAGCGCTCTGATATTCAGTGGGCCTCACACAATCCAAAAGTGTCCAGTGTCCACTATTGTGTGCAGAAATTCAAAATCTCTGTGATCCTGTAGTCACTTTTTCACACCTGTGCCATCGAGCCTGTGACATAGCGCTCTGATATTCAGTGGGCCTCACACAATCCAAAAGTGTCCAGTGTCCACTAGTGTGTGCAGAAATTCAAAATCTCCCTTATCCTGTAGTCACTTTTTTCACACCTGTGCCATCGAGCCTGTGACATAGCGGTCTGATATTCAGTGGGCCTCACACAATCCAAAAGTGTCCAGTGTCCACTAGTGTGTGCAGAAATTCAAAATCTCCCTTATCCTGTAGTCACTTTTTTCACACCTGTGCCATCGAGCCTGTGACATAGCCCTCTGATATTCAGTGGGCCTCAGACAATCCAAAATGGTCCAGTGTCCACTAGTGTGTGCAGAAATTCAAAATCTCTGTGATCCTGTAGTCACTTTTTTCACACCTGTGCCATCGAATCTGTGACATAGCGCTCTGATATTCAGTGGGCCTCACACAATCCAAAAGTGTCCAGTGTCCACTAGTGTGTGCAGAAATTCAAAATCTCTGTGATCCTGTAGTCTCTTTTTTCACACCTGTGCCATCGAGCCTGTGTCATAGCGCTCTGATATTCAGTGGGACTCACACAATCCAAAAGTGTCCAGTGTCCACTAGTGTGTGCAGAATTCAAAATCTCTGTGATCCTGTAGTCACTTTTTTACACCTGTGCCATCGAGCCTGTGACATAGCGCTCTGATATTCAGTGGGCCTCACACAATCCAAAAGTGTCCAGTGTCCACTAGTGTGTGCAGAAATTCAAAATCTCCCTAATCCTGTAGTCACTTTTTTCACACCTGTGCCATCGAGCCTGTGACATAGCGCTCTGATATTCAGTGGGCCTCACACAATCCAAAAGTGTCCAGTGTCCACTAGTGTGTGCAGAAATTCAAAACCTCCCTTTTCCTGTAGTCACTTTTTTCACACCTGTGCCATCGAGCCTGTGACATAGCGATCTGATATTCAGTGGGCCTCACACAATCCAAAAGTGTCCAGTGTCCACTATTGTGTGCAGAAATTCAAAATCTCTGTGATCCTGTAGTCACTTTTTCACACCTGTGCCATCGAGCCTGTGACATAGCGCTCTGATATTCAGTGGGCCTCACACAATCCAAAAGTGTCCAGTGTCCACTAGTGTGTGCAGAAATTCAAAATCTCCCTTATCCTGTAGTCACTTTTTTCACACCTGTGCCATCGAGCCTGTGACATAGCGGTCTGATATTCAGTGGGCCTCACACAATCCAAAAGTGTCCAGTGTCCACTAGTGTGTGCAGAAATTCAAAATCTCCCTTATCCTGTAGTCACTTTTTTCACACCTGTGCCATCGAGCCTGTGACATAGCCCTCTGATATTCAGTGGGCCTCAGACAATCCAAAATGGTCCAGTGTCCACTAGTGTGTGCAGAAATTCAAAATCTCTGTGATCCTGTAGTCACTTTTTTCACACCTGTGCCATCGAATCTGTGACATAGCGCTCTGATATTCAGTGGGCCTCACACAATCCAAAAGTGTCCAGTGTCCACTAGTGTGTGCAGAAATTCAAAATCTCTGTGATCCTGTAGTCTCTTTTTTCACACCTGTGCCATCGAGCCTGTGTCATAGCGCTCTGATATTCAGTGGGACTCACACAATCCAAAAGTGTCCAGTGTCCACTAGTGTGTGCAGAATTCAAAATCTCTGTGATCCTGTAGTCACTTTTTTACACCTGTGCCATCGAGCCTGTGACATAGCGCTCTGATATTCAGTGGGCCTCACACAATCCAAAAGTGTCCAGTGTCCACTAGTGTGTGCAGAAATTCAAAACCTCCCTTTTCCTGTAGTCACTTTTTTCACACCTGTGCCATCGAGCCTGTGACATAGCGCTCTGATATTCAGTGGGCCTCACACAATCCAAAAGTGTCCAGTGTCCACTAGTGTGTGCAGAAATTCAAAACCTCCCTTTTCCTGTAGTCACTTTTTTCACACCTGTGCCATCGAGCCTGTGACATAGCGATCTGATATTCAGTGGGCCTCACACAATCCAAAAGTGTCCAGTGTCCACTAGTGTGTGCAGAAATTCAAAATCTCTGTGATCCTGTAGTCACTTTTTTCACACCTGTGCCATCGAGCCTGTGACATAGCGCTCTGATATTCAGTGGGCCTCACACAATCCAAAAGTGTCCAGTGTCCACTAGTGTGTGCAGAAATACAAAATTTCTGTGATCCTGTAGTCACTTTTTTCACACCTGTGCCATCGAGCCTGTGACATAGCGCTCTGATATTCAGTGGGCCTCACACAATCCAAAAGTGTCCAGTGTCCACTAGTGTGTGCAGAAATTCAAAATCTCTGTGATCCTGTAGTCACTTTTTTCACACCTGTGCCATCGAGCCTGTGACATAGCGCTCTGATATTCAGTGGGCCTCACACAATCCAAAAGTGTTCAGTGTCCACTAGTGTGTGCAGAAATTCAAAATCTTTGTGATCCTGTAGTCACTTTTTTCACACCTGTGCCATCGAGCCTGTGACATAGCGCTCTGATATTCAGTGGGCCTCACACAATCCAAAAGTGTCCAGTGTCCACAAGTGTCTGCAGAAATTCAAAATCTCCCCTGTCCTATAGACACCTTGTACCTTGTTTTACATTACTATATAGTTTGTTGGATTTTGTCTACATTTCTACCAAAAATGAGGAAGGCTGGTGGAAGAGGCCGTGGAATTGGGCGGGGGTTGGCAGCTGGTAATGATGGTGTTGGTGGTGGATCTGATGGTAGTGGCAAAATCAAAATAGGACCGAATGCAGGAGGTGTTGAGCCTGCGTCATCGTGTGGCTCCACAAGGCCTCGAAGGCTAAGTTTTCTAGGAGTTGGCAAACCGCTTTTAAAGCCAGAGCTTCAGGAAAAAGCTGACTCAGCCTCCAGCTCTATCGCCTCCTCTTCTGAAGTTGTAAAAAATAAAAGCACTGAGTCATCATTGGAGGCTCATGTTCATGAACCACACCTTTCCTTGTGTCCTTCACCCCAACCAAGATTGAAGGATGACGCAGGCCATACTACTGATTACTCCATGGAGCTGTTTTCACATACCATGCCTGGATTATCAAGTGAAATGGTGAATTACCCAGGCCAAGATGAATCTGACATGGAGTGCACTGATGCACAGCCGCTGATAGATGATTCTGCTGGTACATTCACTCAGAGCACTACATTGTCCTCGCAGTGTACAGAGCCAGATTCTGACCCTGATGAGACTCAGGTGCCCCTTCCCGCACACTATACCACCATACAAGGTGACACAGAGGAAGGTGCACATGACATTGAAGAGGAGGTGATGGATGACCCAGTTGTTGACCCAGATTGGCATCCATTGGGGGAAGAGGGTGCTGCTTCCAATAGCTCAGATGAGGAGCATCCACAGCAGACATCGACATCGCAACAGCTGTTATCTGGCAGGCCCGGAGCACTTCAAAGACAGGTTCCAAAAATCAAAAGAGTTGCTGGACAGCTTTTCCAGAGGGTCAAAATATCACAGCGTGCTAGGCCGCAAAATGTCTGCCAAAGTAGGAAGAGTGCAGTGTGGCACTTTTTTGAACAAAATCCTCATGATAAGGCCAAGGTTATCTGTAAGAAGTGCGAAAAGACCTTTAGCCGAGGGAAAAATCTGAAAAATTTGAATACCAGTTGCATGCTTAGATACTTAACCAGCATGCACATGCACTTGCAAGCGTGGACACAACACCAAACCTCAAGTGCCACATGTGCAACTGATCACAAAGAAGGTAGTCAGCAACGCTACATTGTTTCCCCCACTGTAAGCCCACCGGTTAGCACAGCAGCAAATGTTGAGGTGTCGTTGCAAGGCCACAGCAGTCAGGGAATCCCACTGTTATATTAACGAAATACTGAATCTAGGCCATCAGAAAGAACACCAACTCCATCACCATCATCAACCCTCTCTCAGTCCGCCCAGTCCACCGCTACTTCTGATGCCCTATCGGTTGGTGGAAAGCGCAGCTTTCCGCGAACTCATGGCCTATGCAGTACCACGCTATGACCTACCCAGTCACCACTTCTTCTCTCGCAAAGCCATCCCAGCCCTCCACCATCATGTAAAAGACCGCATTGTCCATGCACTCAAGCAGTCAGTGAGTGGAAAGTTGCACCTCACAACTGATGCATGGTCCAGTTGGCATGGCCAGGGCCGTTATGTGTCCATCACTGCGCACTGGGTTAATGTGGTGGATGCAGGGTCCACAGGGGACAGCGGTGGTGGGACAGTGCTGCCTAGCCCACGGTATAGGAAACAGTTGGCTGTAGGCGTTCGACCCTCCTCCTCCTCCTCCAGAAGCGAAAGCTCGTCCACAGAGCGCAGTCGTACGAGCACTCCATCTGCAGCTGCCACTGTTGCACACGAGGTGTCCCCCTATCGAGCAGCTAGTGGAAAGCATCAGCAGACTGTGTTGCAGATGATGTGTTTGGGCGACAGACACACCGCCGAGATGCTGGCCGAGTACTTGAAGCGACAAACTGAGTCATGGCTGGGCAGTGTACATCTTGAGGCAGGCAAGGTAGTTAGTGATAACGGCCGTAATTTTGTGGCAGCCATAACCCTTTCAAAACTCAGCCACATACCTTGCTTGGCTCACACCTTGAACCTGGTGGTGCAGTGCTTCCTCAAAAATTATCCGGAGTTAACAGCCCTGCTCCAGAAGGTGCGAAGACTGTGCGCGCACATCCGCCGGTCGCCTGTACACTCCGTTCGTATGCAGAAGCTGCAGCGATTGCTCCACCTTCCCAACCACCGCCTCATTATCGACATTGCAACAAGGTGGAACTCCACCCTGCACATGGTGGAGCGGCTGTGCGAGCAGAGGCAGGCCATAATGCATTTGTGGAGGATACACGGCCAGGCACTTTGAGAGCAGACATGGAGTTGACAGGTGTGCAGTGGTCGAAGCTGAAAGACCTCTGTAAAGTCCTTCAGTGTTTTGAGGAATGCACACGGCTGGTAAGCGCAGACGACGCCATCCTAAGCATGAGCATCCCACTTATGCGTCTGCTCATGCAAACTTTGACGCACCTTAAGGAGCAGGCGTCTGCAGCCAATGTTGATGAGGAGGAAGAGGAGGAGGGAATCCTTGATGACATTCAGCCATTGTCTGCTCAGGGACCTCTCCTGGACGAGGTGGAGGAAGAAGAGGAGGAGGAGGATGATGATGGGGATGATTACTTAGGGGAGGAGGATGCATCTCGTGGGGCAAGTGAAAATGTTGGCGTGGCAAGGTCTGGTACAGGGTTTGTGCGTGACTGGAGGGATGTGGATTTGCCAGAAAGTGCTCCTCCAACCAGCACTCGCAGTGCATCATTGACACCGGGAACAATGGCCCACATGTCAGATTATGCCTTGCAGATCCTAAAAAGGGACCCCAGCATTGCCAAAATGATGAACGATGACGACTACTGGTTGGCCAGCATCCTGGATCCACGCTATAAAGGCAAATTACAAAACATCATGCCACAGGAGAACCTTGACCTAATATTGGCTAATAAACAAGCAACTCTGGTAAATCGGTTGCTGGAGGCATTCCCAGCACACAGCAGCGGTGATGGTTCTCACACGAGCCGTACGGGCTGGGGGCAGCTTGGCAGAGGTGTTCATGGTGCACACAGCAGAAGTGGCGTTGGAGACAGGGGTTTCATGACAATGTTGTGGACTGATTTTTCAAGTACCGCTCACACAACTGGTAATACTGCATCGATGGAAAGTGACAGGAGACAGCAGTTGTCAACTATGGTTACAAACTACTTTTCCTCCCATATCGATGTTCTCCCACACAGGTCATTCCCCTTTGACTATTGGGCCGCTAAACTGGACACCTGGCCTGAATTGGCACACTATGCCTTACAGGAGCTCGCTTGCCCAGCTGCAAGTGTGCTATCGGAAAGAGTCTTCAGTGCAGCTGGATCAATCCTGACAGAAAAAAGGACCCGTCTGTCAACCCAAAATGTGGATGATCTAACCTTCGTTAAAATGAACCATGCATGGGTTTCCAAGGATTTTGTCCCACCTTCCCCTGATGACACATAGGGTGACAGAAAAATGGCTTGCTTTGGTCCACCTCTTCCTGGGACTTGACCTATTTCGCCTTTTGCATCAGCTGAATGTCCAACATCAACATATGCCACTTTCTAAAACTCCCTAACTGTGCTGCCTCCCCCCCATGGCCGGGGTCACCACCTAGCACATGACACCGTGCGAGTGCCGTTGCCCTGGACAGGTGGGTAGGCCGACTCTTGGGCGCGGGCACTGGCACAGGGTCCCTCATAGTGCAATCAAGTGTCTCTGACGGTGGTGGTGCACACCCGCTGTCAGACACACCGCCGTACTATGAGGGGCCCAGTGCCAGTACCGACGCCCACGAGTGGGCCCCCCTTGCTTGGGCAGGGCCCCAGCATTTGCAATCTTTACCTCTCCCTGCTCCTCCGCTTTGTAGTCTGGGCCGTCAAATCCATACTGTGCCTGACACCGTCTGAGCCTGCCTCCTGATGTATAGACATATATTTTGAATGTGTACGCTATCCATACATGTTATCCGGGGATACGGTACCCTTTCTATCCTTTGTGCAATCACGTGCAATCCATACTGGGCCTAACACCGTCTGAGCCTGCCTCCTGATGTATAGACATATATTTTGAATGTGTACGCTATCCATACATGTTATCCAGGGATACGGTACCCTTTCTCACCTTTGTGCAATCACGTGCAATCCATACTGGGCCTAACACCGTCTTAGCCTGCCTCCTGATGTATAGACATATATTTTGAATGTGTACGCTATCCATACATGTTATCCGGGGATACGGTACCCTTTCTCACCTTTGTGCAATCACGTGCAATCCATACTGGGCCTAACACCGTCTGAGCCTGCCTCCTGATGTATAGACATATATTTTGAATGTGTACGCTATCCATACATGTTATCCGGGGATACAGTACCCTTTCTCACCTTTGTGCAATCACGTGCAAGCCATACTGGGCCTAACACCGTCTGAGCCTGCCTCCTGATGTATAGACATATATTTTGAATGTGTACGCTATCCAAACATGTTATCCGGGGATACGGTACCCATTCTTACCTTTGTGCAATCACGTGTAATCCATACTGGGCGTGAGAACGGCTGGCGAGCTGTTAAGCAAGCTACAGCACCTGTGATTTGCACACGTAAGTTTTTCATTTTTTCAGGAATGACGGTTAGGCCTAATTCCGGAACTGCGGTTGACCTGCACTTACTGGGAAATCATCGTTCGCGGGTAATAATTGTAATCAGTGATCCCCATCACTAACGTTGTTCAGCGGGTGATCTGCACCTGTAAGCGACAAACGCTGGCCTTTCCAGTGTAGCGCACATGCAGCCACGGACATGTAAGGGCATGACACACCAGTTATTGGCCAATCTCATGTGCCAGAGCCTCACGTGTCCCTCTAGTAAGCCGGACTCGGACCGCGGGGCATGACGGAGTCTCGTTCGTTAACGGAATTAAGCTTGCAATGTGTGCATCTGTTCTGTAGCTGGCATGGTTGAGGTTTCCCAGGTGGAGTCGAATTTAACCATAGGCTCCACTCCTGGTGGTGCCCTTCTGGACATTCCTTTAAGGTTCAGCTTTGCAACCATACTGCCCACGTAAAACAAACACTTTGCCTTCATGAACGCTGTTTGGAGCGTCATGACTCGTGGGAATAATGCCGTCCAAACAGTTAACCTGCTAGAGAGATCCTTCGTTGCTCCCAAGCATGACATCACACTCCCTAGGAGGAAGGTAATGCCACTGTGGCGACCGTACTCCTGGGGGCGACACAAGTGCACTGATGCCCAGCCACTGCTCGATTAATCTGCTTGTACATTGACCCAGACCACTACATTCCCCTCGCACGCTACATGGCCTGAATCTGACCCTGATGAAACTCAGGTTACCCTTCCCATATACAGTTCCATCTTACACGGTGACAAAGAGGAAGCTGCAGATGAAAGTGCAGGTTCGGCCCACCAGCCATCAGACACACCACCGTACTATCAGGGGCCCTGTGCCAGTGCCGTCGCCAACGAGTGGGCCCCCCTGCTTGCTCAGGATCACAGCACTTGCAAGGTTGAAATACTGTGCAGTGAGATGGAAGATGGGGACGACGAGGAGTCCAGACTAGTACAGGGATTCCCTAGCGAGGAGACTTATTTGATTGTTTTCAATGTTGGGACAGCAATTTTTGGGGAGCACTATACTCTGGAGAATGATAGATGGGGCCCACCATACACTGGAACATTCCAAAGGTGGACATCAGACTCTGGAGCAGCATTTACAGGGCCCATTATACACTAGAGCATTAGAAATGGGGCCCATTATGTTTGGAGCATTATTTGGGCCCATAAGACAGTGGAGCTTCATACATGGGAACCAACATATACTGTAGCATTATGTGGAGCTCATCATATACTGTTTCAAACATTATATGGGACCAATGATTCTGTATGGAGAAATAGATGGGCCTCGTCATGAGATGTAAAAAGTGAAGTATTTTTCATTGTACTATACCGCTATTTCTCTGCCGTATCGGAGCATGATGAGTTGTGGTATGTGTTAAAGGGGCGCTCTTTCGCCCAGGGCACATGAAAACCTGGAGCCAGCCCTACCCCCCCACAACTTTAGCCAAATAACCCCCATTTTTCAGTGCGTAACTTGTATTATGATGTTAATTAAGGTTGACAAGCTTAAGTAAGAAGAATTGATGCTTTTGGCATTCAAATGGGCACTGTAGGTGTGTTTCCTGTCCTCCTCTCACTGCCGACTTTTATTCCCCATTGACTTACATTGGGTTTCGTGTTTCGGGACAACCCCGACTTTTCCCTATAATCGGCCGATCTTGCTCGACCCGACTTTTGGAGAAGTCGGGTTTCACGAAACGAAACTCGACCCTAAAAAACCAAAAGTCGCTCAACTCTACTTATGACCATGCGATATTTCAGTTTTTCTTTTTTAATAAATTTGCAGAAATTTCTACATTTCTGTTTTTTTTTTCAGTCAAGATGGGGTTCAGAGCGTACATTAATGAGAAAAAATTAACTTTTTTGAATTTACCAAATGGCAGCAATGAAACAAAGAGTGAAAATTTTAAAGGGGTCTGAGTACTTCCCATACCCACTGTATAATTGCAAAATAGAGACCTGTATAGGGTGCTGTTCACATGCAGGCAATGCATAGTGTCTGGTTCACAGCCTATTAGTCACGCCCATACTATTCGATCAGGCTATTAGGTTACTTTTTAGTCAGTATCTTTTAACCAGGTAGCATAGACTAAAAAAAATCTATATATACAGTATTTTGGAATTGTTTTAGCATTTTTGGCATATATTTACAGTATTTGAAAGCAAAAATGTTTCATTAGCTTTATTGTATTTTCATTGTGTTGCAATATTTTTCCTTTCAAGAAAATATCAATTATGTATATTTTGTTATCTTTTTTCCCATCACTTTTTAGTTTTTCTATAAGACAGTGGCTTGCAAAAGTATTCACCCTCCATGTAACTTTTTGATAGGCGTCGGGTTGCTGTCGCTGCACAGCGGGAATCCCAAGCCTTGCTTCCGGCGGTCCCCATTCCTCTTCAGCCACAGAGGAGGCTGCTCAGCAGACTCGTCGGTCCCAGCGCTCTGTCCAGACTAGCTCCATGGGTTTGGTTGCTGCTGCTGCCACCTCTGGTCCAGCTATAGCAACGCATGCTGGTCAGCAGCGAGCTACTCCAGGGACTAAGTCCTCCTTTCGGCCCACTGAGCATGCCCGTGGAACGATCTCTAATAGGAGATCGGAGGTCACATGCTCAGGTCCTTCTCCAGCTCTGATTGGACCATCAGAAAGGTCAGGAACGTCACGGAAGGACGCGGCTATAAAAGGTTCGCATGGCCGCTCGGCCATGCGCTAGTATAGACTGTATTACCAGACTAAGAGGAGTGAGTGTTGTATGCAAGTATGAATTTCTGTGGTGACTGACTCATTTGAAACCGCTACCCTTGGTATGCATGTGTTGTGCAGCCTAGCCTGTTAAGCGCCCAGGCTTAGGTGTAGGTAGAGGCAAAGTCTGAGACTGACATCAGTGTCCACCGGTGGCTCTGCACGCCACGGTGCACGTGCTCGACACTCCACCATAGCCAGCATCTATAGTGGCGTCCACAGGTGCAACGCTGCGCGCTCAGTTGGTCTAGAGTGACTCAGACCTCATGTCCTTGGGGCTGAGTTCTGCGACCGCATACTGTGCGCTCTCTTGCTGAGTGCTGTGATTTTAACAGGCTCCGGTGTTTATGTTCAGCGGTGGCGTGGCTCTGTGTCGTAACAGAGTTCACTTCTGTTCACACTGGGTGACGTTAACCCACCTGTGACCTCTTGTATACCGCTTTATACTTCCGCCATTACAAAGCAGCAGTTTATCACCCCTGCACGGAGGACCCCGGGCTGTGAACGCTCCTTACTATTATTTTATTATTTAGTGTGTTCTGCCAGCCCTAACACTTTTCATGTTTTGCTACCTCATAACCTGGAGTTTCCCAGAATTTTTTTTAGAGGGTTTGCATCAGTTTATACAATGAACATGTCTACAATTGTGAACATTTAACTTTCTTTTTATTGTGAAGCAAACAACAAATAGGACAAAATAAAGTCAGTACTTTGTAGAGCCTCCTTTTGTGGCAATTACAGCTACAAGTCGCTTTGGATAAGTCTCTATGAGCTTCCGCATTTTGCACTGGGATTTGTTCTTATTCCTCAAGGCAAACCTGCTCCAGCTCCTTCAAGTTAGATGGTTTTGTCTGGTGAACAGCAATCTTCATGCACAACATAGAAAAAGATTTTCCAGCGTCTCCAGGAGATAAAATAACAATTGCTTTATTGAAAATATAAAATCTTCTTACCATCAAGTAAAAACAACATAAAGAGGCATATGGAGGGGAGCACTTTCTTACGCGTTTCACCCTGAAAGGGCTTAATCATGGAATGCCAGCAAGCTTCAAGTCTGAAAACAGATTCTCTATTGTATTAAGGTCTGGGCTTTGACTAGGCCACAACTAAACATTTACACGTTTCCCCTTAATCCACTTGAATGCTGCTTTAGTCATTGTCTTGTTGGAAGGTGGACCTCCGGCCCAGAATTAAATCTCTGACAGACTCAAACAAGTTTTACTCAAGAAAATCCCTGTCTTTCACACCATCCATCTTCCCCTCGACTTGGACCATTTTCTCTGTCTCTGATGCCGAAAAACATGCCCACATAATGATTCTGGCACCAACATGTTTCATATCATTTACCTTGGTGGCCAAAGAGTTCAATTTTGGGCTTATCTGATCACAGCACCTTCCTCCATACATTTGGTGAGTCTCCAAAATGTTTTTTCTTCAAACTCAAAACAAGCCTTACAATTTTTGTGTGTAATTAAAGCCTTTTTTGGGCCAGTCTTCAAAGAAAAACAACTATGCAGTGTATGTACTTTTGTGGTCATATGGACAGATACTCCATTTTCTGCTTGGGAACTCTGCAGCTCCTTTAGGGTTATCTTTGGTCTTTGTGCTCCATCTCTTCTTAATTCCCTCCTTGCCTGGGCTGAGAGTTTTGGTGGGTGACCCTCTCTTGGCAGGTTTGTTGTGGTACTATGTTCTTTCCATTTGATGTTAATGGATTTGATGGTGCTCAGGGGGATCATTAGAGATTGGTATATTCTTTTATAGCCCAACTCTGACTTGTACTTCTTAACAACTTTGTCCCTGAATTGTTTGGAGATCTCTTTGGTTTTCATGGTGTTGTTTGTTTAGTGGTGCTGTAAGAAGATGAGCCAAGACAGAGCCAGTGGTTTCCGGTGCCCTTTGGGGCCGGAACTATCGGGACTGTCACCACTGTTGCCGGGGGAAGGTTCTTCTGGGAGGGGAGGACCTTTATGATGGACAGCAGGGGGCATGGGGGAGATAAAAAGGACTGAGCACGGGAATGGGGGAGACTTGGCAGGAAAGCGACAGGAGAACAAGGATAACGTTGACTTCCTTCCCACTGCTCCGACTGCTAACTCCATGTTATTTGTCCCCCAGCGTACTGACTCTACCATTGACTGTGTCATGACTGAGCTGTCTTCTGACCCTTCCTTTCTGGATGGCTCTTTCCCACCCACAGCTGCAGATAAGCTGACTTACTCCGTTCTTAGAGACTACTCCAGAGGACCACCCACTGCCGCGTTCTGTGAGCGTGCCTATGGTTCGTGTTCGGCACCATTCCAGAGGGATCCACACAAAGGACTGTTTCTATGTTCCAGTGCACTCAAGCCAAGAGAGACCGGATACATCAGCACCGTCGGGAGACGGTGCTTTACGTTCCTCCATAACAGAGCCAGAGACATTGTCAACGATTTGTGACACCATCGGGAGATATTCCAGCCTTTCCCCTATAAGAACTGCAAGTGATAAGTTACTTTTTTTTGTATACCTTTTTCTCAAGCATTGTGTTTTTTATGTGCAATTCCCGTCTTTGCCGTTACTGATCTTGTCTCCCTGCATGGAGTATTCCTTGAATAATAACCTGTTCAGTAAATCCTGTTAACCCCTTCTCTGCCTCTGGCTCTTCACTGCATCTATCGAATCTCTTCCATTTACATTTTGGCTTAGTCAGCAGGATGCAGACTAATAGCACGGAGGCAGTAGAACAAGCAGCTGTCTCCCGAACCAGTATCTCTTTGGGGGCCATGCTGAGTAACTTGCTGAAATTTACGGGGTCCAATACTATGTTGTGGAGTTGAATGGAACGCATGAGGGGTATGATGAGAATTCACCCTATGACCCCCGCTCTTGAGGCCGAGGTGGCCATTATGGCTTTGGATGGGGAGGCTCAAGACTCTGTGATGCTGCGTACCCCCGAGACCTTGATACATTTGCTAAAGTGTTCCAAATCTTGGAGGATACCCATGTGGACCCCACTGATGTAGGGGAACTTAGGACTCACCTGTTTAGCCATATGCAAAGAGCGGGGGAGATGGTTACGCAATATATGTTTGCCATGAAAGTGTTGCACACCGCCATTGTCAGAAAAGACGGAATGGGGATAGGGTCGACAGATGTCATGTTGGGGGACTTGTTGGTGACTGGCCTGCAGGATGCCTGACGAAGCAGACCCTGAGAGAGCGGGTGCAGGCAGATACTCATATTGCTTTTGCTGACATAGGGAAAGAAGCACGTTCACGTGAACAGGAGCCAGTAGGTTAGGTCCAGAGTGGTGAAGCAGCAGTGTAGTCAGTTGCTGAACCTCAATGGGTTAAATAGGTGAGGAAAGAGCTGTTAAATATTCAAGAGGAACTGGCTCAGGTGAAGGAGAAAGTTGAAGCCTGCCAGTGCGCCGCCGGGAGACAAGACGCACTGTCAGGCCATAACGAGGCCCGATGTTTCCACCGACAGAGGCCCTTCACTTGTTATAACTGCAGAGAAATAGGACATATGGCTAGGGAATGTAAGCGACGGGCCAGGCCCTGGACACGCCACCCTTTAAACTAGAGGGTTCCAAGCCTGGGGGATGTCGCCCGGAGCCAGAATGGAAAGGAAGGAGTAGTGAAAGTCCCATGAATCTGGTGTCTACATGCCCGCTGGTCTGGGCTGAGTTCGATGGCCGGGCTGTACGTTGCCTGGTGGATTCTGGGTCTCAAGTGACCACGATGCCTGAAGCGTATTTCCGTCGACACTTCCCAGAGACTCTCAGGCCTGAGTGGGGTCCGGTAGTAAAACTGATGGCGGCAAATCACCTGCCCATCCAGGTCGCAGGGGTGGTGTGGATGCAGGTCTCCTTGTGCAGGAAGGATCTTGCTGACCCAGGGGGAGGCCGGCCTCGGTCATATCGTTACACTGGGGATGAATATCCTGAAAGAGTTTGGAAAACTGCTGAGTGATGAACCATCTCACTTGTCTTTAAAACAGTGGCGTCTGCACACCCCCCAGCGGCGGGTATTCCAACAGCTAATCTGTACAGCTCGGGTGCAGGAAGTCTCCAGTCAGGGGGAAACATTAGGAAAAGTGGCTGTGCTGGCCTCCACTCAACTCAACCTACCACCAGGACAAACCATACTGATCCTACCTGTTTGAGAACATGCCCCGCTGGAGGGGGTGGAAGTACAATTGGAACCCTCGGTAGTGGAACAACTGCCTGCAGGACTCTTAGTGGCCTGAACACTGTCCGTGGTACAATAAGGGACGGTGTTGTGAGTTCATTTTCCCCTTCACCGTTGATGTCTGATGAACTCCCTCTGCTGGTGAAGAGAGGTAGTGAAATTGATTGGGTTGGGAAGAACCTGTCATCTGAACAGGTGGAGCCTGATTGGACACCCGGAATCACTGAGTGGATATAAGGCAGCCGACGCCCTACAGGGGTGCTGGTGATCCTTTCTGCTCTGAGCTCTTGCAAACCAGTTCAGTACCTGTCTTCTGAAAGCTAAGTATTTGCTCTCTTATTTTTCCATGAGATATTGTCTGTTTACTTAGTGTTTGTGTTCTGCCTGCCCTTGTTGGTACAGGCTGAGCCCCATTTTTGTCTCTGGTCAAGTTGATCTTTAGCTCAGTCTTCAGAATATACCTGAGTGCTGATATAGTGTTTTTGAAGTCTAGTGACTTCAGGGCCTTTTTTCTATCAGACGTGTTGGACATTATTTTGGCAGTATTTTTGCAGATTGCAGCCAGCATCTTTTCTGTCCTTTCCTATTTAGTTAGTTGGGCCCCATCATTTGCTCAACCAGTCTTTCTGTCTGTGTTTGTGTTTTCATCTGCTTTTCACCGACAATACATGTTGGGGGCTGTCTATTGCTTTGGGGTTTGCTCTGGGGCAGTTTAGATTTCCCCTTTCTTTCTTTAGGCTTATTTAGTTCTCTGGCTGTGAGCGAGGGGTCTAGGGCACCGTAGGAACCCCCACGGCTACTGTTAGTTGTGTGAATAGGATCAGGGGTCTGCAATCCGATAGCTAACAACCTCTCCGGTTTTCTGGACTTAGCTTGTATTTTTGTTTTTTCCTCCTTCGGTGACTCATTCATAACAGGACGGTGCTTGTACGCTGCATGAATTTGACAGATCAGGAGATTGTTGTCCCACACAGGGGTGAAGTGGCACAGGTAGTGGGCATGCCCAAAGAAGTTATACCACCCCAGGTCATACAGTTGGCGTTGAATCCAGAAGACCCGTGGTCGGTAAAAGTCACCGCTTCAGCCGAACCTTAGTACATCCAAGAGGGTCGGAGCATACTAGAACAGATGCGCGTTGAACTGTCTGAACTCACACCCACCCAGGTGCAACAAGTAGAAGCATTACTGGGGTGAGATCAATCCGTTTTTGCGAATCATGAGGATGACTTCAGCTGTACCACAGCGAACACTCACAAGATACCAACGGGGATGCAGCACCCATTCGAGAGTGTTACAGGCAGATTCCCCCTCAGTTATATCAAGAAGTGAGAGAGATGTTCTGTCAGCTGTTACAGGCGGGCGTCATAAGGGAAAGCCAGTCCGTGGGCAGCGCCCATTGTGCTGGTGCGGAAGAAGGACGGGACACTGAGTGTTATGAATGAGGCACCGTAGGAGGCAAAACCAGAAATACTAGCTAAGTCCAGAAAACCCGAGAAGTTGGCAGCTATCGGATTGCAGACCCCTGAACCTAACAGCAACAACTAGCAGTAGCCATGGGGGGTTCCTACGGTGCCCTAGACCCCTCGATCACAGCCGGAGAACTAAATAGCCTAAAGACAGAAAGGGAAATCTAAACTGCCCCAGAGCAGACCCCAAAGCAATAAGCAGCCCCCAACATATAATGACGGTGAAGAAATATGAAAAAACACTCACACAGATAGAAAGATAGGCTGAACAAATGATGGGGCCAAAGCTAACTAAATAGGACAGGAAAGAAAAGCTGCTGTCTGCAATCCGCCAAAACCCTATCAAAACAAGAGCCAACAGACTGATAGGGAAAAAAGCCCTGAAGACGCTAGGCTTCAAAAAGACTATATCAGTACTCAGGTATTTTCTGAAGACAAAGCAAAAAGGAATTCAGCTCACCCCAGCAGGGAATGGCAGAAATCCAGAAAAACAAGGCAAAACAAAACCAAAACACAAATGCAAAAAGCAGAGCAGAAAACTTAGCTTTTGGGGAGCAGGAATCAGACTGGTCTCCTAGAATCCCTCAGGGAAATCAACAGCAAGCTAGAAGGGCATCGGCTGCCTTATATCCAGTCAGCAATTCCAGTCACCCAGTCATCATCATCCAACTCAGGTGCTTGGTAATCAGCCTCACTACCTTCCTTCACCAGAAGAGGGAGTTCATCAGACCTCAATGGTGAAGGGGAAAATGAACTCACAACAGTACCTCCCCCTTGAGGAGGGGTCACCGAACCCTCATCCACGCCACCAGGGCGATCAGGGTGAGCCTGATGAAAGGCACGCACCAATCTTTTGGCATGAATATCACAGGCAGAGACCCAGGAATTATCCTCCTGACCATAACCCTTCCACTTAACCAAATACTGGAGTCTCCATCTAGCCAGACGGGAATCCAGTATCTTCTCTACCTCATATTCCATGTTAACTTCAACCAATACAGGGTCCGGAGGTGCCACCCCAGGAACAATTGGTTCAACAAACCTCTTCAACAAGGACTTATGAAACACATTATGGATTTTAAATGTGACAGGAAGAGCCAAACGAAAAGAGACCGGATTAATAATCTCCAAAATCTTGTAAGGTCCAATAAAATCTAGGCTTAAACTTAGGAGAAGCCACCTTCATAGCGATATTTTTTGATGATAACCAAACCATATCACCAACCTTAAACTGGGGACCAATGGTCCTATGTCGGTTGGAAAACTGCTGGGCCTTTTCCTGGGAGAGAGATAACTTATCCACCACTTGGTCCCAGATCTGGTGCATTCTCTCCACCACAGTGTCAACACCTGGGCAGGCGGAAGGCTCCACCTGCCCTGAAGAAAATCGAGGATGAAACCCAAAGTTACAAAAAAAAGGTGACATCAAAGTGGCAGAACTAGCTCTATTATTTAAAGCAAATTCAGCCAAGGGCAAAAATGAAACCCAATCATCCTGATCAGCGGAAATAAAACATCTCAAATACGACTCCAAGGTCTGGTTTGTTCTCTCCGTCTGCCCATTGTCTGAGGGTGAAAAGCAGAGGAGAAGGACAACTGAATTCCCAGCTTGGAACAGAAAGTCCTCCAAAATCTAGACACAAACTGAACTCCTCTGTCAGATACAATGTTCTCAGAAATCCCGTGCAAGCGAACCACCTGTTGCAAAAACAGGGGCACCAACTCAGAGGAAGATGGCAACTTAGGGAGTGGTACAAGATGAACCATCTTAGAGAACCTATCACAAATCACCCAAATAACAGTCATTCTCTGAGAGACAGGCATATCAGAGGTAAAATCCATTGAAATATTGGTCCATGGCCTCCTGGGGACCGGCAAAGGCATCAACAACCCACTAGAGCGAGAACAAGGTTTAGACCGGGAGCAAGTCCCACAGGACTGCACAAAGTTCCTGACATCACGAGACAAGGCGGGCCACCAAAAAGACCGACTCACCAAGTCTCTAGTACCAAAAAACCTGGATGACCAGCCAATGCAGAGCAATGAACTTCAGACATCACTCTTTTCTTCCACTGGTCAGGAACATACAACTTTCCACTGGGACAACGCTTAGGTTTGTCCTCCTGAAACTCTTCCAGAGCACGTCTCAAATCGGGCGAGATGGCAGAAAGAACTACCCCTTCGCCTAAGATGGTAGCAGGCTTGGTCACCACAGGAGAATCAGCAAAGAAGCTCCTAGAGAGAGCGTCAGCCTTGACATTCTTAGTGCTAGGAAGAAAAGAGACCACAAAATCAAAACGTGTAAAAAACAAGGCCCACCTAGCCTGTCTAGGGTACAAGCGTTTGGCCGACTCCAGGTAAATCATATTCTTGTGGTCAGTGAGGACCATGACTTGATGTTTAGCTCCCTCCAACCAATGTCTCCACTCCTCAAATACCCATTTCATGGCTAACAGTTCCCGATTCCCCACATCATAGTTCCGTTCAGATGGAGAGAACTTTCGGAAAAAGAAAGCACAGGGATTCATTTTAGATGTTACAGGATCCTTTTGGGACAAAACAGCTCCTGCACCAATCTCAGAAACGTCCACCTCTACCTGGAACGGGAGTGAGACATTAGGTTGCCGCAAAACCGGGACAGAAATGAATCTTCGCTTCAGCTCCTGAAAGGAAGAAACAGCCTCCGGAGACCAATTCAACACATCAGCACCCTTCTTAGTCAGATCAGTCAATGGCTTGGCAATACTAGAAAATTTTGCTATAAATTTCCGATAAAAATTAGCAAAACCCAAAAACTTCTGGAGGGCCTTCAAAGAAGTGGGCTGAACCCAATCATGAATAGCCTGTACCTTGGCCGGGTCCATTTCAATAGTTGACGGAGACAAAATAAATCCCAAAAATGAAATTCTCTGTACCCCAGAAAGGCATTTCGATCCTTTGACATACAGGGAATTTTCCCTCAAAATCCGGAACACAGTCCGAACATGTTCCACATGAGAATCCCAATCCTTGGAGAAGATCAAAATATCATCCAGATAGATAATCAAAAATTTATCCACAAAGTCTCGGAAAATGTCGATCATGAAGCACTGGAAGACAGAAGGGGCATTAGTGAGCCCAAAAGGCATCACCAGGTACTCAAAATGTCCCTCCGGAGTATTAAACGCTGTCTTCCATTCATCCCCATGCTTAATGCGGATAAGATTATACGCCCCCCTAAGGTCAAGCTTGGTATACCAGCAAGCACCTTTAACTCTGGAGAATAGATCCGAAATCAGGGGTAACGGATACTGATATTTAATAGTAATTTTGTTGAGGGCACGATAATCAATACAAGGCCTTAATGAACCATCCTTTTTGGCCACGGAAAAAAAAACGGCACGCAGACTCATTCTCACTAAATACATCATAAAAGTTTGCCAAATAGTCAGGAACATCATGTGACTGAGGAGAGGTGGAAGGAACCTGAGCCTCACTAAGGGCACACCGACAACCCCAACTCACCACAGACACAGATTTTCAATTCAAAACTGGATTATGAATTTGCAACCAGGGAAACCCCAAAACAATTGTATCATGCAAATTATGCAACACCAAAAATCTGCAATTTTCTTGATGGTCTGGGGCGACCCGCATTACCACCTGGGTCCAAAACTAAGGTTTATTTTTCGCCAAAGGAGTAGCATCAATCCCCCTCAAAGGGATAGGAGTCCGTTGAGGTGTCATCGGAAATCCACAACGTTTAGCAAAATCCATGTCCATTAGGTTCAGGGCTGCTCCCGAATCCACAAAAGCCTTGGTGGAAAATGTGGACAGGGAGCAGATCAGAGTAATTGCCAGAAGAAACTTAGGTTGAACACCACCCACAGAAAACGTGTGTGCAAAACGTTTCTCTCGTTTAGGACAGACAGAAATAATATGCGAGGCATCTCCACAAAAAAACACAGCTTATTACGCCTTCTGAACTCCTGACGTTGCTCCCTGGACAAAACTCTATCACATTGCATAGGTTCAGACACTTGTTCAACAGGTGGCAACACCTCTCGTGCAGTCCTGCATTCACGTAAACGCAGATCAACCTGAATGGCTAATGACATAGAATCGTCAAGACCAGAGGGAACAGAAAATCCCACCATAGTATCTTTTACGGCTTCTGACAAACCCTTCCGAAAGAGAGCTGCCAAGGCATTATCATTCCAGGTAGTAAGGACCGCCCACTTTCGGAATTTTTGACAGTACAATTCTGCAGAATCTCGACCCTGGCTCAATGCCAACAGGGTCTTTTCAGCCTGATCAATAGCATTAGGTTCGTCATACAACAACCCCAAGGCTTGAAAAAATGCGTTCACATTAGTCAGAATAGGATCATCTGGTTTCAAAGAAAACGCCCAATCCTGGGGATCGCCACGCAGCAAAGAGATGACAATTTTAACCTGCTGCGTGGAGCTCCTTGACGAGTTAGGCTTCAAGGCAAAAAATAATTTACAATTATTTTTGAAATTCAAAAATTTAGACCGATCCCCAAAAAAAACATCAGGAGTAGGGATCTTTGGTTCAGCAGCATGTGAATGAGCAAGGCAGGCGGAAATTCCCTGCACTTCCGCAGCGAGCTGCTCCACACGATCAGACAATTGCTTTATCTCCATTGAGAGAAAAAAAAATTCCCCCTACCGCCTCAGAGATATAGAGGAAAAAATATACACACTTTTTTTTTTTTTTTTCTTTACAATTCTTTCCTGCTTTTGAGTACCCTAGGATCTGCGGTATGGCTGGTGATTCTGTTATGAATGAGGCACCGTAGGAGGCAAAACCAGAAATACTAGCTAAGTCCAGAAAACCCAAGAAGTTGGCAGCTATCGGATTGCAGCCCTTTGAACCTAACAACAACTAGCAGTAGCCATGGGGGGTTCCTACGGTGCCCTAGACCCCTCGATCACAGCCGGAGAACTAAATAGCCTAAAGACAGAAAGGGAAATCTAAACTGCCCCAGAGCAGACCCCAAAGCAATAGGCAGCCCCCAACATATAATGACGGTGAAGCAAGATGAAAAAACACTCACACAGATAGAAAGATAGGCTGAGCAAATGATGGGGCAAAAGCTAACGAAATAGGACAGGAAAGAAAAGCTGCTGTCTGCAATCCGCCAAAATCCTATCAAAACAAGAGCCAACAGACTGATAGGGAAAAAAGCCCTGAAGATGCTAGGCTTCAAAAAGACTATATCAGTACTCAGGTATTTTCTGAAGACAGAGCAAAAAGGAATTCAGCTCACCCCAGCAGGGAATGGCAGAAATCCAGAAAAACAAGGCAAAACAAAACCAAAACACAAATGCAAAAAGCCGAGCAGAAAACTTAGCTTTTGAGGAGCAGGAATCAGACTGGTCTCCTAGAATCCCTCAGGGAAATCAACAGCAAGGTAGAAGGGCGTCGGCTGCCTTATATCCAGTCAGCAATTCCAGTCACCCAGTCATCATCATCCAACTCAGGTGCTTGGTAATCAGCCTCACTACCTTCCTTCACCAGAAGAGGGAGTTCATCAGACCTCAATGGTGAAGGGGAAAATGAACTCACAACACTGAGGTTCTGTGTGGAGTACCGCAAGCTCAATGCCTGCACTTTGAGGGACTCATACCCTCTGCCCCAGATTGAGGAATCTGTCTGCATTGGGGAAAACCAAATTCTTCTCGACGCTGGATCTTGCCAGTGGCTACTGGCTGGTGCCAATGTCAGAGAAGGATCGGGCGAAGACAGATTTATACTTCCTATGGGCCTCTTTGAGTTCAACAGGATGCTGTTTGGCCTGGCTAATGCCCCCGGTACATTCCAACAACTGATGGAGAGGTGTCTAGGTGATTTAAACTTTGAGGCCACACTCATCTATCTGGATGATATCATAACGCTGCCTTGTTTGAAGACCATCTGCAGAGACTAGAGCTAGTACTGAGCCATTTACAGAAGTATGGGCAAAAAGTGAAACTCCAGAAATGTCACTTGTTCCGACCCAGATTGAGTACCTAGGTCATGTCGTTTCCGCCAAGGGAATGAAGCCATCACAGGAGAAAATTGTGGTGATTCAAGACTGGCCGTCCCCGGAGACCGTAAAAGATGTCCGGGCGTTCCTGGAATAGACGGGGTGTTATCATTGCTTTGTGAAGAACTTTGCCCAGGTGGTGCAACCTTTACTCGAACTCCTGAAAGGGGTACCCCCAAATGCCATGAGTCAATCCATCCATTGGGAGGATAGGCAAGAGAAGGCGTTTTGTGACTTAAAGAGGGCACTGACCAAATCTCCGATACTGGCTTATGCAGACTTCTCTATACTGTTCATTCTCCACACTGATGGAAACTTGCACAGACTTGGGGCTGTGTTGTCGCAGGTGCAGGACGAGAAAGAGAAGATAATTGCCTATACTAGTCGGTCCCTTCAATATTCTGAGCGCAATCCAGACAACTATAGTTCCTTCAAGCTGGAGCTGCTGGCTTTGGTGGTTTGTGTGGGCCATGATGGAGAGATTCGCAGAATACCTGTCTGGCTCGGTGGTGCTGGTGCGCACTGATAACAACCTGTTAGCGCATCTGGAAAATGCCAAGTTAGGGGCCCTGGAACAATGCTGGGTGGCCCGGATGGCAAAATTTCGATACAGAATCGCTTATAAAAGGGGGGCAGAGAACACAGACGCCCTATCCAAAGCAAGACATGCACGACCTGGAAGGAGTAAAAATGAGATGCTGGAGGAGGTTCCCTGGTTCTGAACGACCGCTGGTACGGTGGAGGCCACGCTGGACCAAATACGGACCCCCCAGCATGGAGTGTTGGGTAGATCCCGGGATGAGTGGGTCCGGTTACAGCAAGAAGATCGTGATCTTGCTCTGTTTAGACCATGGGTGACACTGATGTCGTGCTTGGGAGCAACGAAGGATCTCTCTAGCAGTTTAACCAACACACAACACATTTCCCACTCCAGGCCAGCAGGGAGACCTCTGAACCTGACTGCTGAGGAGCTGCTGTCTGTGGTCGGGAGGAGGTAAGTTAGGGCAGTTTGTGAAGGGAAGGGGAAGTGTGTGGATGTGAGAAGGGGAGCTGGAGGATGAGCAGAGTTAAGGCTCACTCCTAGCTGGAGCGCATGGTCCGGATTCCGGTCTCCGAGTTTGTAGGGACACGGTCGTTCCTGTAGCAGAAACCGGAGGAAGTAGCAGCTGTAAATGCTCTGTACCCAACTAAGGCTCGGAGGCCCCAGCAGCGACGTGTGGGAGCCAGAAGGAAAAGGCTACGACTGCCTGCCATACGAGAAAGTTCCAAGAGAGAGTCAACAGGGCGAACTTCACTGAACTCAGCACTGCGAGTACCTCAGATAAGCGCTAGAACGGAGGCCACACCACCTATCTGCAGAGAGAGAATTCCTAATTTGCTTCCAGACTGACCAACTCCTTCTCCATCTGTACTCTGGGTCCTGGACGGCACTTGCCAAATACTGGTAAAGGAAATGCACGACTGTCTCTGTCATCTTTCTCCTGCGCCTGGCGCACAGCTCTGCTACATCCTGCACTGCACATCATCTACCAACTCTTTCATCTGCCCTGCAACTACGGCCCTACCTGTGCAGGGCTTCTACATCTTAGCTGCACCACAACATTTGTCCCAGAGAAGCGACACTGCAGCGCTGGTCAATCTGATCAGAAACCACAGGTGGCATCATGTATCATTCACCTATAAACGTTATTCACCCCTTTGCATGGATGCCCAGGGTCACGGACCGGGTTACCACCACCGTGACACATCCCTCTGAGACACCGGCCCGGTACTGATTAACCCCACTGCCCTGGCTGGTGACCCACACTCCATGTCAGATTCATCTTGGACTGGGTAATTCATGATTTGACTTGATAACCCAGGCGTGGTATGTGAGAAAGAGCTCCACAGAGTAATCTGTAGGGTGGCCTGCCGCATCCTTCACTTTTGGTAGGGGTGAAGGACACAAGGAAAGGTGTTGTTCCTGACCAGGAGCTTCCACTGATGACTCAGTGCTTTTATTTTTTGAAAGTTCAGAAGGAGGCGATAGAGCGGGAGGCTGTATCAGCAAAGTAAGCCAAAACTTGTTCCTGAAGCTCCGGCTTTAAAAGCAGTTTACCTACTCCCAGAAAAGGGAGCCTTTGAGGCCTTGTGGAGCCAGACGATGACGCAGGCACAACACCTCCTGCCTTAGGTGCTATTGTGCTTTTGCCACTACCAGCAGATGCACTACCACCACCATCAGTACCAGCTGGCAACCCCCGCCCACGTCCACGGTCTCTTCCATCATACTTCCTCAATTTTGGGAAAATGTACCCAAAATACCACCAGCTATATAGTACTGTAAAACAAGGTACAAGGTGTATATAGTATTGGGGAGAATTTGAATCTCCCTAGAGATTTTAGGAGGCTGAACAATTATCTCAGGCTCACTATAGATTATACCTCAATTTAACAGGCTGAAATAGGCTGGTGTATGACAAGGTACAAGGTGTATATAGTATTGAGGAGAATTTGAATCTCCCTTGAGATTTTAGGAGGCTGAACTATTATCTCAGGCCCACTATAGATTACACCTCAATTTAACAGGCTGAAATAGGCTGGTGTATGACAAGGTACAAGGTGTATATAGTATTGGGGAGAATTTGAATCTCTCTAGAGATTTTAGGAGGCTGACAATGATGCTCTCAGTCCAAGTATTGCAGCAGGCAGCCTAATAAGCAGGACTGCTGCACACAAAAGTGTGGAAAAATGAACGCTTGGTAACTGTGCAGAAAAGAGGAAGAAAAGTATTTTTGCTTTTAAAAAAGCAGTTTGCACAGCAGTGTGCAAGCAGCAATGCAGCTATCAGGGAGCCTTATAAGGCAGCCTAATAACCAACAGAGCTGATGCACACAAATATATCCTCCCCTGTCACTGCACACAAACTGTTGTGTTGTACAGTGAAAATCGCTACCAGCAGAAGCAGTTTTTTTTCTTCTTCCCTGCCTAACGCTCTCCCTACAGAATCAGCAGCAGCAGCTCTCCCTATTCTAAGATCGGCAGAAGTAAGATGGCAGTCGGCGTGCAAGCCCTTTTATAGCCCCTGTGACGCCACACAAAGCAAGCCATTCACTTGCATGCCCTTCTCAAAGATGGTGGTGACCATTGCCTATGTCATCGCGTTGCCCACAGTGTGCGTCCTCCATCATTGGCTGAAAAAGGGTGCTGGAAGCATCATTTGAACCACGACTTTGGCGCTCTGGTCACCGACCTCATGGCCGACCTCACGCTATGGTCTGGTTTCGTTTCATGAAACACAACTTTAGAGAAAGTCGGCGACTTATGAATTTGACCGACCCGTTTCGCTCAACTCTACTGTTAACCCCTTCTTTGCCTCCAACTCGTTCACTGCATCCAACGAATCTCTTCCCTTTACAGTGCCTCTTGCTAAAAGGGAACCAGTCATCAGGTTTGACTGATATGAAATACAGCCACCACCTTTCAGAGCTGATCTACAGCATTCTATAATGCTCTATATCTGTCTGGATTTATATGTCATGAGAATCCTGTGCATACACAACTAAATCTGGTTATCAAAACATTTTTAAACATTTTTACCTCTCCCAGAAAAGACCCTATTGTGCTTTTTTCTCCTATGTATCTAAATCTTTCAATTCAGGCCTTTTAGAGATCATTTAATCTTCAACTTGCTTAACTGTTCACAATAACAGTAATTTTGACTAGGGGTGCCCAAACTTTTACATGCCACTGTATTATTTGGATCTTTGGCATGGGCACAGTGGTGTCATTTAGTAGCTCTGTTTGTGACATGTCTACAATGAAGCTAACAAGTACTCTACAGCATACAGAAGAAAATTTGCTGGAGACCTCAGTGTGAATTCTTGCATGAATTACTGCAACTTTTGCAAAGTTGTCTGAAACTGAGTAAGACATGATGATTGCTCAATGCTTTGCAGTACTAAATCAATAGGTTAAACTTACTTTGCAGTTTAGATTTTTTTTGCTTGATTTATTTTTGACAGAATTGATGATAATTTGTACTAATCCTAATACTTTCCAAATCAGTCAAAAAAAGCCAACATCTCTCCAAGCAAACATGTATTTGAAGGTGTCTTGCCTAAAGTAATGTGTCAAGGCAGATTTTACACAGGATTCTTATCCAAGAAATTCTGTTATTGATTCAATTTGCATTTTATTCTAAAGTTCATATTTAACATTATCTATCTATCTATCTATCTATCTATCTACCTATCTCCATCCATCTCATATCTATGTATCACGATCCATTTTCTTTGGGATAGTGATAGTTCTTCAGAACCATTTAATCATTGTCTATTGTTGCACAATCATTATTACTGTGAGACACCAGCTATCATTGTCAGTCGAGTATTCAAGAGTTAAAGATTGAGTTTTCTATACTGAGCTCATTTCTATAGTAACAGCAGTAACTGAGACTTTTATGTGGGCACCTAATAATTAGAAAGTGCTAGAAGGTATAACAATATAATGAATCAAAACTGATAGACTTGAGGGTTTCCATAGAAACAGGTATAATTATGATAATCGGTTCCTGGCGTACCCTCAGAACAGTATACATCCAGTTAAATGCTGTGTTTCTGATTAAAAGAGCAAGATTCAGAAGATTCAGTAGTACTGGAGTGCTAGTAACATAGTAATAACATTGTCTTACATCACTAATTAAAAATATATAAAAGCCCAGGACTACTGCATATATATATGTACAGTATATATACACACAAAGCAGGTGAAAAAAATGATGCGCATTTCACTAATTTTCTCAGTAAATATTTTTATAAAGGTGCTATTCATATAGATATTCATAAATTAAGTTATGTGCAATAGTGAGAAATGACACAGGGAAAAAGTAATAATAGATTTTATTTCTATAGCGCCGACATATTCCGCAGCACTTTATATTTCAGAGGGGACATGTACAGACAATAGAAATTACAGCATAACAATAATCACATAGATCATAACAGATACCAAGAGGAATGAGGGCCCTGCTCGCAAGCTTACAGTCTATGAGGAAAGAGGTAGACACGAAAGGTGGGTGGTAATAATTGCCCTGATTGTATAGACCAGCCATAATGTTAAGAGTGTAACAGTACAGACACAGAGGGCTAATGGATGCATAAAGAATGTGGGAACATGATGCGGGGATCCTGGTTATGGTAAAACTTTTGGCTGTGCCACACAGGGATAGATTAGGTTAATGTGTTGAGGGGGTAGGCCAGTCTGAATAAATGCGTTTTCAGGGCACGCTTAAAATTGTGGGGATTGGGGACTAATCGTATTGACCTGTGAAGTGCATTCCAAAGAATCGGTGCAGCACATGTAAAGTCTTGTAGACAGGAGTGGGAGGTTCTGATTATTGTGGATGCTAACCTCAGGTCATCAGCAGAATGGAGGGCATGGGTAGGGTTGTAGGCTGAGATGAGGGAGGAGATGTAGGGTGGTACTGAGCCATGGAGAGCTTTGTGGGTGAGGGTAATAAGTTTATACTGAATTCTTGGGTGGATGGGTAGCCAGTGTATTGACAGGCACAAGGTAGAGGCATCTGTGTAACGATTGGTGAGGAATATGATCCTGGCTGCAGCATTCAAGACAGATTAGAGAGGGGAGAGTTTGGTAAGAGGGAGACCGATTAGAAGAGAGTTACAATAGTTGAGATGAGAATGAATAAGAGAAACAGTAAGAGTTTTTGCAGAGTGAAAAGTAAGAAAAGGTCAAATTCTAGAAATGTTTTTGAGGTGCAGATAAAAAGAGCGAGCTAGTGATCGGATGTGGGGGGCAAAGGAAAGTTCAGAGTCAAGTATGACCTCAAGACAATGGGACAGTTGCTGGGGAGTAATAGTGGAACCACACACGGAAATGGCAAAGGCAGGTATAGGTACATTAGTAGCGGGAGGAAACACAAGGAGTTTAGTCTTTGACAGGTTCAGTTTCAGATATAGTAAGGACATGATGTCAGACACAGCGTTTAGACAATCACTGGTGTTTTCTAGAAAGGCTGGCGTGATGTCAGGAGAAGAAGCGTATAATTGGGTGTCATCAACATAGAGATGGTACTGAAAGCCAAATCTACTGATTGTTTGACCAATAGGGGCAGTGTACAAAGAGAAGAGGAGGGGGCCTAGGACTGATCCTTGAGGATCCCCAACAGTAAGGGGAAGATGAGAGGAGGAGGAACCAGCAAAAGATACAGTAAAGGAGTGGTCAGAGAGATAGTGTCACGTGGACCCGTCCTGTGTGACATGACCCGCAGGCAGGTAACTAAGACAACAATACACGGCACGTGTAACTGTCCTGTGTGACACGACCCGCAGGCCGGTAACTAAAACGACAAGACACGGGAGAAGGGGAAACAGTTACAATGGTGGGCCCTGCGATAGGGAACGGGGACGTGGAGACCTACTGCACTCCCCTGAGTCAGTGTCCCTCACACTCCTAACATTCCCTATACAGGCTCCTCACCTGTCGCCTAGCCGGAACCTGTCATCCTAGCACACCCTACACCTATCCCTTGCTAGGGAGCTGGGTGGTGCAGGCACTGGCCCCACCGCTGTACTAATACACACCAGGGAAAAATACAAACAGGGAAACACCACTTAGCTTTGCTCTGTTGCTTTTGCTCCCAGCAACAGAGTCCACCACCAGAATGCAGCTTTCCTCCTGAATAGCTGCCACCAAGCTCTGTCAGAGCTGCAAGGAAATCCCCTCTGTGACTCCTTCCACAACAGGACTCTGACTGTGCTGCAAGGAACTCTCTCTAGCTCCTTCCTCCACCAAATATGGTTGGAAATGACCACTATCACCAACCGTGATTGCAACACCTGACACTCTTTTATAGCAGAGCCAGAGCAATCACACCTGCTTTATAATCACATGCACTAAACTAAAGAAACCAGAGTGCAATGACCCTAACGGCCACCGGGGGCAAAACTAGAACTGAAACCACCACAGTGCAATGACCCTAATGGCCACCGGGGGCAAAACTATCTTTAAGCACCACAGCTTAAGGAAAAAAAAGGTTACTAGTGCATTTTATCTGTCATGATCCAGCATGGATCATGACAGATAGGAGGAGAACCAGGAGAGAATGGTGTCCTTGAGGCCAATGGAATGGAGCATAGTGAGGAGGAGCTGATGATCCACAGTGTTGAATGCTGCAGAGAGATCCAAGAGAATTAGCATGGAGTAATGACCATTTGATTTAGCTGTTAGTAGATCATTAGAGACTTTAGTGAGGGCAGTTTCAGTAGAGTGTAAAGAGAGGAAACCAGACTGCAGAGGGTCGAGGAGAGAGTTATCAAAGAGATAGCAGATAAGACGGGAGTGGACCAGGCGTTCCAGGAGTTTGGAGATGATTGGAAGATTAAAGACAGGTCTATAGTTAGCGGCACAGTTTTGGTCGAGGGATGGTTTTCTAAGTAGTGGATGTATGATGGCATGCTTAAATGAGGAGGGAGAGATACCAGAAGAGAGAGAGAGGTTAAATATTTTAGATAGGTGAGGGGTGACAGCAGGGGAAACGGACTGGAGGAGACGTGATGGAAATGGGTCACTAGTGCAAGTGGTTGGGCAAGAAGATGCAAGGAGCCTGCTTACTTCTTCTTCTGTGACTGGTTCAAAATCAGAGAGTGAGCTAGATGCAGTGGGAGAGGGAGGACAGTGCATGGTATGAGGTGATTGGGAGATAATTTCCTGTCGGATCTGGTCAATTTTTTCTTTGAAGTAATTGGACAGATTGTCAGCTCGAAGCTCCGTGGTTGGGGCCTGTACTCTTGGGTTGAGTAGAGAATGAAAAGTATCAAAGAGACGTTTAGGGTTATTGGACAGTGAGGTGATGAGGGTGTTGAAATAGGTTTGTTTTGAGAGGTGAAGGGCAGTGGTGTATGTTATAAGCATAAACTTATAATGGATGAAATCTTCATGTAGATTGGATTTTCTCCACAGACGTTCGGCACACCTGGAGCACCGCTGCAGGAAATGTGTTTGCAGGGTGTGCCAGGGTTTTCGCCATTGGTGTTGTGGTGTTCTATTTATAGGGGGTGCAAATTCATCCAGGGAACTTTGAAGTGTTTCATTGTAATGCTTCAATGCAGAATCAAGACATGAGAGGGAGGAGATAGGGGCCAATGAAGACTGCAAGTTCTTCATAAATTTCTGAGTGTTAATGGCCTGTATGTTTC
Organism: Dendrobates tinctorius; assembly: GCF_039654945.1. NCBI lineage: Eukaryota > Metazoa > Chordata > Amphibia > Anura > Dendrobatidae > Dendrobates > Dendrobates tinctorius. Next base: position 13,863,836 of record NW_027361750.1, on the reverse strand, counting down.
TATAAGTATGGACAGTGGGGGTGACCTGAGCGACCTTACAGTTCTTGATAGAGAATGAAAGAAGGTTGTGGTCAGAGAGCGGGAGAGGGGAGTTTGCAAAATCATCCACTGCACAAAGCCAAGAGAAGACAAAGTCGAGGGAGTTTCCATCTTCATGCGTTGGAGAATTAGTAAGCTGCGAAAGGCCAAATGAGGAGGTTAGAGATAAAAGGTTGGGGAGAGGGGAAGAGCAATGGGGATGTTGAAATCACCCATGATGAGAGTAGGGATGTTACAGGAAAGAAAATGTGGAAGCCAAGTGGCAAAATGATCAAGGAACTGATGGGAGTGGCCGGAGGACGATACACCATTGCCACTCGCATGGAGAAGGGGGTGTAGAGTCTGACTGCATGGACCTCAAAAGAAGGGAAGACAAGTGAAGGTAGTTGAGGGATAACCTGAAAGGTACATTTTGGTGATAGGAGCAGACCAATGCCTTCACCTGCTCTACTGTCTGATCTTGGGGTATGAGAGAAGTGTAGTCCACCATATGAAAGAGCAGCAGCAGCGGTAGTGTCTTACTGCTGGATCCAGGTTTCAGTAAGAGCCAGAAGGTTAAGAGAATTAGAAAGAAAAAAGTCACGAATGAAGGAGAGTTTGTTACATACTGAGCGAGAATTCCAAAGGGCACAGTTAAGAGAGACAGATGGCATGCAGGGAATATTAATAAGATTTGAGGGGTTTCTGTTGTGAATTCACTTTCTGGCCTCCCTCTGGGCAGTTTAGATTTCCCCTTTCTTGCTTTAGACTTAGTTAGCTCTCCGGCTGTGCCGAGGCGTCTAGGATCATCGTAGGTACGCTCCACGGCTACTGCTAGTTGTGTGGATAGGATTAGGATAGGATAGGATTAGGGGTCTGCAATCGGCTTAGGTACCAACCTCTGTGGTCTTCTGTGGCTTAGCCTGGACCTGCTCTCCTCCTCAGTGACCCAGTCATAACAGAATCACCAGCCTAATTGTAGACTCCAAAGAAGGAAAGAATTAAAAAAAAAGTGTCAGGATTTTTTTTTTATATATATATTGTTTCCTCTTTTTTTTCTGGGGCTGCAGGAGGAGATTTTTTTTCTCTAAATGGAGACTAAGCAATTGTCTGATCGTGTTGAGCAGCTCGCTGCTGAAGTTCAGGGAATTTCTGCCTATCTCGCTCAATCATCTGTTGTTGAACCAAAAATCCCTACTCCTGATGTGTTTTTTGTGGATCAGTCTAAATTTTTGAATTTTAAGAATAATTGTAAACTATTTTTTGCTTTGAAACCTAACTCATCGGGGAGCTCTGTGCAGCAGGTTAAAATTGTCATCTCCCTGCTGTGCGGCGATCCCCAGGATTGGGTCTTTTCTTTGACACCCAGAGATCCTATTCTGGCTAATGTGGTCGCGTTTTTTCAAGTCTTGGGGTTGTTGTATGATGAACCTAATGCTATTGATCAAGCTGAGAAAACCTTATTGGCATTGAACCAGGGTCAGGATTCTGCAGAGTTATATTGTCAAAAATTCCGAAAGTGGGCGGTCCTTACTAAATGGAATGGCGATGCCCTAGCAGCTCTCTTTCGGAAAGGTTTGGCAGAAACCATAAAAGATGTTATGGTGGGATTTCCTGTTCCCTCTGGTCTAAACGATTCTATGTCATTGGCCATTTAAATTGATCGGTGTTTACGTGAACGTAAAACTACACGAGAGGCGTTGCCTCCTTTCGAACGAACATCTGAACCCATGCAATGTGATAGGGTTTTGTCTAGGGCGCAATGTCTGGAGTTTAGAAGGCGTAATAACCTGAGTTTTTTCTGTGGAGATGCCTCTCATACTATTTCTGTCTGCCCTAAATGAGAAAAGTGTTTTGCTCACACATTAGCGGTGGGCAGTGTACAGCTGAAGTTTCTTTTGCCGATTACCCTGATCTGCTCCTTGTCTACTTTTTCCGCTAAGGCTTTTGTAGATTCAGGAGCAGCTTTGCATCTGATGGATTTGGACTTTGCTAAACATTGTGGTTTTCCCATGATACCCCTGCGGACTCCTATCCCTTTGACGTGTATTGATGCTACTCCTTTGGCGGAGAATAAACCCCAGTTTTGGACCCAGGTGATAATGCGGGTCACCCCGGACCACCAAGAAAATTGTAAATTTTTGGTATTGCAAAATTTGCATGATGCTATTGTTCTAGGTTTTCCTTGGCTGCAAACTCATAATCCTGTTTTGGATTGGAAATCTGTGTCTGTGTTGAGTTGGGGTTGTCAATGTGTTCTTAGTGACACTCCTGCTTTCTCCAGCTCTCCCCAGTCTCATGATATTCCTGACTATTTGGCTGATTTTTCTGATGTATTTAGTGAAAGTAAGTCTGCGTCTTTGCCTCCTCATAGCAGTTATGACTGTGCAATTGAGTTAATGCCCGAGTGTAAATTTCCCAAGGGTCGGCTTTTCAACTTATCTGTACCAGAACATGATGCTATGCGATCTTATATCAAGGAGTCATTGGAGAAGGGTCATATTAGACCATCCTTTTCATCTTTAGGTGCTGGGTTTTTTTTGTGGCCAAGAAAGATGGTTCATTAAGGCCATGAATTGACTATCGCTCCCTTAACAAAATCACTGTTAAATATCAGTACTCGTTACCCCTGATTTCTGATTTATTTTCCAGAGTTAAAAGCGCCTTTTGGTTTACCAAGCTTGACCTCTGGGGGCGTATAATCTTATTCGCATCAAGCACAGGGATGAATGCAAGATGGCGTTTAATACTCCGGATGGACATTTTGAGTACCTAGTGATGCCTTTTGGGCTCACTAATGCGCCTTCTGTCTTCCAGTCTTTTATGAACGATATTTTCCGGGACTTTGTGGATAAGTTTTTGATCATTTATCTTGATGATATTTTGATCTTTTCCAGTGATTGGGATTCTCATGTGGAACATGTCCGGACTGTGTTCTGGATTTTGAGGGAAAATTCTCTGTATGTTAAGGGATCGAAGTGCCTTTTTGGTGTACAGAGGATTTCATTTTTGGGATTCATTTTGTCCCCGTCTGCTCTTGAAATGGACCCGGCCAAGATACAGGCCATTTATGATTGGGTTCAGCCCACTTCTTTGAAGGCTCTCCAGAAGTTTTTGGGTTTTGCTAATTTCTACCGTAAATTTATAAGTAATTTTTCTGGTATTGTTAATCCACTGACTGATTTGACCAAAAAGGGTGCTGATGTGATGAATTGGTCTCCAGAGGCAGTCTTGGCATTTCAGGAGCTTAAGCGGAGAATCACTTCTGCTCCGATTCAACGGCAACCTGATGTCTCACTCCCATTTCAGGTGGAGGGTAGATGCTTCTGAGATTGGTGCAGGAGCCATTTTGTCCCAAAAAGATCCGGTGACTTCTAAGATGAATCCCTGTGCCTTCTTTTCTCGAAAATTCTCCCCATCTGAACTCAACTATGATGTGGGGAATCGGGAATTGTTGGCCATGAAATGGGCATTTGAAGAGTGGAGACATTGGTTGGAAGGAGCTAGACATCAAGTTGTGGTCCTCAGCCAAACGCTTGAAACCTAGACAGGCTAGGTGGGCCTTGCTTTTCACGCGTTTTAATTTTGTGGTCTTTTCTTCCGGGCACTAAGAATGTTAAGGCGGACGCCCTTTCTAGGAGTTTCTTTGCGGATTCTCTTGATGTGACCGAGCCTACTACCATTCTAAATGAGGGTGTAGTTCTTTCCGCTATTTCACCTGATTTGAGACGTGCCCTGGAGGAAATTCAGGAGGGCAAACCTGAACGTTGCCCTATGGGAAAAATGTATGTCCCTGACCAGTGGAGGAAAAGAGTAATGTCTGAAATACATTGCTCTGCGTTGGCTGGTCATCCAGGCTTTTTTGGTACCAGAGATGTGGTGAGTCGGTCTTTTTGGTGGCCTGCCTTATCTCGTGATGTCAGGAATTTTGTACAGTCCTGTGGGACTTTTTCTCGGTCCAAGCCCTATTCTCGTTCTAGTGGGTTGTTGATGCCCCTGCCGCTGCACAGGAGGCCATGGACCCATATCTCAATCGATTTTATTTCTGATCTTCCTGTCTCTCAGAGAATGACTGTTATCTGGGTGATTTGTGATAGATTTTCTAAGATGGTCCCTCTTGTACCACTCCCAAAATTGCCATCTTCTTTTGAGTTGGTGCCCTTGTTTTTACAACAGGTGGTTCGGTTGCACGGGATTCCTGAGAACATTGAGTCGGACAGAGGAGTCCAGTTTGTTTCCAGATTTTGGAGAGCTTTTTGTTCCAAACTGGGAATTCAGTTATCTTTCTCCTCTGCATTTCATCCTCAGACCAATGGGCAGACTGAGAGAACAAACCAGACTTTGGACTCCTACTTGAGATGTTTCATATCTGCTGATCAGGATGACTGGGTCTCATTTTTGCCCTTGTCCGAATTCGCGCTAAACAATAGAGCTAGTTCTGCCACTTTGATGTCACCCTTTTTCTGTAACTTTGGGTTTCATCCTCGATTTTCTTCAGGGCAAGTGGAATTTTCGACCTGCCCAAGTGTGGACTCTGTGGTAGAAAGAATGCAGCAGATTTGGGACCATGTGGTGGGTAAGTTGTCCCACTCTCAGGAAAATGCCCAATGGTTTTCCAACAGGCATAGGACCCTTGATCCCCAGTTTAAAGTGGGTGATATGGTTTGGTTGTCTTCAAAGAATATTCCTATGAAGGTTGCATCTCCAAAATTCAAGCCAAGATTCATTGGACCTTATAAGATTTTGGAGATCCTTAATCCTGTTTCCTTCCGATTGGCTCTTCCAGTTACGTTTAAGATCCGTAACATGTCTCATAAATCTTTGTTGAAGAGGTTTGTGGAGCCAGTAGTTCCTATGGCAGTGCCTACTGACCCTGTATTGGTTAAAGGCAATTTGGAGTATGAGGTAGAGAAAATATTGGATTTTCGTTTGGCTAGACAGAGACTCCAGTACTTGATCAAATGAAAGGGTTATGGCCAAGGAGGATAATTCTTGGGTCTCTGCTTCTGACATTCATGCCGAAAGATTGGGTCGCGCTTTTTTAACCGGGCCCATCCTGATCGGCCTGGTGGCGTGGATGAGGGTTCGATGACCCTTCCTCAAGGGAGGGTACTGTTGTGAATTTGCTTTCTGGCCTCCCTCTGGTTATTACTGAAGGTAGTGGAGCTGGTCAGATCGACAGAGGGGTTGCGAGTTTTCTTTCTGGGCTCCCTCTGGTGGTTACTGGAGGTAATGGAGCTGATCTGATTGACAGAGGCCTGCCACCTGATAATGATGACGACGATTGGAGATCTGGGTTTTCAGATTTGGATTTAAGACAGCCGACTCCCTCTATCCCTGCTGGTGATTTGCTTCCTGTTCCTCCTGAGGTCTGATTTCTCCAGCTCTGTCCCTGCATGTTCAGCTAAGTGGTTTATTTGCTATTCTGTTTGCATTTGATCTGGTTTTGACTATCTCTTCTTGGTGCGGGTCAGCCTGCTCCGACTTTGGCTGTGCTGAATCACAGCCCATATGTTACTGCTTGTGCCAGTTTTTTTTATCCCCTATTAGATTGGTCTCTTTTTGCTCTGCTTTCAGAATATACCAGAGTGCTGATATAGTGGGGGGCGAAGTCGTGTGACGTCAGTGTTTTTTGAATCAGATGTGTTGGTCTTCTTGCAGGGTTTTTTGCGTGATTGCAGACAGTGTCTTTCCTTTACTGTCCTGTTGAGTCAGTGTGGACCCCATCATTTGCTCAGTCTAGTTTCCTGCCTGTGTTTGTGTTTTCATCTTGGCTCACCGACAATATATGCTTGGGGGCTATCTATTCCTTTTGGGTCTGCTCTGGGGCAGTTTAGATTTCCCTTTTCTTGCTTTAGGCTTAGTTAGCTCTCCGGCCGTGCCGAGGCATCTAGGATCATCGTAGGTATGCTCCATGGCTACTGCTAGTTGTGTGGATACGATTAGGGGTCTGCAATCTGCTTAGGTACCAACCGCTCTGGTTTTCTGTGGCTTAGCCTGGACCTGCTCTCCTCCTCGGTGACCCATTCATAACAGCTTTCTGAGTGTAGCAGTTGGGGGGTTTGACTTTCTATAACATGGGGGACCAGGGTTGGGAGCAATGTCTCCTGCGACTAGGAGAAGGAGGATAGAAAGAGTGAGCAGATGGTTAAGTGATTTGTGAGAGTGTCTCTGTTGTTGAATGGTTTGACTGAATGGATCTGTGCTGTGTAGCAATGTGAAAAGAGCATGAGTGCTATACATAGGAGAGGAAAGGAGTGAGGGGCCAATATGGATGGAGTGTAGAGAGTTAATGCAAGGGCGGTGGATGTGTGTGAATGCAGCGGCCAGGATATAAATTACACAAATGCATATGGTATATATTTGTTGTAATCCAAATGTACAGGGAGTAGATGTATATAAATGTCTTACCTGTCTCCTGCCCTGTCTAACTGCCATGTTATAACTGCCTCATACTTTGATTAAATGTACTTCAATTAAATGTGCACAAATTCCCCCTGCATAAAAATGCCTTCCCCAAGCTATGTCTGAATATATAGGAGGTTAAGGCTTAGACCTCCTTTTTTTTTGCTCTCTCTCTTCTCGTTAATCAATCAAACTAAATTGAGACAGCAGGACCCAATAAATGTTGTGGTCAGATAAACAAATGTCCAGCACTACATGGATCATAAAGCACTTTGAAAAGTTTCTTGACCTCACAACATAAGGGGACAAGCACAGGAAGTTGAAATAAGTATATACCAGATATAAGCTTGCATAGTTGAAAACACATATATAGCATTTAGGATTAACTGCTTGCTTACATTGAATGGAGTGGAGACACACAGGAGTTGATTCAGAGCAGAGATTGAAAAAGTATTAAACACATGAAGAAAGAGAAGTAAAAAAAGCCATTGGAAGTCATGACACCAGCTAAAAACAAACCTGCCACTTAGTGAAAAAATAATATCACTTGGTTCAACTGATGGCCTATAAAAAGGTGGCTTATTACTAAGATGCTACATAAGTCCAATTTGTCTGTTTTTCTCAGGTTTTTTTGTGTTGTTCCAATACACACAAAAGAAATAAACATGTGTATACCAAAACTTGTATGTGAAATAATTTTCTGGGAAAAAACTTCATTTCCTTGGAAAATTTCAAGGGTGCCAACACTTTTGGTCATGACTATATCGGAGCACTGCAGGCCAATAACTCCTCATAATGTATAATTCCACCTGTTCTGGAGGTGTAGATGGGCCCCTTACCTCTTGTACCCTTGGTTGCACCAATGATATGTCCACCCCTGGTTGAAATCAACCCCTTCGGATGACTTTTAACAGATCTGTGCGAGTTTTTAATCTTTGGTACTCCTTCTCTACTCTCCTTTTGCCTGACTCTTAAGTCATTGACTCCAAGATTTCTCATTTGCATAAAATGGAACCATCCAAACTTTCTGGAACATCCTGAAAATCATTATCTTTTCTATGGGAGAGTACTACACTGATGAATACAGCAGACTCAAAATTACGAGTCAGCTGTATGTCTTGTTAGGTGCTAAATATTAACGAAACATCACAATATTTTTGTTCCATCTGGTCTAATCGGTTTCTCTGGGAAAAGAAACTAATAAACAAAATGGCATTATAACTAAATGCTTTTAACCCCTTCCTGACATGAGACGTACTATCCCGTCCACGGTACCCGGGCCCGTATGACCGGGGACGGGATAGTACGTCTACCGCGATCAGCGGCGCCCACGTGGTGAGCGCCGCTGATCGCGGCCGGGTGTCAGCTGATTATCACAGCTAACACCCGGCACAATGTGTCAGGGGCAGTCACGGACCGCCCCCGACACATTAACCCCTTGCACACCGCGATCAAACGCGATCGCGGTGTACCGGGAGTTAAAGGGAAGCATCGGCAGGGAGGGGGCTCCCTCCGTGCTTCCCTGAGCCCCCCACGGCAGCGCAATGTGCAGCGCTGCTGCGGGGGGCTCCTTTCCTCCAGGCCCCCGAATCCAAGATGGCGACGGGGGCCTTCGGGGGCCTGGGGAAGCTGGCTTCCTCAGTGCCTGCAAAGCGCAGGCATGAGGAAGCCTTGTGCACTGCCTGTGACAGATTGCTGATCTGTCACAGTGATCTGTGATGTGACAGATCAGCAATCTGTCACAGGACAGTGATGTCCCACCTGGGACTATGTAATAAAGTAAAAAAAAAATTAAAAAAAAGTGTAAAAATAAATTTAAAAAAATCGCCAAATAAATTAGTAAAAAAAAAAAAAAATATTCCCCAATAAATTCATTTTTTGAAAATAATAATAAAAAAAAGCAATAAAAGTACACATATTAGGTATCGCCGCGTCCATAATGACCTGCCCTATAAAACTGTCCCATTAGTTAACCCCTTTAGCGAACCCCTTAAAAAATAAAAATAAAAAACGAAGCAAAAAATAATGATTTATTATCATACCGCCAAACAAAAAGTGCAATAACGCGCGATCAAAAAGACGCATATAAATATCCATGGTACCGCTGAAAACGTCATCTTGTCCCGCAAAAAACGAGCCACCACACAGCATCATCAGCGAAAAAATAAAAAAGTTATAACTCGCAGAATAAAGCGATGCAAAATAATTATTTTTTATATAAAATAGTTTTCATTGCATAAAACCGACAAAAACATAAAAAAACGACCAAAATGAGGAATAAAACCGCTTTATCAATTTTACCGCACGCGGAACGGTGTAAACGCACCCCCCCCAAAAGAAATTCATGAAACGCTGGTTTTTGTTCATTCTGCGTCCCAAAAATCGGAATAAAAAGCGATCAAAAAATTTCACGTGCCCGAAAATGGTACCAATAAAAACGTCAACTCGTCCCGCAAAAAATAAGACCTCACATGACTCTGTGGGTCAAAATAAGGAAAAATTATAGCTCTCAATATGTGGTGATGCAAAAACTATTTTTACAATAAAAAGCGTCTTTTAGCGTGCGACAGCCGCCAAACATAAAAACCGCCATAAATAGTAAATCAAACCCCCCGTTATCACCCCCTTAGTTAGGGAAAAATAATAAAATAAAAAAAATGTATTTATTTCCATTTTTCCATTAGGGTTAGGGCTAGGGTTAGGGCTAGGGGTGTGTTGGGGTAGGGTTGGGGTAGGGTTAGGGCTAGGGTTAGGGCTAGGGTTAGGGCTAGGGTTAGGGCTAGGGCTAGGGTTAGGGCTAGGGTTAGGGCTAGGGTTAGGGGCGTGTTGGGGTTCGGGTTGGAGTTAGAATTGGGGGTTTCCACTGTTTGGGCACATCAGGGGCTCTCCAAATGCAACATGGCGTCTGATCTCAATTCCAGCCAATTCTGAGTTGAAAAAGTCAAATGGTGCTCCTTCCCTTCCAAGCTCTGCTATGCGCCCAAACAGTGTTTTACCCCCACATGTAGGGTAGCAGCCTACTCAGGACAAATTGCAAAACAATTTTTGGCGTCCAATTTCTCCTGTTACCCTTAGGAAAATAAAAAATTGGGGGCAAAAATATCATTTTTGTGGAAAAAAATGATTTTTTTATTTTCACGTCCGAGTGTTGTAAACTTCTGTGAAGCACTTGGGGGTTCAAAGTGCTCACCACACATCTAGATAAGTTCCGTGGGGGGTCTAGTGTCCAAAATGGGGTCACTTGTGGGGAGTTTCAATAGTTTAGGTACATCAGGGGCTCTCCAAACGCACATGACACCCGCAGACCATTCCATCAAAGTCTGCATTCCAAAACGTCACTGCTTCCCTTCCGAGCCCCGACGTGTGTCCATACAGTAGTTTTCTCCCACATATGGGGTGTCAGCGTACTCAGGACAAATTGGACAACAACTTTTGGGGTCCAATTTCTCCTGGTACCCTTGGGAAAATAAAAAAATGGTGACTAAAAGATCATGTTTGTGGAAAAAATACGAATTTTTTATTTTCACGCCCGGGCGTTGTAAACTTCTGTGAATCACTGGGGGGGTCAAAGTGCTCACCACACATCTAGATAAGTTCCTTGGGGGGTCTAGTTTACAAAATGGTGTCATTTGTGGGGGGTTTCCACTGTTTAGGTACATTAGGGGCTCTCCAAAGGCAACATGACACCCGCAGACCATTCCATCAAAGTCTGCATTCCAAAACGTCACTACTTCCCTTCCGAGCCCCAACGTGTGCCCATACAGTAGTTTTCTCCCACATATGGGGTGTCAGCGTACTCAGGACAAATTGGACAACAACTTTTGGGGTCCAATTTCTCCTGGTACCCTTGGGAAAATAAAAAAATGGTGACTAAAAGATCATGTTTGTGGAAAAAATACGAATTTTTTATTTTCACGCCCGGGCGTTGTAAACTTCTGTGAAGCACTGGGGGGGTCAAAGTGCTCACCACACATCTAGATAAGTTCCTTGGGGGGTCTAGTTTACAAAATGGTGTCATTTGTGGGGGGTTTCCACTGTTTAGGTACATTAGTAGCTCTCCAAAGGCAACATGACACCCGCAGACCATTCCATCAAAGTCTGCATTCCAAAACGTCACTACTTCCCTTCCGAGCCCCGACGTGTGCCCATACAGTAATTTTCTCCCACATATGGGGTAGCAGCGTACTCAGGACAAATTGGACAACAACTTTTGGGGTCCAATTTCTCCTGGTACCCTTGGGAAAATAAAAAAATGGTGACTAAAAGATCATGTTTGTGGAAAAAATACGAATTTTTTATTTTCACGCCCGGGCGTTGTAAACTTCTGTGAAGCACTGGGGGGGTCAAAGTGCTCACCACACATCTAGATAAGTTCCTTGGGGGGTCTAGTTTACAAAATGGTGTCATTTGTGGGGGGTTTCCACTGTTTAGGTACATTAGGGGCTCTCCAAAGGCAACATGACACCCGCAGACCATTCCATCAAAGTCTGCATTCCAAAACGTCACTACTTCCCTTCCGAGCCCCGACGTGTGCCCATACAGTAGTTTTCTCCCACATATGGGGTATCAGCATACTCAGGACAAATTGGACAACAACTTTTGGGGTCCAATTTCTCCTGGTACCCTTGGGAAAATAAAAAAATGGTGACTAAAAGATCATGTTTGTGGAAAAAATACAAATTTTTTATTTTCACGCCCGGGCGTTGTAAACTTCTGTGAAGCACTGGGGGGGTCAAAGTGCTCACCACACATCTAGATAAGTTCCTTAGGGGGTCTAGTTTCCAAAATGGTGTCATTTGTGGGGGGTTCCACTGTTTTGGTACATCAGGAGTTTTCCAAACGCGACATGGTGTCCGATCTCAATTCCAGCCAAAAACGTCAAATGGCGCTGCTTCCCTTCCGAGCTCTGCCATGCGCCCAAATAGTGGTTTACCCCCACATGTGGGGTATCAGCGTACTCAGGACAAATTGCACAATTACTTTTAGGGTCCTGTTACCCTTGGAAAAATAAGAATTGAGGGTGAAAAGATCATTTTTGTTGAAAAAATATGATTTTTTAATTGTATGGCTTTATGTTATAAACTTCTGTGAAGCCCATGGGGGTTCAAAGTTCTCACCACACATCTAGATAAGTTCCTTAGGGGTCTAGTTTCCAAAATGGTGTCATTTGTGGGGGGGTTTCCACTGTTTTGGTACATCAGGGGTTTTCCAAACGCGACATGGTGTCCGATCTCAATTCCAGCCAAAAACGTCAAATGGCGCTGCTTCCCTTCCGAGCTCTGCCATGCGCCCAAATAGTGGTTTACCCCCACATGTGGGGTATCAGCATACTCAGGACAAATTGCACAATAACTTTTAGGGTCCTGCTACCCTTGGGAAAATAAAAATTGGGGTGAAAAGATCATTTTTGTGGAAAAAATATGATTTTTTAATTGTACCGCTGTACGTTATAAACTTCTGTAAAGCCCTTGTGGGTTCAAAGTTCTCACCACATATCTAGATAAGTTCCTTGGGGGGTCTAGTTTCCAAAATGGGGTCACTTGTAGGGGGTTTCCACTGTTTAGGTACATCAGGGACTCTCCAAACGTGACATGGCGTCCAATCTGAATTCCAGCCAATTTTGCATTGAAAAAGTCAAACGGCGCTCCTTCCATTCTGAGCTCTGCCATGCGCCGAAACAGTCGTTCCCCCCCACATATCAGGTATCTGCGTACTCAGGACAAATTGCACAATAACTTTTGCAGTTCAATTTCTCCTGTTACCCTTGGTAAAATAAAAAAAATTGAACCTGAAGTATTTTTTTTATGAAAAAAAGTTAGATGTTCATTTTTTTTTAAATATTCAAAAAAATTCCTGTGACGCACCTAAAGGGTTAATAAACTTCTTGAATGTGGTTTTGAGCACCTTAAGGGGTGCAGTTTTTAGAATGGTGTCACTTTTGGGTATTTTCTATCATATAGACCCCTCAAAGTGGCTTCAAATGTGATGTGGTCCTAAAAATAAAATGGTGTTGTAAAAATGAGAAATCGCTGGTCAACTTTTAACCCTTATAACTTCCTAACAAAAAAAAATTTTGGTTCCAAAATTGTGCTGATGTAAAGTAAACATGTGGGAAATGTTAGTTATCAAGTTTTTTGTGTGCCGTATCTCTGTGATTTAAGGGCATAAAAATTCAAAGTTGGAAAATTGCGAAATTTTCAAAATTTTCGCCAAATTTCCGTTTTTCTCACAAATAAACGCAAGTTATTTGAATGAAATTTTACCACTATCATGAAGTACAATATGTCACGAGAAAACAAAGTCAGAATCACCAGGATCCATGGAAGCGTTCGAGAGTTATGACCTCATAAAGGTACAGTGGTCAGAATTGTAAAAATTGGCCTGGTCATGAACGTGCAAACCACCCTTGGGGGTGAAGGGGTTAATTAGGAAATCATAATAATTTTATCTAGGGAGGTATTCACTATAGAAGAAAATGGCTGCCACCTGCCGTCTTGTTTTTTTTTACAGAAATCTGTCTAACAATTTTAGTAGGACAGTAGCCTGTGAGCATGTGCAGTAGTAAGCTCACTTTTTTTTTTCATTTGTAGAAAGATGTGCTCCTAGTAGACATTCTGATCTAATAATGGAGTAGAAGGCGCTCTCCCTGCTACCCATTATTTCTTTTGATTCTGTCTTTGGATATGCCAGATAAAGCAGAACCCATTTACATTGCTGTCTACCCTGTGTTTCTCATGTAAATCTGGAGAAATTAGTGGTGCTGAGGTGTGGAGTTGCTACTCACACTGCTGTCCACCCTGTCTGATTTAATACTGGCGATAACAGGAGCGCTAAAGTAAGACGATGCTGCTCACACTGCTGTTCATCCTGTCTATCTCAGTCAATTCTAGAGATACCAGGAGTGCTGAGGTAAGAAGAAGCCACTTACTCTGCTGTTCATCATGTCTATCTTTTCTAATATTAGAGATATAAAAAGTGCTGTGGTCTGAAGAGGCTGCTCAGATTGCTGTCCAACATGTCTATCTGATCTACAGGGTGGGCCATGTATATGGATACACCTAAATTAAATGGGAATGGTTAGTGATATCAACTTCCTGATTGTGGCACATTATTATATGGGAGGGGGAAAACTTTTCAAGATGGGTGGTGACCATGGTGGCCATTTTATAAATGGCCCACCCAGGTGTATCCATATAAATGGCCCACCCTGTAGTAAAGGAAACTCCATGGTTGCTGAGGTAAGATGAAGCTTCTCACACTGCTATACATCATGTCTATCTGACCTAATATTGGAAATACTAGTGATGTTGAGGTAACAAGAGGCTGCTTACACTGCTGTACACTGTCAGTTATATCTAATACTGGTGCAGAGGTAAGTAGAAGCTGTTTACACTAATATTCAACCTGTCTATCTGATCTAATACTGGAGATACCCAGGTGGCTGAAGTAACAAGAGGCTGCTCACACTGCTGTCCACCATGTCTATCTGATCTAATACTAGAGATACCAGGGATGGTAAGGTAAGAGGAGGCTGCTCACACTGCTGTCCACCATGTCTATCTGATGTAATAATGGAGGTACCAAAGGAGCTGAAGTGAGAAGAGGCTGCTCACACTGATGTCTCCCTGTCTATCTGAATTCTCAGTGGATGCTATGAGCTGACACAGGTTTACACATCACCAGGTTACTGCAGCACAGCTTCTTAATGCAGATGCTGACAGACACCTGTCCTATTAACATTCTAGGAATGGTTTAGGTTAATGTAACAAGGTGGTGGCCATTTTAGTTCTATAGTGGTTACCTCCCTGTGATTTTCTAATTAAAGTTATTTAATGATTTATTTATTGTCACATTTTCATTAGTTGTTTGTTTATTCTTTTCCCAGTGAGCCCTATTGCACTTTTTATACTCTTTAAAAAAGAAACTAAGACTGCTGTAATAAAAGCAAAAACAATATTCTTAACTCCTAGATTCCCTGCACTGCTGTTTTGATTCTTTGACAATCTCAGAACAGGACCAAAGACAAGGAACTCAAAAGGAAATGTAAAAATAGTATTGGGTCAGCAGTGAGTTGAGTTTGACTTTATTCCACTTTTACTACAGCATTTTGAGCTAATTTAAAAAAAAAATATTGGTGGGAACATGGCTTGAGTTTACCTGCAGCAACTTGCTGAGCTCCATCTCTATCCTCAAAAAAGAGTCAATTAATGTGATTTTCGGAGATTAGTTCGTTCGGAAGTTTTGTTTACGTTGGTATGCGTTTATGTGGTACTTTAATTTAAACGTGATTACTTGTTTTTGTATATCACAAGCGTCTTCTCACTCCTTTTCTTTCCCTTTTCTTTCCTCCCCTCCCGCCCATTTTCCCTCCCCTCTTCCTTTATTTCTCTTATCCCCATTTCTTTCCATCTCCCTCTTAAATTTAAAATTTCAATAAAGTTTGTTTGAAAAAGTTATTTTTTACCCTTATAGCATTAATCGATTGTTTGCAATTTACTGAATTTCATTTTGAAACAGAAAAAAGCTACATGTTGGCGTTTGAGCAAGTTTTTTGTTGGTTCCAAAGAACGTCCTGCAGCTTCAGTTTCAGAAGTGGCTGAGCTACTGGGTGTGCCACTGCAGAGAAAAAAGACTATTACTACTCTATAGTACAAATCTCTGCAGTCCATCGCCCCAACTTTGCCTAGCAAGAGAATGGGTTCCTCTATTCCTTCTACTGGCAAATTCTCTGTGAAGCCAGTAGGGGTTATTTAGTTTGCTCTTGGATATCGATAACAACAATAAGTTATGGGACAAACCAGTTATGGGACATGTTAGTTACCAATAAGGTGGTCTCAGAGATCTATCTGAAGCAGGCTAAAGCTATGTTCACTGAGTAACTTTGATGTGACCTGAGCACAGTGGGGTCCATCCCTGCTTATTAGACAAGTGTGGCATACAACTGAGTCCTCCTACTTGCATGTTCTTTGCAGAATTCTTCAGTTGCTGATGTTGTTGTGATGGAGTTGTTCATGAAAAATTTTATGTTGGCATTGAGGACTTCAATTTTGCTATCAGCAGTACCTCCGATTTCTGCTGTTTCCTCTAAACTTGCATCAACTGCTTCCAAAGAGGTCAATAACAGATTGATGGATGTAATGAAAAAACATACAAGATGAATGAGTCATTCCTTTCTTTTGCAGACCTATCTCTCCTCTTTTAAACTCTATATGGCTGCCTTTCAGGACAAATCCAGTGGTGCAACGTAAACGTCATCTCAAAATCCGTTCACTGTCTTGTTTTTTTCCACCCTGACACTCTGATCAATAAAACTTCTATAAAAATCTATTGGAAATTAAAAAAAAAAAAATATGGGTCAGATAACCTCTTTAAGTGTGTTGCAATAGGTTAACATAATCTTATTACTTATCTACTTTACATTTTTTCAGCAATTCTGATTTTGCCTGATTAATCCCAAGCACCAGTCCACAAAACGGGTGTGGATTATTAAAAGCACATTAAAACAAAGGCATTTTGAGGTGTTCCCAGGTGATTTCTGGCATTCCTGGGAATTCTCAGAATCAAAAATCCCAGATCTGATGTATATTCTGACAAATAATAGGACAGGGAATAAAATAAAGTAATAAAAATAAAATAAAACCTGACATTATTATCTATTACAAAAATTACTGTGACAGTTTACTATTTTGCCAGAACAGTTTAAGAAATGAGCTGGGCTGTGCTTTATTACTATGCACAACAAGACACAACCATTAGTTACTGCAATTATTAAATTATATTTTTACTGTCATCTTTGTGGACTTTCATTTGAAGTTGATTATATTAGTGATGAGAGGCCTCTCCTGTTGAATTTTCATAGATGATGGTCTCTTTCTACAATAAATTAAAATGAGATGCTAAGTCACATTTATCATCATTCTGACCAAGCCAAAAAAAGACAGAATTTGTAGAATTGTACGAGAAAGCCTGAAAATTCTACCCTGCAAGCAAAGTACATAACTTTTGTAGGCTAGAAGCTTTTAAGAGAAGAAAGTGATCATACATCGTATTATGGAGTGAACCTCCGATTGTTGAGTGACCTCTGATCACCAGCAATCATACCTAAGAGAACATTGTACTATTGCAGAGGAGGAATATCAAAAGATTGTGCTTATAACAAACTTTAAACTAGAATTTGCCTTTTTAGTCATTCTTTCCTTGAACACTGTAATGTTAGCTTTTCATCTTCCCACATCTTGCGTCAAACACCTAAAATATATTAAAAAATGGTACAGTAAGTTCAAACTGAGACAGATATTAGAAAGTGTCCTTCAAATTGAGAGTCTGCTCCCAAGCTTCCTTTTTTTCTCCTGGAGAAACCAACAATAGATTCTCATATGAGACGAATGACAAATGCATTATACTTAGCTCTACCATTACTTTCCTCCAAGAGCACTAAAGGAATCACAACTCCTGGGTTACTCTACTGGGTAAATAATATGCAAAACAAGGACAGGACTATATTCAAGGGCAACTCAAGGGGAAAATCTGATAATTTCATTACAAAATAAAATGAGCTGAGATAATGTTCTACCAGGAAATGAGGCAAGATCGAGAACACTTAGGTAAATTAAGAAACAGTTTTAGAACACAGTACACATGCAATCAATCTTGGATACCAGCACATTGCACCATTACCAGTCTAGAATTATGCTCGATACCAGCACATTGCACCATTACCAATCTAGAATTATGCGCTTGATACCAGCACAATTATCAGTCTAGAATTATGCTCGATACCAGTACATTGCACCATTACCAGTCTAGAATGATGCTTGATACCAGCACATTGCACCATAGCCAATCTAGAATGTTGCTTGATACCAGCACATTGCGCCATTACCAGTCTAGAATTATGCTTGATTCCAGCACAGTGCACCATTACCAGTCTAGAATTGTGGTTACAAATGTTATCAGATGTACATATGAGTAGTTGTTGCTAGGATTGCATTTCCTCAGTCACAAGCTTTCAGTACCTTCATATAACAGGCTCTGATAGTTATATTTAGAGGTGTTGCCAAGTGTTTTGTGTAATTTGTAATTATTGTATAATAACGGATATGCAAATGCATATCATTGACTGACTTATGATTGCGCATCATTTTCAAGATTTGTCTCAGGAATAAAAACATTCATCTTAAAGAGGATATGTCAGCTCTGCTGCCATGTCTCTTTTAGGCCATATTTGTATTTTCCATAACATGATTTTCAGTCCTCTTTTCTTAGAACTTTATGCTGTGCCATTACTCTTTTTCCTCCTAGAAATACACAGTATTAATAAATTGACAAATGAGTGTTACTATTTTCCATGCCAAAGGGTTGTTCCCTACACAATCTGTCACAGTCCAATCTGTAATGCCATTGTTAGACTATACAAGGACCCAGCCCTGCAAGATCCAGTTGTCAATTTGTTCACACATTTCAAATAGGACTAAAAAAGAAAAAGCACAATGCAGAGTTCTAAGAAAAATGCTCCACTATTCTTATTTTATAGAAAATATCTTTAATTACTGAAACAGGCATGTTAGTAGGCCTGAGCAGTACACTTAAGACTTCAGATGCTGACTTTTGTAGTATTCATTTAACATACTGTATCTCACAATGTGAGAGATCAATCCAGGAGCTGACATTAACATACTATTAGTGCTGCACAGGGGAACAAGAAGTATGGGGCCAACTTCTATCTCCAAAGAAGGTAGCATTGCGCATTATGTTGAGCTATAGGACTAATCTGTGTCCACCCATAGATCAATCACATGTTGGATCAATCAAACACATTGCTTGTGTAAGCACTTACCGAGATGAGTCCCTAGTCCATTAATCCATAGCATCGAAGGGGTAACACCGTGGAAGTCTCTATCTGGTGCGTGCTCCGCTGCACACCTGTCCACACAGAGGGATACAGCTCACGATCTGGTACCTGGCACCAGTTCCCTACTGCAAGTACCTCACACTGGCGGTGCAACCGATGCTCTATGCGCTCCCTGTCTCACGGGGTCCTCACACAACCCCGAACGGGTCTTAGCTCTGCGCTCCCTCAGTATCTGCAGAGGGCGGCGCACACCTGTCTCCATTCTCTGCCGGCGGGAATCTTCTGACTCTTCCCGGGCTTCCTATTCTGTTCTCTCCTCTCTCTGCTCACCAAGCCCCCTGTCAACAGGTCATCAGTCCTGTCCGGTTCCCCTTTCTTTTCCCCTGGCAACACTGGATGCAGCCCTGGCAGTTCCGGACCCGGCATCATATAGGTACCCGCAGCCCAGTCTTCCTCCTTACACTTGCAGAGAGTTGGCTGCAATTCTGGTTCTTGCAAATCATGTTGTCAAGCACACAGTGCGGTGACTAGTCGGGGAAACCAACGTCCTCTTGACTAGCCTGAAAATAATTATCATATCGGAAAAAGATGTTTAACCTTTTTTGACATATACTGCAAGTAATTGTACTGTACAAAGGGCTTGTTAGGCAGGGTGTTAATATAAAGATAAATACATAGTGGCTGTTTGATGGGCATGGGAGTCATGTCAGGATCTCTATAAAGAAGACCTATCACTTGCTATAAATATGTAGTTATCAATCTATATATATAAAATTGAATGTGTATGTGTGTATCACCAACCAATCACGAAGCATCTTTCATTTCACCAGAACTGTATAAAAGAAGCTGAGCTGTGATTGGTTGCTATGAACAACAGTTTTCCTTGCAACCAATCACTAAGCATCTTTCATTTCACCAGAGCTGTTTAAAAGAAGCTGAGCTGTGACTGGTTGCTATGAGCAACAGTTTTCCCACTCGACAACACCTCAGCAGACACTGACCAGGTGGGAGAAATTTAGCATCCCCGGGAACCTAAGCTCCAAGCCATTGTCTGCCCCCAGAAAGGAGCAGAGAGCACATGACATAAATGAATCCTCCCTCCCATGCCAATATCACCATCACACATACTCCATTCCATAGTCACATCTTTCCTCTTAAAGGAATCTCCGGTATGAAAGTTAGGGCAAATCCCTCAGTGCTCTGATACTGACCACAGGCTTCTATTAAAGGGATCATTGGTATGGAAGTCAGGGCAAATCCATCCAGTGCTCTGGTTCTGACCCCAGGGTCTCTTAAAGGGATCCCTGGTATGGAAGTTAGGACCGTTCCACTCAGCACTCTGGTTCTGACCCCAGGGTCTCTTAAAGGGGCCATTGGTATGGAGGTTAGAGAAATTCCCGTAAGCACTCTGGTTCTGACCCCAGGTCCCTCTTAAAGGGATTCCCGGTACGAAAGTCAGGGCAAATCCATCCAGCGCTTTGGTTCTGATGCCAGGCCTCTCTTAACAGGATCCCCGGTATGGAAGTGAGGGCAATTCCACTCAGCATTCTGGTTCTGAACCCAGGCTCTCTTAAAGGGATCCTCCGGTATGGAAGTCAGGTCAATTGCCTTCAAATGCTCTGGTTCTGACCCCAGGCCTCAATTAAAGGGATCATTGGTATGGAAGTCAGGGAAAATCCATCCAGCACTTTGTGTTTGACCCCAGGCCTCTCTTAAAGGGATCCCTGGTATCTAAGTTAGGACTGGTCCACTCAGTGTTCTGGTTCTGACCCCAGGGCCTCTTAAAGGGATCATTGGTATGGAAGTCAGGGCAATTCCACTCAGCACTCTGGTTCTGACCTTTGGCCCCTCTTAAAGGGATCCCCGGTAAGGAAGTGAGGGCAAATCCACTCTGCGCTCTGATTCTGACCCCAGGCCCCTCTTAAAGGGATCCCTGGTATGGAAGTGAGGGTAAATCCACTCTGTGCTTTGGTACTGACCCCAGGCCTCTCTTAAAGGGATCTCCGGTCTGGAAGTTACGGTAAATCGCTCAGCGCTCTGATTCTCACCCTAGGCTTCTATTAAAGGGATCATTGATATGGTAGTCAGGGCAAATCCACTCAGCACTCTGGTTCTGATGCCAGGTTGACGGGATAATGTGGGATATTAGGGGTAGTAGTCCAGTGGCTCTTGCTGATGGGATGATGTGGGATATTAGGGGTAGTAGTCCAGTGGCTCTGGCTGACGGGATGATGTGGGATATTAGGGGTAGTAGTCCGATGGCTCTGGCTGATGGGATGATGTGGGATATTAGGGGTAGTAGTCCGGTGGCTCTGGCTGACGAGATGATGTGGATATTAGGGGTAGTAGTCCGGTGGCTTTAACGGGATGATGTGGGATATTAGTAGTCCAGTAGCTCTTGCTGACGGGATGATGTGGGATATTATAGTGAATGTGGCTATGCAGAATGGGCGGGGCTCTACACTCAGCTTTATATATATAGACATATTCATTATAATTTGTTATAACTAACCATAGTTAGTTACTATGCCCAGGAAACGCCGGGCTCTTCAGCTAGTATGCTATAAATGAAGGTGGAATGGTCCACAAGAAGAAGCATAGACAAAAATTGAGGACCCGGCTCACTTAGCGAAAAAGACTAGATTTAAATGCATTGTAAGGGTGCATATCTCAGGAATGGAGAGGTGCATAAACAGAAAATAAATGCCAGGTTCAGCAATGAAGTGGCATGTATACCAGGAAAAGGAACTTACTTATTTACGGCAAGTGACAGGTCTTTTTTAAAGCACAGATCACTCTACAATTCAGGTTGATATATTGTAACAGCTGTATAAAAGCTATGTAAAAGCTTAATTCAATGTTTTCAGCCATTGGATGTAAAATAAAGTAATACCATTGACTATCAGCAGTTAGAGATCTTAAAAACGTTGAATAATTGAAACAGATAGTACAAAATAACAACAATATCCCTGTCATGGCTTAACCCCTTAACCCCCAAGGGTGGTTTGCACCTTCATGACCGGGCCAATTTTTACAATTCTGACCACTGTCCCATTATGAGGTAATAACTCTGAAACGCTTCCATGGATCCCACTGATTCTGACATTTTTTTCTCGTGACATATGGTACTTCATGTTAGTGGTAAAATTTCATTCAAATAACTAGCGTTTATTTGTGAAAAAAACAGAAATTTGGCGAAAATTTTGAAAATTTCGCAATTTTCCAACTTTGAATTTTTATGCCCTTAAATCACAGAGATATGTGTGGCGCCCCAGAGGGTTCAGTCACCACAGAGGTAGTGCACCTCCTCCTGAGGTGTAGTATCCCACTCTCCAGGTAAGATGGGAACACCTGACCAGCCTCCAACACCTGCATCCCACACAAACACAGTAGTGTAGCAGAGCAACCTTCATGGCTCCCTGCTTGGAACACGAAGAGTGCTGGGAGGTGGGTGGAGCTTAGACTGCACAAGAGAGCGGGAGAATATTAGGAAATAGGTCAGTCTGTGAGAGAATATCCCATGAGAGGGATGGAGTGAAGGAAGTGCTGCAGCAGACTCCTGTGACCTGGAGCTGCTGGCACAGGAAAGAGCCATAGAAAGCCTGATTCTTCAGAAGGAAGATAGTTTAGTACGGAATGTAAGGAGAAGAGAACTAAGGACTAGGGTCAGAGCAGAGCCCTTCATCAAGTTTGAAGCGTATGGCCGGGGTCCAGTCCACGAGGCTGTTTGTGAAACTAATGTTCAGCAGCAGACACCAGAGGAATAGGAGCTGTGACCACTCTATTCCCACAAAAGACTCGAAGACACGGTGGCAACCTATGTGTGAGCCGGGACATGATGGATGGAGTCCCCAAAGCAGGCTACAGTCACTTGTCATGCGAGTAGAGTTCCAAGGAACATCTGAGAGGAGGAACTTGGGTTTAACACACAACTACAAGTATTTCAATACAAGCGCTAGTGAGGAGACGTTCAGAACAGGCACACTAAAGGGAGAGCTGGAAAGGTTAATTCCGTCTGCCTGGGAGTTGGCTGAGCCCCTGATCTGGAGACCGCGGCATTGAAGCGGGCACCTGTCTGTGCCAAGAACATGAGTAAAAGAACTGGAACTGCGCTCATCTGTCTCATTGCCTTCTTCCTGCGCCAACCCGCTTAGCACTGCTACATCTCTGTGCCTAACACTGCACCATCTAATTCTCCTCACTATCTCCTCATTTGCCAACCTCATCTACTCTGCCCTGGGACTACAGCCCTACCTGTGGAGGGCTACAACATCATTGCTGCACCACTCCATCTGTCCCAGAGAAGCAACCCTGCAGCGCTGGTCAAACTGACCAGAAACCACAGGTGGCATCACGAATCATCTCAATGACTTTATCCCCATCACTCTACCCCTTTTACATTGACTGCCTGAGGCCACGGACCGGGTCACTGCCACTGTGACATTCCCATTGTAATCAATGGGCCCGGCACTAAGTACCCCACGGCCTCTGGGGGTGAGTCATATGACACACAAAAAACTTAATAAATAACATTTCACATATGATTACTTTACATCAGCACAATTTTTGTACCAACATTTTTTTTTTGTTAGGAAGTTATAAAGGTTAAAAGTGGACCAGCGATTTCTCATTTTTGCAACACCATTTTATTTTTATGGACCACATCACATTTGAAGTCACTTTGAGGGGTCTATATGATAGAAAATACCCAAAAGTGACACCATTCTAAAAACTGCACCCTTCAAGGTGCTCAAAACCATATTCAAGAACTTTATTAACCCATCAGGTGCTTCATCAGGAAGTTTTTGAATGTTTAAAAAAAATGAACATTTAACTTTTTTTCACAAAAAAATTACTTCAGGTCCAATTTTTTTATTTTACCAAGGGTAACAGGAGAAATTGGACTGCAAAAGTTATTGTGCAATTTGTCCTGAGTACGCTGATACCTGATATGTGGGTGGAACCACTGTTTCGGTGCATGGCAGAGCTCAGAAGGGAAGGAGCGCCGTTTGACTTTTTCAATGCAAAATTGGCTGGAATTCAGATCGGGCGCCATGTCACGTTTGGAGTGCTCCTGATGTACCTAAACAGTGGAAACCCCCCACAAGTAACCCCATTTTGGAAACTAGATCCCCCAAGGAACTTATCTAGATATGTGGTGAGAACTTTGAACCCACAAGGGCTTCACAGAAGTTTATAACGTACAGCCGTACAATTAAAAAATCATATTTTTTCCACAAAAATGATCTTTTCACCCCCAAGTTTTGTTTTCCCAAGGGTAACAGGACCCTAAAAGTTATTGTGCAATTTGTCCTGAGTACACTGATACCCTATATGTGGGTGTAAATGACTCTTTGGGCACATGGCAAAGCTCGGAAGGGAAGCAGTGCCATTTTACTTTTTTGGCTGGAATTGAGATCGGACACCATGTCGCGTTTGGAAAGCCCCTGATGTACCAAAACAGTGTAAACTCCCCACAAATGACACCATTTTGGAATCTATACCCCCCCAAGGAACTTATCTAGATGTGTGGTGAGAACTTTGAACCGCCAAGGGCTTCACAGAAGTTTATAACGTACAGCAGTAAATTAAAAAATCATATTTTTTCCACAAAAATGATCTTTTCATCCTCAATTTTTATTTTTCTAAGGGTAACAGGACCCCAAAAGTTATTGTGCAATTTGTCCTGAGTGCGCTGATACCCCATATGTGGGGGTAAACCACTATTTGGGCACATGGCAGAGCTCGGAAGGGAAGCAGCGCCATTTGACTTTTTTGGCTGGAATTGGGATTGGATGCCATGCCGCATTTGGAAAGCCCCTGATGTACCTAAACAGTGGAAACCCCCCACAAATGACACAATTTTGGAAACTAGACCCCTCAGGAACTTATCTAGATGTGTGGTGAGCACTTTGAACCCCCAAGGGCTTCACAGAAGTTTATGACGCCCGGGCATGAAAATAAAAAAATCATATTTTTTACACAAACATGATTTTTAGTCCCCAATTTTTTTACTTTCCCAAGGGTAACAGGAGAAATTGGACCCCAAAATTTTTTTGTCCAATTTGTCCTGAGTATGGTGATACCCCATATGTGGGAGCAAACTACTGTATGGGGACACATCGGGGCTCGGAAGGGAAGTAGTGACGTTTTGGAATGGAGACTTTGATGGAATGGTCTGCGGGTGTCATGTCGCGTTTGGAGAGCCTCTGATGTGCCTAAACTGTTGAAACTCCCCACAAGTGGACCCATTTTGGAAACTAGACCCCCCACGGAACTTATCTAGATGTGTGGTGAGCTGTTATGAGCTCATTTTCTGCTCCACCAGCTGGGAGTTCTCCTTCTGTTCTCCCTCTGGTAGTGACAGGAGGTAGTGAGGTTAGTTTAATTGGTAATGGTCTGCCACCTGAAGAGGAGGATAGTGATTGGATCTCTGGAGTATCAGACTGGATATAAGACAGCCAACGCCCTATCCTGTTGCTGGTGATTCAGTCTGTTTCTCAGGTCTTGGACTTCAGCTCTGCTCCGGTATTCTTAAGTTAAGTTTGTTTTTTTGCTAATGTTCACACTTGCTCTTGTTGGTCAACTCAGTTTTTGTGTGGTCAGCCAGCCCGGCTGGGCTGTGCTGAATTTCCACTCTTATTTATCTGTATTTGCCAATTTGCCTTTTTGTCCTTTATTAGATTGGCCTCTTTTTGCTCTGTCTCAGAATATTCCCGAGTGCTGATATAGTGGGAGAAGTCTAGTGACTTCAGGGTTAATTTTGCTATCAGAAGCGTTGGACATTATTTTTGTAGGGTTTTTTGGCAGATTGCAGACAGTATCTTTCCTTTCCTGTCCTTTCAAGTTAGTTTGGCCCCATCGTTTGCTCAGCCTATTTTTCTGCCTTTGTTTGTGTTTTCATCTTGCTTCACCGTCAATACATGTGGGGGGCTATCTTTCCTTTGAGGTCTGCTCTGGGGAGTTAGTTTTCCTCTTTTCTTACTTTAGGCTTATTTAGCTCTCCGGTTGTGACGAGGCATCCAGGACCACCGTAGGAACGCTCCACGACTGCTTCTAGTTGTGTGTTAAGATCAGGGCTCTGCAGTCTGCATAGTTACCAACCTCTCTGGTTTTCTGAGACTTAGCGTGTGTTGCTTTTTTCCTCCTCGGTGACCCATTCATAACAGAATCACCAGCCATACCGCAGATTCTAGGGTACTCAAAAGCAGGAAGGAATTGTTTAAGAAAAAAAGAGAAAGAAAAAAAAGTGTCAGAATTTCTTTTTTTTTTCCTCTTTTTCTCTGGGGCCATAGGAGGATTTTTTCTCTCCTAATGGAGATAAAGCAACTGTCTGATCGTGTGGAGCAACTTGCTGCTGAAGTGCAGGGAATTTCTACCTACCTCATTCAGTCACATGTTGCTGAACCCAAGATCCCTACTCCTGATGTGTTTTCTGGGGATCAGTCTAAATTTCTGAATTTTAAGAATAATTGTAAATTATTTCTTGCCTTGAAGCCTAACTCATCGGGGAGCTCTGTGCAGCAGGTTAAAATTGTCATCTCCTTGCTGCGCGGCGATCCCCAGGATTGGGCGTTTTCTCTGACACCTGAAAATCCTATTGTGACTAATGTGGATGCATTTTTTCAGGCTTTGGGGTTGTTGTATGATGAACCTAATGCCGTTGATCAAGCTGAGAGAACCCTGTTGGCATTAAGCCAGGGTCAGGATCCTGCAGAGTTGTACTGTCAAAAATTCTGAAAGTGGGCGGTCCTTACTACATGGAATGATAGTGCACTGGCAGCTCTCTTTCGGAAAGGTTTATCAGAGACCGTAAAAGATGTTATGGTGGGATTTCCTGTTCCCTCTGGTCTGGATGGCTCTATGTCATTAGCCATTCAAGTTGATCGGCGTTTACATGAACGTAAGACTACACGGGAGGCGCTGCCACTTTCTGAACAAATGTCTGAACCTATGCAATGTGATGGGGTGTTGTCTAGGGCGCAACGTCGGGAGTTTAGAAGGCATAATAAGCTGTGTTTTTTCTGTGGAGACGCCTCTCATACTATTTCTGTCTGCCCTAAAGGAGAGAAACGTTTTGCACACACATTTGCTGTGGGCAGTGTACAACCTAAGTTCCTTTTGGCAATTACTTTGATCTGCTCCTTGTCCACATTTTCCACAAAGGCTTTTGTGGATTCAGGAGCAGCTCTGAATCTGATGGATTTGGACTTTGCTAAACGCTGTGGCTTGTCCATGACGCCTCTGCAGACGCCTATTCCTTTGAGGGGTATTGATGCCACTCCTTTGGCAGAGAATAAACCTCAGTTTTGGACCCAGGTGATAATGCGAGTTGCCCCAGACCACCAAGAAAATTGTAAATTTTTGGTTCTGCATAATTTACATGATACTATTGTTCTGGGTTTCCCCTGGTTGCAAACTCATAACCCAGTTTTGGATTGGAAATCTGTGTCTGTGGTGCGTTGGGGTTGTCAGTGTGTTCTTTGGGACGCTCCTGTTTTCTCCACCTCTCCTCAGTCTCTTGATATTCCTGATTATCTTGCTGATTTCTCTGATGTATTTAGTGAGAGTAAGTCTGCATCTTTGCCTCCTCATAGAAGTTATGACTGTGCAATTGAGTTGATGCCTGAGTGTAAATTTCTCAAGGGTCGGCTTTTCAACTTATCTGTACCCGAACATGATGCTATGCGATCCTATATTAAGAAGTCGTTGGAGAAGGGTCATATTAGACCATCCTCGTCACCTTTAGGCGCTGTTTTTTTTTTGTGGCCAAGAAAGATGGTTCATTAAGACCGTGTATTGATTATCGTTCCCTTAACAAGATGACGGTTAAATATCAGTACCCGTTACCTCTGATGTCTGATTTATTCTCCAGATTTAAGAGTGCCTGCTGGTTTACTAAGCTTGATCTCAGGGGGGCGTATAATCTTATTCGCATCAAGCATGGGGATCAATGGAAGACGGCGTTTCATACTCCGGAGGGACATTTTGAGTACCTGGTGATGCCTTTTGGGCTCTCCAATGCCCCTTCTGTCTTCCAGTCCTTTATGAATGATATTTTTTGAGACTTTGTAGATAAGTTTTTGATCATCTATCTGGATGATATTTTGATCTTTTCTGGTGATTGGATTTCCCATGTGGAACATGTCCGGACTGTGTTCCGGATTTTGAGGGAGAATTCCCTGTTTGTTAAGGGATCGAAATGCCTCTTTGGTGTACAGAGGATTTCATTTTTGGGATTTATCTTGTCTCCATCGACTATTGAAATGGACCCGGCCAAGGTACAGGCCTTTTATGATTGGGTTCAGCCTACTTCTTTGAAGGCTCTCCAGAAGTTTTTGGGTTTTGCTAATTTCTATCGTAAATTTATAGGTAATTTTTCTAGTATTGTCAAACCACTGACTGATCTGACCAAGAAGGGAGCTGATGTGCTGAATTGGTCTCCTGAGGCTGTCTCAGCATTTCAGGAGCTTAAGCGGAGATTTCCTTCAGCTCCAGTTCTACGGCAACCTGATGTCTCACTTCCATTTCAAGTGGAGGTAGACGCTTCTGAGATTGGTGCAGGAGATGTTTTGTCCCAAAAAGATCCTGTGACTTCTAAGATGAATCCCTGTGCCTTCTTTTCTCGAAAGTTCTCCCCATCTGAACGCAACTATGACGTGGGGAATTGGGAATTGTTGGCCATGAAATGGGCATTTGAGGAGTGGAGACATTGGTTGAAGGGAGCTAGACATCAATTTGTGGTCCTCACCGATCACAAGAATCTGATCTATCTGGAGTCGGCTAAATGCTTGAATCCTAGACAGGCTAGATGGGCCTTGTTTTTCACACGTTTTAATTTTGTGGTCTTTTTTCTTCCGGGCTCTAAGAATGTTAAGGCAGATGCCCTTTCTAGGAGTTTCTTTGCTGATTCTCTTAATGTGACTGAGCTTACTGCTATCCTAGGTGAGGGGGTAGTTTTTTCTGCCATTTTGCCCGATTTGTGATGCACCCTGGAGGAATTTCAGGAGCATAAACCTGAGCGTTGCCCTACGGGAAGATTGTATGTACCTGACCAGTGGAGAAAGAGAGTGATGTCTGAAGTCCATTGCTCCGCATTGACTGGTCATTCAGGTATTTTTGGTACCAGAGATTTGGTGAGTCAGTCGTTTTGGTGGCCTGCCTTGTCTCGTGATGTCAGGAAATTTGTACAGTCCTGTGGGACTTGTTCTCGGTCTAAACCCTGTTCTCGTTCTAGTGGGTTGCTGACGCCCCTCCCGGTGCCCAGGAGGCCATGGACCCATATCTCAATGGATTTTATTTCTGATCTTCCAGTCTCTCAGAGAATGACTGTTATCTGGGTGACTTGTGATAGATTTTCGAAGATGGTCCATCTTGTTCCACTCCCAAAGTTGCCATCTTCCGCTGAGTTGGTAGCCTTGTTTTTGCAACAGGTGGTTCGGTTACACAGGATTCCTGAGAACATTGTGTCCAATAGAGGGTTCCAGTTTGTTTCCAGATTTTGGAAAGCCTTTTGTTCCAATCTGGGAATTCAGTTATCCTTCTCCTCCGCGTTTCATCCCAGACCAATGGGCAGACTGAGAGAGCAATCCAAACCTTGGAGTCTTATTTAAGATGTTTTATATCTGCTGATCAAGATGATTGGGTCTCAATTTTGCCCTTGGCCGAATTTGCGCTGAACAATAGAGCTAGTTTTTCCACTTTGATGTCACCCTTTTTCTGTAATTTTGGGTTTCATCCTCGATTCTCTTCAGGGCAAGTGGAATCTTCGTCCTGCCCAGGTGTGGACACTGTGGTTGTGAGAATGCAGCAGATATGGGACCAAGTGGTGGATAAGTTGTCACTCTCTCAGGAAAAGGCCCAGCGTTTTTCCAACCGGCATAGGACCACTGGTCCCCGGTTTAAAGTGGGTGATATGGTTTGGTTGTTGTCTAAGAATATTCCTATGAAAGTTGCATCTCCAAAATTTAAGCCAAGATTTATTGGACCTTATAAGATTTTGGAGGTTCTTAATCCTTTTTCTTTTCGGTTGGCTCTTCCAGTTACGTTCAAAATCCATAACGTATTTCACAAATCACTGTTGAAGAGGTTTGTTGAGCCAGTAGTTCCTGTGGTGGCTCCTCCTGACCCTGTTTTGGTTAAAGGCAATGTGGAATATGAGGTAGAGAAAATATTGGATTCTCGCTTGGTCAGACGAGGACTCCAGTATTTGGTCAAATGGAAGGGTTATGGCCAGGAGGATAATTCTTGGGTCTCTGCCTCGGATATTCATGCTAATAGATTGGTTCGTGCTTTTCTCCAGGCCCATCCTGATCGGCCTGGTGGTGTGGATGAGGATTCGGTGACCCCTCCTCAAGGGGGGGTACTGTTATGAGCTTATTTTCTGCTCCACCAGCTGGGAGTTCTCCTTCCGTTCTCCCTCTGGTAGTGACAGGAGGTAGTGAGGTTAGTTTAATTGGTAATGGTCTGCCACCTGACGAGGAGGATAGTGATTGGATCTCTGGAGCATCAGACTGGATATAAGACAGCCAACGCACTATCCTGTTGCTGGTGATTCAGTCTGTTTCTCAGGTCTTGGACTTCAGCTCTGCTCCAGTCTTCTTAAGTTAAGTTTGTTTTTTGCTAATGTTCACACTTGCTCTTGTTTTTTTGGTAGGGTTTTTTGGCAGATTGCAGACAGTATCTTTCCTTTCCTGTCCTTTCAAGTTAGTTTGGCCCCATCGTTTGCTCAGCCTATTTTTCTGCCTTTGTTTGTGTTTTCATCTTGCTTCACCGTCAATACATGTGGGGGGCTGTCATTCCTTTGCGGTCTGCTCTGGGGAGTTAGTTTTCCTCTTTTCTTACTTTAGGCTTATATAGCTCTCCAGTTGTGACGAGGCGTCCAGGACCACCGCAGCAACGCTCCATGACTGCTTCTAGTTGTGTGTTAAGATCAGGGCTCTGCAGTCTGCATAGTTACCAACCTCTCTGGTTTTCTGAGACTAAGCATGTGTTGCTTTTTTCCTCCTCGGTGACCCATTCATAACAGTGAGCACTTGGAACCCCCAAGTGCTTCACAGAAGTTTATAACGCCCGGGCGTGAAAATAAAAAAATCATATTTTTTTCCACAAAAATGATATTTTTGCCCCCAATTTTTTATTTTCCTAAGGGTAACAGGAGAAATTGGACCCCAAAAGTTGTTTTGCAATTTGTCCTGAGTAGGCTGATACCCCATATGTGGGGGTAAAACACTGTTTGGGCACATGGCAGAGCTTGGAAGGGAAGGAGTACCACTTGACTTTTTCAACGCAGAATTGGCTGGAATTGAGATCAGATGCCATGTTGCGTTTGGAGAGCACCTGATGTGCCCAAACAGTGGAAACCCCCCCAATTCTAACTCCAGTCCTAACCCCAACACACCCCTAATCCTAATCTCAGCCCTAACCCTAGCCCTAACCCTAACCCTAGCCCTAACCCTAACCCTAGCCCTAACCATAGTCCTAACCCTAACCATAGCCCTAACCCTAGCCCTAACCCTAACCGTAGCCCTAACCCTAATCCTAGCCCTAACCCTAATGGGAAAATGAAAATAAGTACATTTTTTTTATTTTATTATTTTTCCCTAACTAAGGGGTTGATAAAGGGAGGTTTGATTTACTATTTCTGGTGGATTTTTATATTTGGCAGCTGTCGCACGCTAAAAGACGCTTTTTATTGTAAAAATAGTTTTTGCATCACCACATTTTGAGAGCTATAATTTTTCAATATTTTGACCCACCGAGTCATGTGAGGTCTTATTTTTTGTGGGACGAGTTGACGTTTCTATTGGTACCATTTTTGGGCACGTGACTTTTTTGATCGCTTTTTATTCCGATTTTTGGGATGCAGAATGAACAAAAACCAGCATTTCAAGAATTTCTTTTGGGGGTGCGTTTTCACCATTCCGCGTGTGGTAAAATTGATAAGGCAGTTTTATTCTTCGGGTCAGTACGGTTACAGCGATACCTCATTTATTTTTTTTATGTTTTGGCGCTTTTATGCAATGAATACAATTTTATATAAAAAATAATTATTTTTGCATCACTTTTTTTCTACGACCTATAACTTTTTTATTTTTTCACTGATGATGCTGTATAGTGGCTTGTTTTTTGCGGGACAAGATGACGATTTCAGCGGTACCATGGTTATTTATATCTGTCTTTTTGATCGCGCATTATTGCACTTTTTGTTCGGCGGTATGATGATAAAGCTTTATTTTTTGGTTTGTTTTTTATTTTTATTTTTTAAGGGGTTTGCTAAAGGGGTTAACTAATGTGACAGTTTTATAGGGCAGGTCGTTACGGATGCGGCGATACCAAATATGAGTACTATTATGGTTTTGGGGGTTTTTTATTTCCAAAAAATGAATTTATTAGGGAATTTTTTTTAAAATTTATTTAGCGATTTTTTTATAAATTATTTTTAGACTTTTTTTAACTTTATTACAATGTCCCAGGGGGGACATAACTGTGATCTCTCACAGGCAGTGCTGCAGGCTTCCTCGTGTCTGCGCTTTGCAGGCACTGAGGAAGCCGGCTCCCTGCAGGCCCCCGAAGGTCCCCGCCGCCATCTTGGATTTGGGGACCTGCAGGGAAGGAGACCGTGTGCCAGGGGTTAATGTGTCGGGGCGGTCCGTGACCGCCCCTGACACATAGTGCCGGGTGTCAGCTGTGATAATCAGCTGTCACCCGGCCGCGATCAGCGGCGCTCACCACGTGGGCGCCGTTGATCGCTATGATGTACTATCCCGTTCCTGGGAATTAAGTCCCAGGGCACATGGACAGGATAGTACGACATATGGCAGAAAGGGGTTAATATCAATAAAGTGTACTTTGATCCTGGTAGTTTATGAGCTTGGGCCATTGTATTACCTCTGCAGGTTCCTGGATTTATTGAAACAATAAACTCTACCACCATGCATAGTCAAGAAAAAATCATTATACGGTAAATATGAATCAAATTACATTACATTTTTACATCCTTTTGAAATATGTTTTTTTATTAGGAAAATCTATATTAAATTAGGAAGTTATAGGACACAAAAATGATGCACGTTGTTTTCTGCGCTGTTTTAGAACAGGATCAAGAATTTTTATTTTCTGCACACTAGAAATTAATTATTTATTTTGCTTACTTATATAGCACCATCATATTTTGTAGCGCTTAATAGACATCATCATCATTGTCCACAATGGGGCTCACAATATTAATTGCCTATTAGTATGTCTTTTGAGTATGGAGGAAACTGGAGAAACTGGAGGCAACCATGCAAAGACGGGGAGAACATACATACTCCTTACAAATGTTATCCTTAATAGGATATGCATACTTTTGCAGTCCATTTTGGGGTACCTTTCCACAAGATGCAAAAACGTGATTTAAACAAGAACTAAGATTGGATTTACACAGGGTTTTTAAAATCCATTTAAAAAAGCATCTATAATGAAGCAATAGTTTTTTGTTACCCCTTTACAACATTTGACATATTTATTAGTGACGAGCGAGTGTGCTTGTCACTACTCGCTTGAGCATCAGTGTGCACGTGATGCTCATATTTTTTGAATACTTGAGAGGACCGTGAGTCCCCGCCCTGCATGTTTGGCCCTTTTTAGACAGCCAATAAACATGTGGGGATTGCTTGTCACTGTAATGCCATAGTCATCTTGATTGTGGCATTACTGTGATTGGCTGGTAGCTATGCTCGGCACACTGTGACCTGGAAACAGGCAAGGCAGGGAAGAGTTGCTGCTGAAAGAGAAACAGAATTGTTCCTGATTATAGGCTGGGATTCAACCACATTCATATTTCTTTCAACAACAACAGCCTGAGCTACCATCAGGCACAGGTAGAGTGAGGAGAGGTACTGCTCGCTGCTGAGATAGGAACAGAGTTGTAGCTGTGTGTAGGCAGAGATTAGACAAGTGTAATCTTTCTTTCAACTGCAGCAATAACCCTTATTAGGGCTTATTATAATCAATATTAATGCTGCAGTTAACAGCACTTAGGAAGAGATTGTGCTGAAGGTATAGTGTAGGACAGGATAGGGATAATTGCTCTTCCTTCCTTTCTGCTGCAACTCATATCAGAAGCCCTTCTCAGAGTTAATAACACTATTTTTGCTCCTAATCCTGCAAATTGTTCTCAGAAGGGAAATATTATATAACATTATTACTGCGGCAGTTGTGTGTCAAAAGTATACAGCTAGACTTAGACTATATTGCTCCTGCAGTGTAACCAGTCTATCTGAGGTGTGCAAATTTTCCAGCAATACATCATGTTCCAAATTATTATGAAAATTGTTTTCAAGTGTCATAGTGTTTTTTTTGTTTTACTGAAACCAATTGATGGTATTGTGTCTCAGGGTTCTTTGGATCACTGAAATCAATCTCAGATACCTGTGATAATTAGTTTGCCATGTGAGCCCAACAAAAGGAAAACTGGATGTTCCACCCTATTGAGCAGGACACAGTTTTCAAGTAACATGGGAAAGAAAAAGGATCTCTCTGCTGCCAAAAAGTATCAAATACTGCAATGCCTTGGTCAAGGAATGAAAACATTAGATATTTCCCGAAAACGTAAGCATGATGATCATCATACTGTTAAGAGATTTGTGGCTGATTCTGAGCACAGACGTGTTTGTGCTGATAAAGGCAGAATGAGGAAGGTTTCTGCCAGGCAAGTTCATCAGATTAAGAGAGCAGCTGCTAAAAAGCCATTGCAAACCAGCAAACAGATATTAGGAGCTGCTGGGGCCTCTGGAGTCCCTTGAACCTCAAGGTGTAGGATCCTTCAAAGGCTTTCTGTGGTGCATAAACCTACTATTCAGCCACCCTTACACAGTGTTCACAAGCATAAACAGTTGCAGTGGGCCCAGACATACATGAAGACTAATTTTCAAACAGTCTTGTTTACTGATGAGTGTCGACCAAACCTGGATGGTCCAGATGGATGGAGTAGTGGATGGTTGGTGGATGGCCACCATGTCACAACAAGGCTGCGACGTCAGCAAGGAGGTGGAGGAGTCATGTTTTGGGCAGGAATCATGGGGAAACAGCTGGTAGGGCCCTTTAAGGTTCCTGAAGGTGTGAAAATGAACTCTGCAAAGTATATAGAGTTTCTGACTGACAACTTTCTTCCATGGTATAAAAAGCAGAAACGTGCCTTCAGGAGCAAAATCATCTTCATGCATGACAATGCACCATCTCATGCTGCAAAGAATACCTCTGAGTCATTGGCTGCTATGAGCAGAAAAGGAGATAAACTCATGGTGTGGCCACCATCTTCCAATGACCTCAACCCTACAGAGAACCTTTGGAGTATCATCAAGCAAAAGACCTATGAGGGTGGGAGGCAGTTCACATCAAAACAGCAGCTCTGGGAGGCTATTCTGACTTCATGCAAAGAAATACAAGATGAAACTCTCCAAAAACTCACACAAGTTCAATGGATGCAAGAATTGTGAAGGTGATATCAAAGAAGGGTTCATATGTTAACATGTAACTTGGCCTGTTAGGATGTTTTGGAGTTAAATAGGTTTTTTGTTCAGTGAATGTGACCTCCTAATGCTGCAAATTCCACAAATGAGCATTTTCAGTTCTTTAAAGCATAGCAAATGTTTAGAAATTGTACTCTGCCTAATAATTTGGAACAGTGCATTTTGAGTTTTTATTCATTTTGGAGATTATACTGTTATCATTGGGAGGTTTCTTCAATAAAATTCGATGTTTACTCTAACGGGTAATGACTTTTATTAGACTGACTGTCATTTGCACCGACCACTTAGGAAAACCAGAGAAAAATATCATTTGCATAATAATTTGGAACATGGTGTAGTAATACTGCAAAGTTTTTTCAGCAGTAAAATTTTATTCATCAGTTATACTGTGCTAGTTGTTCATCAAAAGCATATAGCCAGACTAGGTTGAATCTCATTGAAATCGCTATATTGATACTGCAGTGTAACAAGTCCATATGAGGTGGGCAAATTTTCCTGTGCTAGTATTCCAACCACTTTTTCAGCAGGCAAATATTATACTCCATTTATACTGTGCCAGTTGGGCATTCAAACAAAAAAGACAGAGTTGGTTGATCTGGTTGGTGCATCACTATATTGCCCTGGCACTGTAAGAAGTCTATGTGAGGTGGGAAAATTTGTGTGTTTTAGTATTCCTGACAATTTTTTCTCAGCAGACAAATATTATACACCATTTATACTGTGCCAGTTCTGCATCAAAATAAAAAAGCCATAGTTGGTTGGCTAGAAATAGCATTACTATATTGATCCAGCAGTGCAACAAGTCCATCTGAGGTAAGAACGTTTTAGTGTGCTAGTATTTCTCCAAATTTTTTTCAGCAGAGAAATATAATGTCATTTAAATTTTTTCAGTTGTGCATCAAAACAAAACGTCAGACTTGGCTGGTTAGAAATAGCATCGCTATATTGATACTGCAGGGTAAGAAATCCATCTGAGGTGGGCCAATTTTCCTGCAAGAGTAATACTGCAAATTTTTTCTTCACTGAAATATTATACAACATTTATACTGCTCCAGTTGTGCATCAAAACAAAAAAGCCAGGCTTGATTGGTTAGAAATAGCATTGCTACATTGATACTGCACTGTAAGAAGTCCATCTGAGGTGGGCAACTTTTCCTATGATAGTAATATTGAAAAGTTATTTCAGCAGTGAAACATTATATGGAATTTATAATGCTCTGGTCGGGCATCAAAACAAGAAAAGCCAGACTTCATTGGTTAGAAATAGCATCTCTATATCGATACTAAAAGGTAAGAAGTCCATCTGAGGTGGGCAAATTTTCCTTTGACAGTAATACTGTAAAGGTTTCTCAACAGGGATAAATCATACATAATTTAAAATTGGCAAGACACGTGGTAAGGGACAAGGAAGTGAATGTGATGCTGATGGTGAGCGCAGAGGGCGAGACAATTAGAAGCAATTCACCTTGTTATTAAACAGTGCTCATTTCTTTTTGGCAGTGCAGGGGTTAATTTGCTCTGCTAAGAGCTCTGGAAGCTAGGCTTTCAGCTGAGCACTGTTACACACTGCTATCCCCTATATAATCTGGGTCCTGGCTGACACATTGTCAGAGTTAGCTTATGCTGCATGGCTTGGAGGATAGTAGTTGGTGATTATTGGAGGAGGCGTTTGGTGAATTTACTTGTGACTGTTTCTTGGTATAAAATAGTTTTCATTTTGTAAAGGAGGTGTCATGATCTCATGGCGGGTTTGACTCGCACACGTGGGGTTAATGTTTGGAACCAGTGCTGATGACTGGCATTTCTGGGGTTAAAGGTTGTGATCCCGATGCAGGCTTACCTGCACACCTGGGGCTATGATTGTGGCCTCTCCCTGGTTCTGGGGGAGGCTTCTTATAGCCTCAGGACGCTCCCATCCCTGTCAGTTATACTCTCGCCCTTGGCATTGTGTGGTGACCCCTGAGTGTGTTTGTGCTGTGTTCTAGTTACTTGATTCTCTGTGTGTGACTCGGTCTGTTCTCTGGATATCGCTTTGGATTCTGCCTGGTACCTCCTATGTCTGTTTGGTTTTGATCTCTGCTTGGCCCTGATTATCCGCTCTGTCTCATCCCTGGTACTGTACTGTGATCCTGTGTATGACCTTTGGCTTTGTCTGACCTCCCGTTTGATATATTCCCCCGACAAGTATTCTCATTTGGAACATGTACGAACTGTGCTCCAAAGGCTGAGAGAAAATCATTTGTATGCCAAATTGGAAAAATGTGTATTCTGTGTACAAGAGTTGTCCTTTTTGGGGTTAATTGTATCCGGTGAGGGTTTTCGCATGGACCCCAAGAAGGTGCAGGCCATTGCGGATTGGGTGCAACCCCGAGATCTTAAGGGTCTTCAGCGCTTCTTGGGGTTCGCCAATTATTACCGCAAATTTATCCGGGGGTTTTCGCAAGTGGTCAAACCTCTCACGGATCTAACATGCAAAGGTGCGGATGTGAGAAATTGGTCCTCGTTCGCAAAAGCGGCCTTTGCGACGCTGAAAAAATGTTTTATGTCTGCTCCT
Organism: Dendrobates tinctorius; assembly: GCF_039654945.1. Classification (NCBI taxonomy): domain Eukaryota; kingdom Metazoa; phylum Chordata; class Amphibia; order Anura; family Dendrobatidae; genus Dendrobates; species Dendrobates tinctorius. The sequence goes on along the minus strand of NW_027361750.1, from coordinate 13,826,494 downwards.
GTGCTAGTGCAGCCAGATCCGTCCAAACCATTTGTCGTGGAAGTGGATGCCTCTGAGGTGGGGGTGGGGGCGGTGTTGTCCCAAGGGCCTGCCACTCTAACCAACCTCAGGCCATGTGCTTTCTTTTCCAAGAAGTTCTCTGCTGCGGAAAGAAATTACGACGTAGGCATTAGAGAGCTTCTTGCGGTCAAATTGGCGTTTGAAGAATGGAGGCACTTTTTGGAGGGGGCCAGTCACCCGGTTACGGTGATCACGGATCACAAAAATTTGTCGTACATTGAGTCTGCTAAAAGACTAACGCCCAGACAAGCCCGGAGGACAGGTCCTGGGTGCCGGCCCGGTTGATGCATGCTGATCGCCTGGTACGGGCTTTCCATGCTAAGTACCCAGGCAAGCCTGGGGGTCCAGAGGCCCCCCGTTGAGAGGGGGGTACTGTCATGATCTCAGTGCGGGTTTGACTCGCACACGTGGGGTTAATGTTTGGAACCAGTGCTGATGACTGGCATTTCTGGGGTTAAAGGTTGTGATCCCGATGCAGGCTAACCTGCACACCTGGGGCTATGATTGTGGCCTCTCCCTGGTTCTGGGGGAGGCTTCTTATAGCCTCAGGACGCTCCCATCCCTGTCAGTTATACTCTCGCCCTTGGCATTGTGTGGTGACCCCTGAGTGTGTTTGTGCTGTGTTCTGGTTACTTGATTCTCTGTGTATGACTCGGTCTGTTCTCTGGATATCACTTTGGATTCTGCCTGGTACCTCCTATGTCTGTTTGGTTTTGATCTCTGCTTGGCCCTGATTATCCGCTCTGTCTCCTCCCTGGTACTGTACTGTGATCCTGTGTATGACCTTTGGCTTTGTCTGACCTCCCGTCTGTTTATTCCTCCTGTACCTCGTTTAGCACTGCTTCTGTACTCAGGACACGCGCACTGGCTCTATGAGCAAGTGTAGTGCGGTGTCTCTGACAGGAGGTAAACCATGCAAAAATTATATAAATGTGGTATTGCTGCAATTGTATTGACCCGAAGAATAAAGCTGACTTATCAATTTTACCATACAGTAACTGCATAAAAAATCCAAAAACAATTCCTTAATTTCTATTTTTGTTCATTCTGCCTCACAAAAATAGAATAAAACACAAACGCAATCAAAAAATGTTATGTGCCCAAAAATGGTGCAGAAAAAAACTGTAAATCTGCAAAAAAAAAAAGCCCTCACATGACTCAGGAGAAAAAAAGAGAAAAATTATAGCCCACAAAATATGGTAATGCAGAAATGTTTTTTTTTTCTTTTATAAAAGAGACTTTTAGTGTGTGACAGCAGCCAAACATAAAAAATCTGTAAATCTGGTATCGTTGTAGTCGCACCGATCCAAAGAATAAAGTTAGCTAATCACTTATACAGTATGAGGAATAGCATCAAAAATAAAACTAGTTGACCTACTGTTGATTTATTCGTTCTGACTCACAAAGATTGCAGTAAGGCTTGGATCACATTTATTCTGCGCACTACGCTGAGCGCGTACACTGGGGTTTCCATGTAGATCTCTGAAATATGTGATTCAGATGGAACCCCTAATGGAAGATTTTCTATAATGTGGCAGATGGAGATACTGTAAATGCTGTCATGCCTATGATCCAGCAGTGTCTCACTTTTTAAGCGTGCATAAAAGCTGCACTTTGAAAAGAAGATTGCTGTACTGAGGCCAGGTGGAGTCCAGAGTAAGGGTCTGTTCACACTGCTGTATAACACTGCCAAATGCTATCCAATGTTTTATCAGATAGCTCTTGGCCCAATGTTATATTATGGGGCAGAGCAGATCTGCGATTATTTTCTCATGCCGAGTCAGCAAGAGAGAACAATCGCAGCATGCTGCGAGTGGTTCCGATATTCATATCATGCACACCCATACAAGTCTATAGATGCGTGTGAAACGTCGTACTGTACGTGGATGTCATCCAAGTGCAGTCAGATGTATGCTGAAAGAGACAATGGAGAAGATGGAGAAATTATGTTATCCATCTTCTCCGCACCTGTGCTGAGTTTCTCTCATGCAAGAAAATTTGAGCATCTTTCATGCCTGTATTTGTGTAGTATTTGGCCTTTTGGGATTTTGCACATATGGACTTTCAACATGCTTCCCATTTTTTCAACACTTATCATGTCTTAGCTGTATTTTTAGTTTTACATCTGCATTTATTTATGCATATGTATATCATTTACATCTTTGTATTTAAGTTTGCATATTGTATATGTATTTATGTGTATGAAATTTTAAATTGTAGATGCAATATGTTATTTTTGCTTGGGCGGCTACCAGAAATTGCTTAGTCTACTCCATAGTTCTTTTTTTGCCGTTTTTGTTGTTTTGCATGGTCACATAATTTAAATAAACTAAAATCACTGAGTGTCAGTGAAGTGCAGCACAATCTCTGGATGTTTAAGTTTAATTGCTTAATTCTTCCCCTAGGGGGTTGTGATTTGCATATTTAGATGGGCTTTGTTTGGTGTTCAGCTTCACAGTAACAAACCCCTTGTATGATGGCTCTCATATTATCCTGTCTGCTTTACAAATAATGTAAATTAATGAGAGCAGGCTTTTCTGCTGTATTATACTGCCAATGCTTTCTGTGCAGTATTACTTATATTACTATGCTGATCTATTCTGAATCATAGAATATTTTAAAATGAAACCTATAGGAATTGGAAAACTTTTATTTAATTACAATTATTTATTTAGCGAGTAGCTTGTGGATGGTCAAGAAAGCAGTAATATTTCATGTTAAAGCAGTTGTCTGTGCTCCAGTTATGTTTTCTTTAGTATTTGGAGATAGAAAACTGCAAAAACAAGCAGTCAATTTGGAGACTACAGTGAGTTGCCTTTGTCACCCCGTCACAGAAGGTTCATATTGTTATAATGGCCCTTTTTATCAATTTTCTTCACCCCCATCTATTAACCTTCTTTCCACATTGATCTTGGGCATATCGTTTCAGTAGCTATAACTATATGTACAGGTGCATCTCACAAAAGTAGAATATCATCAAAAAGTTAATTTATTTCAGTTCTTCAATGCAAAAAGTGAAACTCATATAATAGATAGAGTAATTACAGAGTGATTTATTTTAAGTGTTTATTTCTGTTAATGTTGATGATTATGGCCAGTGAAAACCCAGTAAATTAGAATACTTTACAACACCAACTTGAAAAAATTATTTTAAAAGCGGAAATGTTGGCCTACTGAAATGCATGTTCAGTAAATGCACTCAATACTTGGTCGGGGCTCCTTTTGCATCAATTCTGCATCAATGCGGCGTGGCATGGAGGCAATTAGCCAGAGGCACTGCTGAGGTGTTATGGAAGCCCAGGTTGCTTTGATAGCAGCCTTCATCTCCTCTGTATTGTTGGGCCTGGTGTCTCTCATCTTCCTCTGGATGCAAATCAAGTTAAAAACTATGGTGAAGTAAAGAGCAGATGGCTTCCTGCCCTACCATTTGAGGCCTTCATACAAATATGACTGACAATGGCGCAACCTGCTTAAATCGGTGGGCTCAGCTGACAATCTATGTATGGGACTCTCCTGACACTCCCCTGACAGATAATGTCTAAAGAGATAAGTATTTAGCATGTCTGATTTCGGCCAACCGATTCTTTTGTTCTCAATGAGATATGCCACTGCCAGTGTTCTGGCAGCGGCTCTCTCATAGAGCACATAGGAGAGCTCTGCTATGCCAACTGATCATGGATATCATGGATCTATATAATCTATGAATAGATGTATGTAGTAGATAGATCCTCTATCTATACATCTATTGGTAAAGGGGATTAACTCTTTTATCCCACAGTCTGCTTTATTGCTGTGGCTTACAAGAGGTTGGGAGCAATCAAAAGGTGTTAGTGACCTGCATGATCATATTACTATACTGCACTGACTGCACAAAGTTGTGGATAGCAGAGAAAGGAAAAGCACCCAGTTGCTCATTTTGGTTGGTTGGGATGAGTTTCCATTTTTTTACCTATTCAATGGGAGCAATATTAATGGGGGGACAATATACAAAAGACGTGAGCAAAAATTAAGACTAGTATTATATAGAGGTATAGATCTCCGCCTGGCAAGGACCGGATTCTGTTCAGGAGGACTCTGAGTTCCACCTGCACTGGTCAGAACCAGAATCCGCATGACACGTTTGTCAAACCTCAAAAATCAGACATTGCCTGTCAAGAGCCAAAGCCTAGTCCTTTCTGCACCAAGTCGAGAAAGTTCATGAGGAGTCTATGACATGAGAGCCATGCCTGCGATTGCGGAGGGACAACACGAGTGAGCAGGGTTGTCACTTTCAGTTAGAACCAACGGTACCAGGGTCGGCTGGGACTAAAGCAACAGGTTGGTGAGGGGGCTGGTTGGTGCATGGGAGTCTAAACGCGCTTTAATAGACTGTCAGAGAGAGACTTGTGGCTTAGTGGGAAAACTTGGTGACCTCCGCTAGGGCCAGAGCTGCAGAAAGAACTTACATGGTGACTTCCCCCAAATGGGCTCACCACCTTTGTTAAGGGAGCAGTAATGCTATATCGTGAGAGACTTTATTTGACATTCCAAACATTATTTGTTTCATTCTTGACTTGTTTTATTATTATCACTAATTGTTCAGAGTTAGTTTAAATGACTGTAAAATACTATTGCATTTAAATAGAAATATATCTATCACTGACTGCTCCTGCCTTGCTTTAGCTTTGCGTTGCATAAAGACACCTGCATTACAGAGGCACAAAGCAGCACTTTTACTATGTAGGGGAACAAAGGAAGAACATTATAACTGTATGGGAGCTAAAAGGAGGGATTACTTATGACTGGTGTGCAAATGATGAAATTACTGCTGTATGAGGACTTAAACATGGCTTGCTTCTGTGTTGCAGCAAAAAGGGATGCATTATTACTGTGTGAGACATGTAAGGGAACCTTCAGAAACACTATTTACCCGCAGATATAGTGGCAATCTGCTTGTTAACTGCGGTTTAATAATGTGAGGCCGTATAGCTGGAAAAGTGGCTACAGAGAAAAAATTAACTTATTGCAGCCAATTGCTTCAAGTTATCAGGGTGGTGCAGGGGGCTGTACAAAATCACCTCTCACTACTGATGAAGTACTAGACAAAACATGCGCTGGGGTGGTGGGGATGCTTTAAACAAGTAGAACCTTTGTTATGTAAATATTGCTTCCATGCTTTAATCTATTTGGCTTGAAATGTTGGGAATGTTTCACCCCCTAGTACTGTTGTTTATGCTGATTTATAAGATATGACAAGCATACTTCCTCATGTCACCCGTACTTTATAGCGTCCCCACTATTGACTGTCCAGTAGTTCCTTTGTTCTTAATTTATTGTGTGTCAATTTTCACATGTCTAATAATAAAAATAAAATTATTTTCAAGGGTAGTTGGGTCGCCCCCGTCCCAGGGCAAGCGGGGTACTCGGTACCGGGCCGGTGTCAGGGGGATGTATTACAGCAGCGGTGACCCGGTCCGTGGCCCTGGACGCCCAAATCAATGGCGGTGATGTTGTAGTTTAATGAAGTGGAATAGTTCGTGACGCCAGCTGTGGTGTTCGGCAGGGAGATGTTAAGCCGACGCTGCAGACAGATCCGCTGGGACAGATGGTGTGATGCAGCAATGGTGGTATAGCCCTCCACAGGCAGAGCTGTTGTCCCAGGGCAGCGTATATGTGGGGACACTTTGATGGTGTAGTGTCCGGCGTAGGGGATGTAGCAGTGCTGGCGGATGCAACAAGGAATGGAGGACACCGGGGTTTGCAGTTTCAATGCTTTACTCACAGTTCTTGGTAACCACTGGTGCCCGCTTCCATGCCGTGTCCTCCGGGGCAGAGACTCAATCAACCCTCCGGGCAAGTCAGGCTTCTCCTCTCCAACACTCCGCCCACATGTACCTTTCTGAACGACTCCTCCAATGCGCCTTTTAGGGCGAAGCACTCCAGTACTTAGTTACCCTGGTATGCCTCTCTCTAGGTGTTCCTAGTCTCTACTTGTATGACAGACAGCTGTAGCCTCTATCGGGGACTCCCTTCTCAGATGTCCTGGCTCTCTGTCCAGTTGCTGTTGTGTCCCAAGTCTTTGATGGGAGTAGTGCATTTACAGCCAACTACTCCACCGGTGTCTGCTGCAGAACCATAAGTGTCCATACAACCTCGGGGACCGGGCTCCGGCCTTGCGCTGAGAACCTATAGGCAGGGTTCCTCTTCCAACCCACAACTCCTCTGTTCTCCCACTCCTTCGTTCCGCGCTGTTCCTTCTCTCTCTTATGGAAGCTTAGGTTGCAGTTCTACGTCTTTCTCCTTCTGTTCCTTCCCTAGGGAGCTCGTTCCACTAAGACCAGTCCTCAGCCTCGCCTGACTGTCTTCCTCCGCCTTGAGCTCCCCTCAGGCTGACCTGCTGTCAGCCTGCTCTCTCACTGGCCTCTGCCAGACTGATCTCAGACTGATCTGTAATTCTAAACTTTCCCTCTCTTTTATACTAACTCCTCCCACCTCCCAGCACATCTCGTGTTACGAAGCAGGGTTCCACGAAGGGTGCTCTGCTACCCCCAGCCTGAAGCTGCTATGTGGACCTACTGAACTATCCTGTGTGTGGGATGCAGGTCTTGGAGTGTGGAAAGGAGTTCCCAACTTATCTAGGAGAAGGTGCAATACCTCTGTGGCGACTGAGCCTCAGGGGTGCCACATATATACTCCTTGGTTATTTATTCAGCTGTTTCTTCGCATATATATATATATATATATATATATATATATATATACATAAAAAAGTAAAAAAAATAGGCAGCACTCAAATTAAATGTGAAAAAAAAGTGGATACTTTACTGATCCTCAAGTGGCAATGTTTCAACGGTGACCCGTCTTTATCAAGCTTGGTAAAGACGGGTCACCGTTGAAACGTTGCCACTTGAGGATCAGTAAAGTATCCACTTTTTTTCACATTTAATTTGAGTGCTGCCTATTTTTTTTACTTTTGCTAATTTGGCTGTTGGGACACTGCTGAATAGGTTTTGCACCAACTATTTAATTTTGGTAGTGCTGCCCTTTTTTTGATTTATATATATATATATATATATATATTTTCATCCTGTAGTCGCTTTTCCTATTACATTACCAAATGAGATTAACCCCTTCACCCCCAAGGGTGGTTTGCACGTTCATGACCGGGCCAATTATGATTCTATAGATATTAGAAAAAACTTTTTGACAGTTAGAGTGATCAATGAGTGGAACAGGCTGCCACGAGAAGTGGTGAGTTCTCCTTCAATGGAAGTCTTCAAACAGAGGCTGGACAGACATCTGACTGGGATGATTTAGCGAATCCTGCTTTGAGCAGGGGGTTGGACCAGATGGCCCAGGAGGTCCCTTCCAACTCTACGATTCTATGATTCTATGATTCTATGATTCTATGATTCTAATTTTTACAATTCTGACCACTGTACCTTTATGAGGTCATAACTCTGGAACGCTTCCATGGATCCCGGTGATTCTGACATTGTTTTCTCGTGACATATTGTATTTCATGTTAGTGGTAAAATTTCATTCAAATAACTTGCGTTTATTTGTGAGAAAAAGGGAAATTTGGCGAAAATTTTGAAAATTTCGCAATTTTCCAACTTTGAATTTTTATGCCCTTAAATCACAGAGATACGGCACACAAAAAACTTGATAACTAACATTTCCCACATGTTTACTTTACATCAGCACAATTTTGGAACCAAAATTTTTTTTTGTTAGGAAGTTATAAGGGTTAAAAGTTGACCAGCGATTTCTCATTTTTACAACACCATTTTATTTTTAGGACCACATCACATTTGAAGCCACTTTGAGGGGTCTATATGATAGAAAATACCCAAAAGTTACACCATTCTAAAAACTGCACCCCTTAGAGTGCTCAAAACCACATTCAAGAAGTTTATTAACCCTTTAGGTGCGTCACAGGAATTTTTTTGAATATTTAAAAAAAAATGAACATCTAACTTTTTTTCATAAAAAAAACCTTCAGGTTCAATTTTTTTTATTTTACCAAGGGTAACAGGAGAAATTGGACTGCAAAAGTTATTGTGCAATTTGTCCTGAGTACGCAGATACCTGATATGTGGGGGGGAACCACTGTTTCGGTGCATGGCAGAGCTCAGAATGGAAGGAGCGCCGTTTGACTTTTTCAATGCAAAATTGGCTGGAATTCAGATTAGACGCCATGTCACGTTTGGAGAGTTCCTGATGTACCTAAACAGTGGAAACCCCCTACAAGTGACCCCATTTTGGAAACTAGACCCCCCAAGGAACTTATCTAGATATGTGGTGAGAACTTTGAACCCACAAGGGCTTTACAGAAGTTTATAACGTACAGCGGTACAATTAAAAAATCATATTTTTTCCACAAAAATGATCTTTTCACCCCAATTTTTATTTTCCCAAGGGTAACAGGACCCTAAAAGTTATTGTGCAATTTGTCCTGAGTACGCTGATACCCCACATGTGGGGGTAAACCACTATTTGGGCGCATGGAAGAGCTCGGAAGGGAAGCAGCGCCATTTGACGTTTTTGGCTGGAATTGAGATCGGACACCATGTCGCGTTTGGAAAACCCCTGATGTACCAAAACAGTGGAAACCCCCCCACAAATGACACCATTTTGGAAACTATACCCCCTAAGGAACTTATCTAGATGTGTAGTGAGAACTTTGAACCCCCATGGGCTTCACAGAAGTTTATAACATAAAGCCATACAATTAAAAAATCATATTTTTTCCACGAAAATGATCTTTTCACCCTCAATTCTTATTTTTCCAAGGGTAACAGGACCCTAAAAATTATTGTACAATTTGTCCTGAGTACGCTGATACCCCACATGTGGGGGTAAACCACTATTTGGGCGCATGGCAGAGCTCGGAAGGGAAGCAGCGTCATTTGACGTTTTTGGCTGGAATTGAGATCGGACACCATGTCGCGTTTGGAAAACCCCTGATGTACCAAAACAGTGGAAACCCCCCACAAATGACACCATTTTGGAAACTAGACCCCCTAAGGAACTTATCTAGATGTGTGGTGAGCACTTTGACCCCCCCAGTGCTTCACAGAAGTTTATAATGCCCGGGCGTGAAAATAAAAAATTCGTATTTTTTCCACAAACATGATCTTTTAGTCACCATTTTTTTATTTTCCCAAGGGTACCAGGAGAAATTGGACCCCAAAAGTTGTTGTCCAATTTGTCCTGAGTATGCTGATACCCCATATGTGGGAGAAAACTACTGTATGGGCACACGTCGGGGCTCGGAAGGGAAGTAGTAACGTTTTGGAATGCAGACTTTGATGGAATGGTCTGCGGGTGTCATGTTGCCTTTGGAGAGCCCCTAATGTACCTAAACAGTGGAAACCCCCCACAAATGACACCATTTTGTAAACTAGACCCCCCAAGGAACTTATCTAGATGTGTGGTGAGCACTTTGAACCCCCCAGTGCTTCACAGAAGTTTATAACGCCCGGGCGTGAAAATAAAAAATTTGTATTTTTTCCACAAACATGATCTTTTAGTCACCATTTTTTTATTTTCCCAAGGGTACCAGGAGAAATTGGACCCCAAAAGTTGTTGTCCAATTTGTCCTGAGTACGCTGACACCCCATATGTGGGAGAAAACTACTGTATGTACACACGTCGGGGCTCGGAAGGGAAGCAGTGACGTTTTGGAATGCAGACTTTGATGGAATGGTCTGCGGGTGTCATGTGCGTTTGGAGAGCCCCTGATGTACCTAAACTATTGAAACTCCCCACAAGTGACCCCATTTTGGACACTAGACCCCCCACGGAACTTATCTAGATGTGTGGTGAGCACTTTGAACCCCCAAGTGCTTCACAGAAGTTTATAACACTCGGACGTGAAAATAAAAAAATCATTTTTTTCCACAAAAATGATATTTTTGCCCCCAATTTTTTATTTTCCTAAGGGTAACAGGAGAAATTGGACCCCAAAAATTGTTTTGCAATTTGTCCTGAGTAGGATGATACCCTACATGTGGGGTAAAACACTGTTTGGGCGCATGGCAGAGCTTGGAATGGAAGGAGCAACATTTGACTTTTTCAACTCAGAATTGGCTGGAATTGAGATCAGACGCCATGTTGCATTTGGAGAGCCCCTGATGTGCCCAAACAGTGGAAACCCCCCAATTATAACTCCAACCCTAACCCCAATACACCCCTAACCCTAATCTGAGCCCTAACCCTAGCCCTAACCCTAGTCCTAACCCTAACCCTAGCCCTAACCCTAGCCCTAACCCTAGCCCTAACCCTAACCCTAGCCCTAACCCTAGCCCTAACCCTAACCCTAATGGGAAAATGGAGATAAATACTTTTTTTTAATTTTATTATTTTTCCCTAACTAAGGGGGTGATGACGGGGGGTTTGATTTACTATTTATGGCGGTTTTTATATTTGGCAGCTGTCGCACGCTAAAAGACGCTTTTTATTGTAAAAATAGTTTTTGCATCACCACATATTGAGAGCTATAATTTTTCCGTATTTTGACCCACCGAGTCATGTGAGGTCTTATTTTTTGCAGGACGAGTTGACGTTTTTATTGGTACCATTTTCGGGCACGTGACATTTTTTGATCGCTTTTTATTCCTATTTTTGGGACACAGAATGAACAAAAACCAGCGTTTCATGAATTTCTTTTGGGGGGGTGCGTTTACACCGTTCCGCGTGCGGTAAAATTGATAAAGCGATTTAATTCTTCGGGTCAGTACGGTTACAGCGATACCTCATTTATGTCATTTTTTTATGTTTTTGTCGGTTTTATGCAATGAAAACTATTTTATATAAAAAATAATTATTTTTGCATCGCTTTATTCTGCGAGCTATAACTTTTTTATTTTTTCGCTGATGATGCTGTGTGGCAGCTCGTTTTTTGCGGGACAAGATGACGTTTTCAGCGGTACCATGGATATTTATATGCGTCTTTTTGATCACGCGTTATTACACTTTTTGTTTGGCGGTATGATAATAAATCATTATTTTTTGCTTCGTTTTTTATTTTTATTTTTTAAGGGGTTCGCTAAAGGGGTTAAATAATGGGACAGTTTTATAGGGCGGGTCATTACGGACGCGGCGATACCTAATATGTGTACTTTTATTGTTTTTTTTTTTATTATTTCCAAAAAATGGATTTATTGGGGGAATATTTTTTTTTTTTTTCTAATTTATTTGGCGATTTTTTTTTAATTATTTTAACACTTTTTTTTTTTTTTTTTTACTTTATTAAATAGTCCCAGGTGGGACATCACTGTCCTGTGACAGATCGCTGATCTGTCACATCACAGATCACTGTGACAGATCAGCGATCTGACACAGGCACTGCAGAAGGCTTCCTCATGCCTGCGCTTTGCAGGCACTGAGGAAGCCAGCTTCCTCAGGCCCCCTAAGGCCCCCGTCGCCATCTTGGATTCGGAGGCCTGGAGGAAAGGAGCCCCCTGCAGCAGTGCTGCACATTGCGCTGCCGTGGGGGGCTCAGGGAAGCACGGAGGGAGCCCCCTCCCTGCCGATGCTTCCCTTTAACCCCCGGTACACCGCGATCATGTTTGATCGCGGTGTGCAAGGGGTTAACGTGTCGGGGGCGGTCCGTGACCGCCCCTGACACATTGTGCCGGGTGTCAGCTGTGATAATCAGCTGACACCCGGCCGCGATCAGCGGCGCTCACCACGTGGGCGCCGCTGATCGCGCTAGACGTACTATCCCGTCCATGGGCATAGGGGCCCAGGTCCCATGGACGGGATAGTACGTCTCATGTCAGGAAGGGGTTAAAATGCTATTTACCTACAGACTACCACTGTATCTGCAGTTAAATTTCTTTTTTGTGGTGACACATTCCCTTTAAAGGAGCACTATAACTGTGTGGGGCAGACGACAGCGCTATTGCTGTTCTTGACCTTATTACTGTGTTGAGTACCAAAAAATAGTTAATATTGATGTGTGGAGCATTAAAGGGGATGTCCGGTCAAAACTGATAAGTTTGCAGTCAAACAGAGTGACTGCAGACTTATGAATCCCCCTGGGGGGTATTCTTCATTCACTATTTGGCAACAATATGTCACCATGGTGCGGCGTGTTATTTGCTTCTTGTATAATGGTATTATTGGTAATATTAACCTTTGTTCCTTTGCATAGTGGTGTTATTTGGTAAATGCATGACTAATAGAGTTGAGCGACTTTTGGTTTTTTAGGGTCGCGTTTCTTTTCGTGAAACCCGACTTTTCCAAAAGTCGGGTCGAGCAAGATCGTCCGATTATAGGGAAAAGTCGGGGTCGTCCTGAAACACGAAACCCAATGTAAGTCAATGGGGAATAAAAGTCGGCAGTGAGAGGAGGACAGGAAACACACCTACAGTGCCCATTTGAATGCCAAAAGCATCAATTCTTCTTACTTAAGCTTGTCAACCTTAATTAACTTCATAATACAAGTTACGCACTGAAAAATGGGGGTTATTTGGCTAAAGTTGTGGGGGGGGGCTGGCTCCAGGTTTTCATGTGCCCTGGGCGAAAGAGCGCCCCTTTAACACATACCAAAACTCATCATGCTCCGATACGGCAGAGAAATAGCGGTATAGTACAATGAAAAATACTTCACTTTTTACATCTCATGACGAGGCCCATCTATTTCTCCATACAGAATCATTGGTCCCATATAATGTTTGAAACAGTATATGATGAGCTCCACATAATGCTACAGTATATGTTGGTCCCCATGGATGAAGCTCCACTGTCTTATGGGCCCAAATAATGCTCCAAACATAATGGGCCCCATTTCTAATGCTCTAGTGTATAATGGGCCCTGTAAATGCTGCTCCAGTGTCTGATGTCCACCTTTGGAATGTTCCAGTGTATGGTGGGCCCCATCTATCATTCTCCAGAGTAACGTGCTTCCCAAAAATTGCTGTCCCAACATTGAAAACAATCAAATAAGTCTCCTCGCTAGGGAATCCCTGTACTAGTCTGGACTCCTCGTCGTCCCCATCTTCCATCTCACTGCACAGTATTTCAACCTTGCAAGTGCTGTGATCCTGAGCAAGCAGGGGGTGCCCACTCGTTGGCGACGGCACTGGCACAGGGCCCCTGATAGTACGGTGGTGTGTCTGATGGCGGGTGGGCCGAACCTGCACTTTCATCTGCAGCTTCCTCTTTGTCACCGTGTAAGATGGAACTGTATATGGGAAGGGTAACCTGAGTTTCATCAGGGTCAGATTCAGGCCGTGTAGCGTGCGAGGGGAATGTAGTGGTCTGGGTCAATGTACCAGCAGATTCATCGAGCAGTGGCTGGGCATCAGTGCACTTGTGTCGCCCCCAGGAGTACGGTCGCCACAGTGGCATTACCTTCCTCCTAGGGAGTGTGATGTCATGCTTGGGAGCAACGAAGGATCTCTCTAGCAGGTTAACTGATTGGGCGGCGTTATTCCCACGAGTCATGACCCTCCAAACAGCGTTCATGAAGGCAAATTGTTCGTTTTACGTGGGCAGTATGGTTGTAAAGCTGAACCTTAAAGGAATGTCCAGAAGGGCACCACCAGGAGTGGAGCCTACAATTAAATTCGACTCCACCTGGGAAACCTCAACCATGCCAGCTACAGAAAAGATGCACACATTGCAAGCTTAATTCCGTTAACGAACGAGACTCTGTCATGCCCCGCGGTCCGAGTCCGGCTTACTAGAGGGACACGTGAGGCTCTGGAACATGAGATTGGCCAATTACTGGTGTGTCATGCCCTTACATGTCCGTGGCTGCATGTGCGCTACACTGAAAAGGCCAGCGTTTGTCGCTTACAGGTGCAGATAACCCACTGAACAACGTTAGTGATGGGGATCACTGATTACAATTATTACCCGCGAACAATGATTTCCCAGTAAGTGCAGGTCAACTGCAGTTCCGGAATTAGGCCTAACCGTCATTCCTGAAAAAATGAAAAACTTACGTGTGCAAACCACAGGTGCTGTAGCTTGCTTAACAGCTCGCCAGCCGTTCTCACGCCCAGTATGGATTACACGTGATTGCACAAAGGTTAGAAAGGGTACCGTATCCCCAGATAACATGTATGGATAGCGTACACATTCAAAATATATGTCTCAGGAGGCAGGCTCAGACGGTGTTAGGCCCAGTATGGATTGCACGTGATTGCACAAAGGTTAGAAAGGGTACCGTATCCCCGGATAACATGTATGGATAGCGTACACATTCAAAATATATGTCTCAGGAGGCAGGCTCAGACGGTGTTAGGCCCAGTATGGATTGCACGTGATTGCACAAAGGATAGAAAGGGTACCGTATCCCCGGATAACATGTATGGATAGCGTACACATTCAAAATATATGTCTCAGGAGGCAGGCTCAGACGGTGTTAGGCCCAGTATGGATTGCACGTGATTGCACAAAGGTTAGAAAGGGTACCGTATCCCCGGATAACATGTATGGATAACGTACACATTCAAAATATATGTCTCAGGAGGCAGGCTCAGACGGTGTTAGGCCCAGTATGGATTGCACGTGATTGCACAAAGGTTAGAAAGGGTACCGTATCCCCGGATAACATGTATGGATAGCGTACACATTCAAAATATATGTCTCAGGAGGCAGGCTCAGACGGTGTCAGGCACAGTATGGATTTGACGGCCCAGATTACACAGCGGAGGAGCAGGGAGAGGTAAAGATTGCAAATGCTGGGGCCCTGCCCAAGCAAGGGGGGCCCACTCGTGGGCGTCGGTACTGGCACTGGGCCCCTCATAGTACAGCGGTGTGTCTGACGGCGGGTGTGCACCACCACCGTCAGAGACACTTGATTGCACTATGAGGGACCCTGTGCCAGTGCCCGCGCCCAAGAGTCGGCCTACCCACCTGTCCAGGGCAACGGCACTCGCACGATGTCGTGCGCTAGGTGGTGACCCCGGCCATGGGGGGGGAGGCAGCACTGTTAGGGAGTTTTAGAAAGTGGCATATGTTGATGTTGGACATTCAGCTGATGCAAAAGGCGAAATAGGTCAAGTCCCAGGAAGAGGTGGACCAAAGCAAGCCATTTTTCTGTCACCCTATGTGTCATCAGGGGAAGGTGGGACAAAATCCTTGGAAACCCATGCATGGTTCATTTTAATGAAGGTTAGATCATCCACATTTTGGGTTGACAGACGGGTCCTTTTTTCTGTCAGGATTGATCCAGCTGCACTGAAGACTCTTTCCGATAGCACACTTGCAGCTGGGCAAGCGAGCTCCTGTAATTCATATTGGGCCAATTCAGGCCAGGTGTCCAGTTTAGCGGCCCAATAGTCAAAGGGGAATGACCTGTGTGGGAGAACATTGATATGGGAGGAAAAGTAGTTTGTAACCATGGTTGACAACTGCTGTCTCCTGTCACTTTCCATCGATGCAGTATTACCAGTTGTGTGAGCGGTATTTGAAAAATCAGTCCACAACATTGTCATGAAACCCCTGTCTCCAACGACACTTCTGCTGTGTGCACCACGAACACCTCTGCCAAGCTGCCCCCGGCCCGTACGGCTCGTGTGAGAACCATCACCGCTGCTGTGTGCGGGGAATGCCTCAAGCAACTGATTTACCAGAGTTGCTTGTTTATTAGCGAATATTAGGTCAAGGTTCTCCTGTGGCATGATGTTTTGTAATTTGCCTTTATAGCGTGGATCCAGGATGCTGGCCAACCAGTAGTCGTCATCGTTCATCATTTTGGCAATGCGGGGGTCCCTTTTTAGGATCCGCAAGGCATAATCTGACATGTGGGCCAATGTTCCCGGCGTCAATGATGCACTGCGAGTGCTGGTTGGAGGAGCACTTTCTGGCAAATCCACATCTCTCCAGTCACGCACAAACCCTGTACCAGACCTTGCCACGCCAACATTTTCACTTGCCCCACGAGATGCATCCTCCTCCCCTAAGTAATCATCCCCATCATCATCCTCCTCCTCCTCTTCTTCCTCCACCTCGTCCAGGAGAGGTCCCTGAGCAGACAATGGCTGAATGTCATCAAGGATTCCCTCCTCCTCTTCCTCCTCATCAACATTGGCTGCAGACGCCTGCTCCTTAAGGTGCGTCAAAGTTTGCATGAGCAGACGCATAAGTGGGATGCTCATGCTTAGGATGGCGTCGTCTGCGCTTACCAGCCGTGTGCATTCCTCAAAACAATGAAGGACTTTACAGAGGTCTTTCAGCTTCGACCACTGCACACCTGTCAACTCCATGTCTGCTCTCAAAGTGCCTGGCCGTGTATCCTCCCACAAATGCATTATGGCCTGCCTCTGCTCGCACAGCCGCTCCACCATGTGCAGGGTGGAGTTCCACCTTGTTGCAATGTCGATAATGAGGCGGTGGTTGGGAAGGTGGAGCAATCGCTGCAGCTTCTGCATATGAACGGAGTGTACAGGCGACCGGCGGATGTGCGCGCACAGTCTTCGCAACTTCTGGAGCAGGGCTGTTAACTCCGGATAATTTTTGAGGAAGCACTGCACCACCAGGTTAAAGGTGTGAGCCAAGCAAGGTATGTGGCTGAGTTTTGAAAGGGCTATGGCTGCCACAAAATTACGGCCATTATCACTAACTACCTTGCCTGCCTCAAGATGTACACTGCCCAGCCATGACTCAGTTTGTCGCTTCAAGTACTCGGCCAGCACCTCGGCGGTATGTCTGTCGCCCAAACACATCATCTGCAACACAGCCTGCTGACGCTTTCCACTAGCTGCTCGATAGGGGGACACATCATGTGCAACAGTGGCAGCTGCAGATGGAGTGCTCGTACGACTGCGCTCTGTGGACGAGCTTTCGCTTCTGGAGGAGGAGGAGGAGGAGGAGGAGGGTGGAACGCCTACAGCCAACTGTTTCCTATACCGTGGGCTAGGCAGCACTGTCCCACCACCGCTGTCCCCTGTGGACCCTGCATCCATCACATTAACCCAGTGCGCAGTGATGGACACGTAACGGCCCTGGCCATGCCGACTGGACCATGCATCAGTAGTGAGGTGCACCTTTCCGCTCACTGACTGCTTGAGTGCATGGACAATGCGGTCTTTCACATGATGGTGGAGGGCTGGGATGGCTTTGCGAGAGAAGAAGTGGTGACTGGGTAGGTCATAGCGTGGTACTGCATAGGCCATGAGTTTGCGGAAAGCTGTGCTTTCCACCAACCGAAAGGGCATCATCTCAAACGAGATTAGTTTGGCAATGTGGGCGTTCAAACCCAGTGTATGCGGATGAGAGACTGAGTACTTTCTTGACCTACTCATAGTGTCTGGGAGGGAGAGCTGGACTTGAGAGCTGCATATGGTGGAAGTAGCGGTGGACAGGGCGGACTGAGAGAGGGTTGATGATGGTGATGGAGTTGGTGTTCTTTCTGATGGCCTAGAATCAGTCTTTCGTTGATATAACAGTGGGATTCCCTGACTGCTGTGGCCTTGCAACGACACCTCAACATTTGCTGCTGTGCTAACCGGTGGGCTTACAGTGGGGGAAACAATGTAGCGTTGCTGACTACCTTCGTTGTGATCAGTTGCACATGTGGCACTTGAGGTTTGGTGTTGTGTCCACGCTTGCAAGTGCATGCTGGTTAAATGTCTAAGCATGCAACTGGTATTCAAATTTTTCAGATTTTTCCCTCGGCTAAAGGTCTTTGCGCACTTCTTACAGATAACCTTGGCCTGATCATGAGGATTTTGTTCAAAAAAGTGCCACACTGCACTCTTCCTACTTTGGCAGACATTTTGCGGCCTAGCACGCTGTGATCTTTTGACCCTCTGGACAAGCTGTCCAGCAACTCTTTTGATGTTTGGAACCTGTCTTTGGAGTGCTCCGGGCCTGCCAGATAACAGCTGTTGCGATGTCGATGTCTGCTGTGGATGCTCCTCATCTGAGCTATTGGAAGCAGCACCCTCTTCCCCCAATGGATGCCAATCTGGGTCAACAACTGGGTCATCCATCACCTCCTCTTCTATGTCATGTGCACCTTCCTCTGTGTCACCGTGTATGGTGGTATAGTGTGCGGGAAGGGGCACCTGAGTCTCATCAGGGTCAGAATCTGGCTCTGTACACTGCGAGGACAATGTAGTGCTCTGAGTGAATGTACCAGCAGAATCATCCATCAGCGGCTGTGCATCAGTGCACTCCATGTCAGATTCATCTTGGCCTGGGTAATTCACCATTTCACTTGATAATCCAGGCATGGTATGTGAAAACAGCTCCATGGAGTAATCAGTAGTATGGCCTGCGTCATCCTTCAATCTTGGTTGGGGTGAAGGACACAAGGAAAGGTGTGGTTCATGAACATGAGCCTCCAATGACGACTCAGTGCTTTTACTTTTTACAACTGAAGAAGAGGAGGCGATAGAGCTGGAGGCTGAGTCAGCAATGTAAGACAAAACTTTTTCCTGATGCTCTGGCTTTAAAAGCGGTTTGCCAACTCCTAGAAAACTAAGCGTTCGAGGCCTTATGTAGCCAGACGATGACACAGGCTCAACACCTCCTGCATTCAGTCCTATTTTGCTCTTGCCACTACCATCAGATCCACCACCAACACCATCATTACCAGCTGCCAACCCCCGCCCAATTCCACGGCCTCTTCCACCAGCCTTCCTCATTTTTGGTAGAAATGTAGACAAAATCCAACAAACTATATAGTATGTAAAACAAGGTACAAGGTGTCTATAGGACAGGGGAGATTTTGAATTTCTGCACACACTTTTGGACACTGGACACTTTTGGATTGTGTGAGCCTCAATGAATATCTTAGCGCTATGTGACAGGCTCGATGGCACAGCTGTGACCTAAGTGACTAGAGGATAAGGGAGATTTTGAATCTCTGCACACACTTTTGGACACTGGACACTTTTGGATTGTGTGAGGCCCAATGAATATCTGAGCACTATGAGACAGGCTCGATGGCACAGCTGTGACCTAAGTGACTAGAGGATAAGTGAGATTTTCAATCTCTGCACACACTTTTGGACACTGGACACTTTTGGATTGTGTGAGGCCCAATGAATATCTGAGCGCTATGTGACAGGCTCGATGGCACAGCTGTGACCTAAGTGACTAGAGGATAAGTGAGATTTTCAATCTCTGCACACACTTTTGGACACTGGACACTTTTGGATTGTGTGAGGCCCACTGATATCTGAGCGCTATGTGACAGGCTCGATGGCACAGCTGTGACCTAAGTGACTAGAGGATAAGTGAGGTTTTGAATCTCTGCACACACTTTTGGACACTGGACACTTTTGGATTGTGTGAGGCCCACTGATATCTGAGCGCTATGTGACAGGCTCGATGGCACAGCTGTGACCTAAGTGACTAGAGGATAAGTGAGATTTTGAATCTCTGCACACACTTTTGGACACTGGACACTTTTGGATTGTGTGAGGCCCACTGATATCTGGCGCTATGTGACAGGCTCGATGGCACAGCTGTGACCTAAGTGACTAGAGGATAAGTGAGATTTTGAATCTCTGCACACACTTTTGGACACTGGACACTTTTGGATTGTGTGAGGCCCACTGATATCTGAGCGCTATGTGACAGGCTCGATGGCACAGCTGTGACCTAAGTGACTAGAGGATAAGTGAGATTTTGAATCTCTGCACACACTTTTGGACACTGGACACTTTTGGATTGTGTGAGGCCCACTGATATCTGAGCGCTATGTGACAGGCTCGATGGCACAGCTGTGACCTAAGTGACTAGAGGATAAGTGAGATTTTGAATCTCTGCACACACTTTTGGACACTGGACACTTTTGGATTGTGTGAGGCCCAATGAATATTTGAGCGCTATGTGACAGGCTCGATGGCACAGCTGTGACCTAAGTGACTAGAGGATAAGGGAGATTTTGAATCTCTGCACACACTTTTGGACACTGGACACTTTTGGATTGTGTGAGGCCCAATGAATATCTGAGCACTATGAGACAGGCTCGATGGCACAGCTGTGACCTAAGTGACTAGAGGATAAGTGAGATTTTGAATCTCTGCACACACTTTTGGACACTGGACACTTTTGGATTGTGTGAGGCCCAATGAATATCTGAGCGCTATGTGACAGGCTCAATGGCACAGCTGTGACCTAAGTGACTAGAGGATAAGTGAGATTTTGAATCTCTGCACACACTTTTGGACACTGGACACTTTTGGATTGTGTGAGGCCCAATGAATATCTGAGCGCTATGTGACAGGCTCGATGGCACAGCTGTGACCAAAGTGACTAGAGGATAAGGGAGATTGGATTGCTTTTAAAAAAGCAGTTTGCGGAGCAGTGGGTAAACAGCAATGCCAGCCTGTCAGGAAGCCTTAAAAGGCAGCCCAACAACCAACACTACTGGTACACCACAATATAGCCTCCCCTTGCACTGCACACACAGTGACTGGTGTGTTGTGCAGGCCAAATTGCTATCAGCAGCAGAAGCAGTTTTTTTTTCTTCTCAGCAGGACAAAAAAAAAAAAAATTGGGCTTGCTTTTAAAAAAGCAGTTTGAGGCCCAATGAATATCTGAGCGCTATGTGACAGGCTCGATGACGCAGCTGTGACCAAAGTGACTAGAGGATAAGGGAGATTGGATTGCTTTTAAAAAAGCAGTTTGCGGAGCAGTGGGTAAACAGCAATGCCAGCCTGTCAGGAAGCCTTAGAAGGCAGCCCAACAACCAACACCACTGATACACCACTATATAGCCTCCCCTTGCACTGCACACACAGTGACTGGTGTGTTGTGCAGGCCAAATCGCTAGCAGCAGAAGCAGTTTTTCTGTCTTCTTCCCTGCCTAACGCTCTCCCTACAGAATCAGCAGCAACCTCTCCCTATGCTAAGATCGGCAGAAGTAAGATGGCGGTCGGCGTGCACGCCCTTTTATACCCCCTGTGACGCCCACCAAAGCAAGCCAATCACTTGCATGCCCTTCTGAAAGATGGTGGTGACCCGTGCCTATGTCATCACGTTGCCCACAGTGTCCGTGGATCCTGATTGGCTGAAAAAGAGCGCAAAACAAACTTTTGAAACGCGACTTTGGCGCGTAAGTCGCCGACCTCGTGGCCGACCTCATCCTAGGGTCGGGTTTCGTTTCATGAAACCCGACTTTGCCAAAAGTCGGCGACTTTTGAATTTTTTCGACCCGTTTCGCTCAACTCTAATGACTAATATTTAGAGTTAGATTATCCTACATAGAAAATTATCAGGACTGTTTTAGGATTCTACGATATAACAAACAATTTCTTTCTAATAAGCTTCTATAATGAATTTAGTATTAAACAGGTTTCAAATTTAAAATTTGACTTATAGGAGTTGTCCAGATGTATCACAAAAGATTGCAGTCACTCTATTTGACTGCAGACTTGTGAATCCTCACATAGAGCGCAACGCATGCTGTGAAGATTTTTCAGCGCCGGTGGCAAGACTGAGCGGTCATGTGACTGTAAGTACGCGATTTGCATACTTTTGGCCACATTTCTACTATTTGTTCTCTGCCTCTCTCAATATAAGTGAATTGAGTGAGGCCACGCATGTCTATGTGGCACATCACATACTTGCATTCACATGACTGCTCAGTTTTGCTGCCGAAACCAGAGAATCTTCACAGTATTTAATGCACGCGATGTGTGGATTAGCAAATCTGCAATCACACAGAATAAATACAGACTTTTGTGATAAGCCAGGGCAACCCTGCTGAAGTACAGTAATGTTTGATTGCTCCTTATGGCAGGCAGACCCCTATTTGCAATAATTTATGGCAGCTAGTCTGGTGGGAGGCATGTGCTAAATTGGTAAATATTGTAGTATTTCAGCAAAGTACTTTAGCAACCGAAATTAGTAGTTTCATACAAATTTGAATACTCTGAGTTTCGATTAAAAAAAAAACTTGCCCACCACCATTTCTCCCACTGTTGAAGCATCAGAGAGTGGACTCCTTTTCTGTAGCTACACTCTCTTACCTGTAATGCCCTGCAGCTTTGACATTTTATGGATTATCATACATTGCATAGTGGTGGTCAATACCTGGACCATCTGAGATCAGCGTTACCTAGTGGAGTACAGTTTATACAGAAGAGTAATTTCCCATCTCCAGACTCACGAGTTAAGTCTCTCTCTTCTGTAGAGTATAAGCTGTTATGGTCAGCAGGGTCCCTCCTCTCTCTCCTGTAGAGTGTAAGCACTTATGCTCAGCAGGGTCCCTCCTCTCTCTTCTGTAGAGTGTAAGCTCTTATGGTCAGCAGAGTCCTCCCTCTCTCTTCTGTCGAGTGTAAGCTTTTATGGTCAGCAAGGTCCTCTCTCTCTCTCTCTCCTGTAGAGTGTAAGGTATTATGGTCAGCGGGGTCCTCCCTCTCTCTTCTGTAGAGTGTAAGCTGTTATGGTCAGCAGAGTCCTTACTCTCTCTCCTGTAGAGTGTAAGCTGTTATGGTCAGCGGGGTCCTCCCTCTCTCTTCTGTAGAGTGTGAGCTGTTATGGACAGCAGGATCCTCCCTCTCTCTCCTGTAGAGTGTGTTTTCGTCAGCAGGATCCTCCCTCTCTCTTCTGTAGAGTGTAAGATGTTATGATCAGCAGGGTCCTCCCTCTCTCTCTTATAGAGTGTAAGCTCTTATGGTCAGCAGGGTCCTCCCTCTCTCTTCTGTAGAGTTTAAGCTGTTATGGTCAGTGGGGTCCTCCCTCTCTCTTCTGTAGAGTGTGAGCTGTTATGGTCAACACAGTCCTCTAATTTTTTTTGTCTTCAGTAGTGCGTCAGCAAGGTTCTCCCTCTCTTACACCTGCAGAGTGTAATCTCTTAATTTCTTTTGGTCAGAGAGGTTCTCTTTCTCTCTCATTTAGAGAGCTATTATGTTCAGCATGTTTTTTTTTTCTCTCTCCATTAATCCATGTGTATTTACTAACCAATTTAAAGCTTTCCAGTGTTGAAATTCATGCAAATATATTTACTGTGAATCAATTTGTTGGGGAAAATTCGGCAAAGCTAACAAATTTGATATTTAAATGATCCGATCATCTCTACTGTTAGCTTGAAGGAAAGCGCAAATAGAATAGTGTTGTTTGTTGCACTGAAACTATATCTACATATACCGTATTTTCCGCATTATAAGACGCACCGGACCATAAGAAGCACCCCAAATTTTCAGAAGGAAAATAGAGAAAAAATGGGGGTCCGTCTTACAGTCCGAATTCAGCTTACCAGGGAAGGGATCTGGCACAGGTGGAGGAGTGGTCTCAGGGCTCATTCAGTGGTCCAGGCTGGTGCGGTGGCGGCGGCTCTGTGCTGGGGCAGTTGGGCTGGGCTGGGGCAGGTGTGCTGTGCTGGGGCAGGTGTGCTGTGCTGGTGGCGGCGGCTCTGTGCTGGGGCAGGTGTGCTGTGCTGACGGCAGGTGTGCTGTGCTGGGGAAGCTGGGCTGTGCTGGGGCAGGTGGGCTGTGCTGGGGCAGCTGGGCTGTGCTGGGGCAGCTGGGCTGTGCTTGGGCAGGTGTGCTGTGCTGGGGAAGCTGGGCTGTACTGGGCAGGTGGGCAGTGTGGTGTGGTGGTGGCGGCGGGCTGTGCTCCGGTGCAGGGGCGGCGGCTCTGATGCAGAATCAATGGCTCCGCTGGCATTTCTTCAAAGCCCGGAGGCCCCCGCACATTCCTCGCTGGTTGCCGCCATGTTGCGATGGCCTCTGGGAACATGGACGCAGGGAAGATGGCCACCGGTCTGGGGACGGCGAATGCTCTGGTTCAGATCTCGTCCCGAGATCTCAGGACGAGATCTCGTTGCCGAGATTTGAATCTCATCTCCCGAGATCTCGGGACGAGATCTGAACCTGAGCGTGCGCCGTCCCCGGACTGGCGGCCATCTTCCCGGCGTCCATGTTCCCGGAGGCCACCGCAACATGGCGGCAGCCAGCAACAGATGTGTGGGGGCCTCTGGGCTTTGAGGAAATGCCGGCAGAGCCCCCCATGGAGCACAGAGAGCCACTGCCCCTGCACCGGAGCATAGCCCGCCGCCACCACCACCACACCACAGAGCCCCACGGCACCAGCCTCCAGCCATGGTTGGAAGTGAGTATATTGCGACCATAAGATGCACCCCCCACTTTCCCCCAAAATTTTGGGGGAAAAAAGTGCGTCTTATGGTCCGAAAAATACGGTACATATTTTCATACATAGATTTGTAGTCATATGTTTTTTTATTTCGTAGATTGCTTAAATAAAGGGTATTTAACTACTACAACCCCTTTTAGATTAAGGTTGGATATATGGGCTCTTTATACATAGCCTTCAAATATCAAAAAAACATCTGTTTGTGGTATTATAATCAGAGATGAGCCAATATGTTCGGAAAACAATTGCAGAATTAGAACTTGTCATATTTGTGCCATATTCCTACCATATTTGTGCTGAATTTAGGTTTGACCATTGTTTCTGAACATATTCGCTCATCTGTACTTGCATTGACTCCAATGGCGCTCGGCTATGTTCGGCGAATATTGCAAATACGGCGATCGGAATCCGAACGGAATATTGAAAGATTTGCTCAGTCCTATTATAACAAATCATATTACTCATTTTATTGCAATTCTAGTCCTAGTGCTACATGACCAGTTTAAATATATGTTGCATGCTATGTGATATGCTTTCATTATGTACACAGTTAGATTTTAAAGAAATTATAAGGATTATGAACCATGTAGTGAAGTTTACTCTTATGCACTCTAGTCCAAAAATATAAACCATGTAGCCACATGGTTACAGTAAGCTTTGGTTTTGAACATAGCTGCTTAGCTGGTAGAATATGACTCTGATTATACTATTTATGATGAGATGTTTCTATTTTGCATTATTTTGACTTCACTCATGTCGTGTGTGGTAGAGGGTAGGTGCCTTCTATCTATTGGACTTATCTTTAATTAAAAAGTGTAGAAGACAGGATGAATACATTTTTTTCAACATCTGCAGTTGGAAAAAGTTGGTATAGGCAGTCATGGCAGGTTTATCAATTGTCACATGATTTTAAGTTTCAAGGTGCCAACACAGTAGCCCAGTGATAGAGTCCTCTATGGCACTATCCATAATGACCTTTAACAGCAGTCACATGAATGTCATAGCTTAGTCATGCTTTGATTTTTTTACATTGATGCCAGAAAGTTACATTTATCCCAGTCCCAAGATAATGGGGAGGCCTGGAGGTTTTGAGAGAGATTTATGCAATTTAGGTATGCAATACCAGTGGTGTTTAAGGGGAAAATCCGGATATAATTTTTCCACACTTTTTTCAGTCCGCAGTTTCTACCTGTTGTCTCTCAACCTCCATTCCATTCAGAACCCTTTGAAGCTCATATAGTTGCAAAACGGCTGTTGTCCGTCATATGTGTCACTCCTTCCCCTGACAACAGTTTTAACGAGATGCTTGAATAAAACTTTGAATTTTAAACAGTACCGGTAAGTGCCACCACTTTCTTCTTTTTTTGATTTCATAAGGACTAATCTTGGATGAGCAATCTTGGCAATCAGTTCCACATTTAGCATATATACAACCACTTTTTTCTATGGTGACGGTTTTCCCCTTTCTTGCTCTTTCTATATACATACAGCACCATGTCTACAGGTCCTGAATAAATGACAAGTTCCCTTCATGTATATAAAAAGAGACTACTATTTCCTACAATAGATGTAACAAATTAAGCAAAACTGTGAGAAAATCTGGGTTTGTTAATAATGCATATGCTACGTGAGCCAGAGTCAATTAATTAGGATAGTATTAGGACTAACTTTTTATGCCGCAAAAAACTAGGACACTCGTATATCATGATTTTTTTTCATCAGAATATAAATGTGTCTTTCATTATCCGCAAAAGATATTTTAGTCCACAAATCCTGTTAAATTAGATACATCCAGAGACTACAATAACTACCGTATTTACTCGTGTATAAGCAGAGATTTTCAGCCCTTTTTTGGGGCTGAAATTCCCCCTCTCGGCTTATACACTGGTCATATACCTGGGGGTCAGCGGGGGAGGGGGAGCGGGGGAGGGGGAGAGGGGGTGTCAGAGATCATACTTACCTGTCCTGCAGCGGTCTCTGCAGCCTCACTTCTCCACTGTCTCCCTTCCTGTCTTCAGCGGTCACAGGGTACCGCTCATTACACTCATGAATATGCGCAGGATGGGTGAGCATAGCGATATTCACCTGTCCCCGGTCCATCGCTGCTCACCGCTGTCTCTGCTGCATCCTATGTCAGTGATGTTTAGGCAGCAGGGGGCTCAGTGACGTGGTTAGTGCGCGCCGCCCCTCTGCTGGCTGAACAGTCACTGACACAAGAAGCGGCAGACAGTGGCGATGGACCCAGGAGAGGTGAGTATGGCATTATTTTTGCAGGATATGGGGGCATATTCTATGGAGCAGCATAAGGGGGCATAGTCTATGGAGCAGCATATGGGGCATATTTTATGGGGCAGCATATGGGGGCATAGTCTATGGAGAAGCATATGGGGGCATATTCTATGGAGTAGCATATGGGGGCATATTCTATGGAGTAGCATATGGGGGCATAGCCTATGGGGCAGCATATGGGGGCATAATCTATGGAGCAGCATATGGGGGCATATTCTATGGAGCAGCATATGGGGCATAAACTATGGAGAAGCATATGGGGGCATAATCTATGGAGCAGCATATGGGGGCATATTCTATGGAGCAGCATATGGGGCATAAACTATGGAGCAGCATGTGGGGGCATATTCTATGGAGCAGCATATGGGGGCATAAAAACTGAGACACAGACGCCAAATTTCAATAAACTTTATGTTTTCTATACAATTAAAGGAATTTTTTGAAGGAAAAATTAGGATACAAGAGCAAAACAAAATACATTTATTACACTTTGGAAGTTTTTGCCCCTTTTAAAATATTAAGACTCTTAAATTATGCTTCTAGTAAGCTAAACAATTTTCTCCTGAATTTTGAAAAAAATATTAAAGCAGTTTTACAGTAAAGCAAAATCCAACATATATAAAGGCACACCAGCAATAACAGCATTTTTAGTAATATTTTTTCCATTCCTATGAATCGTAGTTCATGGATTCTCATGGATGATAGGTTCTGGCTAACTGCTGCTGCAGGCTGCAAGAAAAAAAGACTAAATTAAACTTGACGGTCTTGAAAGTACTCTGTGTGAATGAACTGCTAAATCCACTGTAATGATTCACTCTCTGGTAGGTATTAGGCCTTAGGTAGCGTTCACACAGGCAATGTAGTTTTGGTCAAAACACGTGCAGTTTTATATTGCTTTCCACAGGTTGCCCAGCACCAAAACAAGCTCATAAACATAAATCCCTAGCTTGGTCCAGGTGTTAACTAAACAGAACACACTTTGGCTACTCATAGATGGCTGAGCTAGCCCCAGCTCGGTCAAACAAAACAGCTCTTGTTCATAGCAACCACTGATACTTGTGGTTCCCTGCACATGTCCTGTACAGATTCTTTTCAAAGAGAGATTATGTCCGGTCTCACTCTCGTCAGCTCAAATTCATATCAAGTCTAGTAAGCTGACTTCTTTATATGAACACATAGCCTGGCTATTTGCAGAGCCAGCCAGGTCACTAATCAAAGCCTGCCGAGCTAGGATTTAACCCTAGCCTACCTGGTATTGCTACGCCACCATACACTGCAGATGGCTGATGGCAGAACCATCGTATGATCAACAGCTATCTCCCCTGACTCTCGCATGCGCAGGAGCACTAGATCTGCCAAGACCTCCTGTGTTCTGTGTGAGAAAACCACTGCCAAACAACTCTATTTCTTAAAGAATATAAGAATTATCTGTTCAAAATCGATTATGCTCAATCTTTCAGTCCCCGACATCTACTGGCGGACAGTTGGGATACCCCATTCACATTAGACTGTCAGATGAACCCATCAATATGTATGGGTTTGACCAACGCTAGTCTACTGTGCATAGGGGCCTTTAGTGAGCATGTTCCTATGCCATGAGTAGGGATTGCTGATATATTGTTGTATATGTCATGATTGCTTACTTGTGTTGCCTACATTGATTGTTTTAACCATATGTAACATGCTTACCTGCTTATCATACTTACATAAAACATGAGGGGCACTTGTTTTATGGTTCTCAGCATATTTTTGCATATTACCTTATATATTTTGCATAATTTGTGTGATGTATTTGTAAGGGGGTGGCGTTGCTATGGACCGTAGAGACAAACTGCCACTTTAAGAGACAGCACCCCCTTGGTTAGAGCAGTGGGACATTCTGCACTTCCCTGCTGTAAAGACTGTTTGGTTTCTTCTGCCAGCACTGAGAGGGGAGGGGCTGCTTTTCTGTGTTAGTTGAGAGCCGAGATTTCTGCCGGAAGGAGATGTGCCTTGGATCTGTGAGGAAAAGAACGTTTAGTCTGAGACTGTGACTTAGTAAACTATTCTGGGGATAAAAAGGTGGCTTTCCTGTGTTGCTGTGGGAAGCCATGAAGAAAAGACAAGAAAGGAATCCAGAGGAGGGAATCCACCATTTCTAGGATCATCACTGGACCTGCACACAAGGAAAAGACCACGTTACACAGAGCTTCCAGGAAGAAGTGCGCACCATATTGCAAAGCTTCAGGAGCCCCGGGAATGGACTGAGATACCAATACTACTGTGAGTGTTAACCTCTTCTGTGCACATGCTAGGGTTAGGATGGGCTGCAATAGATAGAGCACAGCAGCCGTGTGGCCGGTGTAGCAGAGGCCAGATAGGCTATGGTTAGTGTAGCATCATACATTCCTTTACTGTGTTGTCTTGCCAGTTGGATAAATACACTGAGCTGTTATAGTTGGTGCTCTGTGCTGTTTGACGGCCCAGCTAGAGAATATTATCCTTGTAAATTGTCTGTTTCTATAGCATACCCCTGCTTCTGCATTTTCCTATACACTGCATTCCTTGCCTGTAAATAAATTAACCCTTTGTTGCTTGCACCTCATCTTGTGTACCGTAGTCGCCGTGGTGGTCCCCCGGCCATCGCTTCATATTTATATTATGTCCTCATGCATTTCCTTCAGTACCTATATCTACCACTAAAGATCATTCACACTAGTGACTTTGGGACTCCCGTTCTCATGATTGGTGAGGGCCCAGCAGTGATCATATATTTAGCACCTACTCGGTGGATCGGTGATATTTCCTATTTACAAAGCTATCTGTTTAAGCACTCACTCCTTGTTGACATGCTATGTGAAAGAACTTATGTACAGTACTGTAACTGACAAAATATAGGTATGCAATTAGGACAGGCTAGGTCTGTCACAAACAATTCAAGTTTCCAAAAATGTATGAATTGCCCTACAAAACATTAATAAACATTGCAGTTTTAGGGCTATCTCTATGTGTTAAAACATAATTATCTTTCAAGTGACACCATTTATGAATCATTCTTGCTGCTTTGACTGATGGCTGAAAAGAAATACATTGGGGACCATATGCATCTAATAGGCAGGTTGAATATGAATGATATAAATTAAAAGAGGAGACTTCAGATAACATCACTAACATGAAGAATAGAAGCAGTCACACCAGCGCATTTGACATTTGTCTACAGCATCACGGCATGCCATCTGGTTGTATGTGATTGTCTTCTGCAGTAGTAGTGTATGCAGGCTTTAGTTCTACAAATGTGACTACTTATTTTTTGGTTAAAAATACATTTCATGTTTTGACAGCTTATAAACGTTGCTAGGTTACAAATGATGCCTCCATAAAATAAGGGTAAATGCATATGTTCATACAAAATAGCAGTTGTATGCACATCACTACTTCTTGATTGCTTGTTGCTATTTAACTTCATTTGCAACCTTAGAGAAACCATGGGGAGGCTGATTTTGAGGCAGCATGTTTTCACATAGCCTATGTGCCATTTACAGTCAAAGGGCAATGCCCAAACTGCATAAGGAACTTAATACATACAGACTGAGCATGATGACAACATACTTTTGCCAACTCACATTAATATGTACAGCAATCAATAAAGATAATCTCACTTGCTATAAAACCATTAAACATACAGCAGGTGAAATAAATATTGAATATGTCACCAATTTTCTAAGGAAATATATTTCTAAAGGTGCTATTGACATGAAATTCTGACCAGATGTTGGTAACAACCTACCTAATTATCCAATTCACACGGGCAAGAAATGACACAGAGAAAAAGTATTAAACACGCTTACTGAAATGTATTTAACACTTTGAACTAAAGCCTGTATTGGTGATGACAGCTTCTTGAATGGAGAAACTAGTCGTGTGCATTGCTCAGGTGTGATTTTGGACCATTATTCCGCACAAATACTTTTCAAATACTGAAGTTCTGTGGCCTCCTTCTGTGAACTCTGTGCTTCAGTTCCTTCCATGCAGTTTCTATTAGATTCAGGTCAGGGGACTGACTGGGCCATTCTAGCAGCTTCATTTTTCTTCTGTGAAACCAATCAGGGTTTCCTTGGCTATGAGTTTGGGATCACTGAAATGTCCACCAGTTTTTTATCTTCATCATCCTGGTAGATGTCTGCAGATTTTTATGAATAATGTCTCGGTACATTTGTCCATTCAGCCTTCATTCAAGTACATGAAGTTTGCCAATGCCATATGTTGAAAAAGAGACCAACACAATGATATTTCCATCTCAAAGCTTCACTTTTGGTATGGTGTTTTTTGGGATGACATGGAGTGCCTTTTGGTCTCCAAACATGGTGTGTATTATGGCCTCCAAATTTTGGTCTCTTCTGACTAGACTATAACCTCCCAGTATTTCATAGTTTTGTTTAAATATTGTTGTACAAACTTTAAACGTGCTTGAATATGCTTTTTGTTCAGCAATGGAGTCTTGCATAATGAGCGTGCATGGAGGTTGAATGCATATAGTTGTATTTATAAGTTTTCTTTGAAATAATTGTACCAGATGATTCCAGGCCTTTCTGTACTTTTCCACGGGTGTTCCTTGGCTGTTGGACAACTCTTTTGATAACACTTTTCACTCCTCTGTCTGAAATCTTGAGAGGATTACCTGGTCATGGCCAATTTATAGTGAAATGATGTTCTTTCCAATTCTGGATTATAGCCCCAACAGTGCTCACTGGAACCCAAAGAAAAAAATCACATGCATGTCGTCTGAATCGTATTACACATTATTGAAGCATTTTTACAATGAGAAGTGTGATAACCTAAAAAAAATGTATACTAGGTGTCTTTACTTCCAGTTTAATCAATACTGAGCTGGTTAATTAAACTTCTAATGGGTCTCCAAACGTGGGCTTCAAACTATTTCTCACATGCTCCTTCACAATCAGCAAATCTTCAGGCTTTAGTGAATGACACCCCTCCAATACTTCTACTACATCAGCTTCTTGGCTATGGCATTTATGGCTTCCTCTACACAAGGCCCGGCCTTGGGACATTCTGAAAAGACATCCAAAGAGTCAAGGTCATACACATATGTGCCTATCTTGGTTAATGCTATTAAATGAATCTGGGTTTACTGGAAATGGTACTATAGCCTTTGTCTGCATCACTTGGGTACTTAAAAGAGAATCTCACAGCATGATTTAGTAATGTAAAGTACAGACATGCTTCTTCACAATCACCCAATCTTCATAACTTTGTGAATGACACCTCTCAAATCACTGTAAGGCTGATTAAATTTAAATATTTGGTGAAGAAATCCATTTTGTTGTTCTATTTTAATCACCATGTGAAGTTGTCTGCCAATTAGATTCAGTGCACAGCGGCTGAACTGTACACTGGGTCTTCTCCTCCCTGCCTGTGATTCCCCAGGTCCTCTGTGTCATGTCGGACGCTGTTCACACCACAGCATCCGGCAGGCAGAGGTAGTTCCACCTCCAGCCACTATAGCCTCAGTGGCGCCGGCCTGATCTTCAGGCTCTCGGGGGTTAATCCTGCTGGAGACCAGGTTGGATGGTTAGTCACGCCCACGGTCTTTAAATAGTCATGCTGGCCTATGGGCGTCGCCGATTATAGCTTGTGTTTCATACCAAGTGGTTCCGGTCTGGAGTGGAGGTGTTCAAGAGAGAGAGAGATTCATATCTGGTGTCGTATGATCCGTCGTTATCCTTTCTCCTTCCCATATTTGTGTTTAGTTGTGCCCTGTTCACATTACTGTTTATTCCTGTGTGTGTGCGGCGCAGTGCAGTTTAAGTTCTCCCTGTCTGTCATTATTTGTGTGGGAGCTTTGGTGGTGACTTCTCACTGGGTGGAGGGTGGAGGGTTAAGTGCAGGGCTGAGCAGGAGATAAGGAAAGGTCGGAGGCTCAGGCATTTGCACCTTCAGCAAAAACCCTGGGTTGAGGGTCAGACAGGGTTTCCCCTAGTAAAGGGACACCACAGGGGCCCCGGGTCTTTCAGCCTTAGTTGAACTAAGCCCCCGTGACATTATAATCGGCCCACATTTTTTCAGGAGTCCATGGATCCATTAGATTCCATAACCCGCCAGTTGGCGGCGCTGTCCATACAGGTCTCCGAGTTGAATGGGGCAGTTCAGCAGCAGGGCCTGGTAGTAGCAAAGGTGCAAACGGCATCTGCAGGTATCGGTGCAGAGCCGAAGTTTCCGCTGCCAGAACGATTTTCAGGCGATCGCAGCAAATTTGTCGTATTTCGGGAGGCCTGCAAATTATACTTCCGCATGCGGCCAATATCCTCAGGTAATGAGGCCCAGCGAGTAGGGCTGGTGTTGTCATTACTGAGTGGTGACCCCCAAGCATGGGCATTTTCCTTACCACCTGACTCTGCTACATTTCATTCGGTCGATAATGTTTTTTCTGCCCTCGGGCTCATTTACGATGACCCTGACCGACTGGCTCTAGCGGAATCTAAAATCCGCGCCCTCCGCCAGGGGGAGCGCTTGGCAGAAGACTATTGTTCGGAATTTCGCCGCTGGGCTGTAGACACACAGTGGAATGACCCAGCACTGCGGAGCCAGTTTATTCATGGGGTATCAGGGAGGGTGAAACAAGCCCTCCTGATGTATGAGACTCCGGCATCATTGGAGTCTGCCATGAGTTTGGTGATACGTATTGATCGCCGTTTTCGTCAGGGGGCACAGGAGACGCTACCTCTGGGGGAAAACAGAGGTGCAGGTGTGGTTGAAGTAGATGAGTCCCCTGAACCTATGCAGATTGCTGGCGTGGCACAGGTTCAGCCTCGCGCTCCGGGAGTCCGGAAGTCCGGAGCATGTTTCTACTGTGGTAAAGGTGGTCATTATGTTAACGTTTGCCCGGTACTACCTAAGAGGGTCACACCGGCGGAAAACTGTTAAGCTCAGAGGGTATGGAGGAGACCCAACTGAGCGTATGCATATCCTCCATGATGGTATCTCAATGTATGCTCCCTGCCAAGGTTATTGTCGCCGGCAGAGAGCTACCTATATCAGTGTTTGTGGATAGCGGTTCCGCCACCAATCTCATAGATGAGGAGTTTGCACACACCGCCGGGTTTAAGATTGAAAAACTTCCTCACCCCATACAGGTGGTGACCATTAATGCTGTTCCCCTCCCTCAAGGGGAGATTACTGAGTTTGTGGCAGAGGTGAAACTCCACATTGGGGTCCTACATTCTGAGTCGGTTACATGTAGGGTCCTCCGTAATCTCCCAGCTCAAATGGTCCTGGGTTTTCCATGGCTGTCCAGGCACAACCCGGTAATTGATTGGAAAACTCAGGACATAGTACAATGGAGTGGTTTCTGCCAAGACAATTGCTTGGCCACATGTGTGTCCGCCGTGACGCCCAGCCTGCCGGAGGCTTTGCAGGATTTTGCGGATGTTTTCTCTGAGAAGGGTTGCTCAGAACTGCCTCCACATAGAGCCTATGACTGTGCTATTAGGCTAAAACCCGGGGCCAAATTACCTAAGGCCAGGATGTTTAATATTTCTGGTCCTGAGAGACAAGCTCTGAAAGACTACATCGCGGAGAGTCTGAGCAAAGGTCACATCCGGCCTTCGTCCTCGCCTGTAGCCGCGGGGTTTTTCTTCATTAAGAAGAAAGATGGGGGGTTACGCCCGTGTCTGGATTTCCGAGAGTTAAACCAGATTACTATCCGTGATCCCTACCCAATGCCGTTGATCCCGGATTTGTTCAACCAGGTAGCGGGGGCAAAATGGTTTTCCAAGCTGGACCTCAGGGGGGCGTATAACCTCATAAGGGTCCGTCAGGGGGATGAGTGGAAGACGGCGTTTAACACTCCTGAGGGTCATTTTGAGAGTCTGGTTATGCCGTTTGGGTTGACCACCGCGCCTGCTGTTTTCCAACATTTTATTAATGATGTCTTTGCTCATGTCCTGGGGAGATTTGTGATTGTATACCTGGATGATATCCTCATTTATTCTAGCGATCGGGACACTCATTTGCAGCATGTTAGGCAGGTGTTACAGTTGCTCCGGGAGAACCAGCTCTATGCTAAGCTGGAAAAATGTTTATTTTTTGTCCAGGAGTTGCCCTTTTTGGGATATATTGTGTCCGCAGCTGGTTTTAAAATGGACACCGCTAAGGTGCAAGCGGTGTTGCAATGGGAGAGGCCGGAGAGTCTGAAAGCACTCCAGCGGTTCCTGGGGTTTGCGAATTATTATAGGAAATTTATAAAACACTTTTCGACTGTCGCCAAACCGCTCACGGACATGACAAAAAAGGGTGCCGATCTGGCGAACTGGCCTGAGGTGGCTATACGTGCATTTGAGCGTCTGAAGAATAGTTTTGCTTCAGCCCCCATTCTGGTGCAACCAGACGTGTCTAAACCTTTTGTGGTAGAGGTTGATGCGTCGGAGGTGGGAGTGGGGGCAGTACTGTCTCAAGGCTCGTCCTTGAGCGAGATGCATCCATGCGCCTACTTCTCCAAGAAGTTGTCGCCGGCCGAACGGAATTATGATATCGGCAACAGGGAGTTGTTGGCCATCAAACTGGCTTTTGAGGAATGGCGACACTTCTTGGAGGGGGCGGCTCACCAGGTCACAGTTATCACCGACCATAAGAATCTGCTCTACCTGGAGTCGGCCAAGCGTCTGTCTCCTAGGCAGGCTCGCTGGGCATTGTTTTTTACTCGTTTCAATTTTCTTGTGACGTACCGTCCCGGGGCTAAAAACACCAAGGCGGATGCTTTGTCTAGGTGTTTTCCGGGGGGAGAACCTCGGGAAGAGCCGGTACCCATCCTCCAGAAAGGGGTAGTGGTCTCGGCTCTCACGACTGAGGTAGAGGCGGAGATTGCCGAGGCCCAAGAGGAGGTACCACCAGGACTTCCCGCCAACAAATCATTTGTACCCCTGCATCTTCGGCCTAAGGTGTTGAAGGAACACCACGATTCGGTACTGGCTGGTCACCCAGGGGTGAAGGGCACCTTAGAGCTGGTATCGCGTCATTTCTGGTGGCCCAAAATCCGGCAGGACGTGGTCTCGTACGTGGCAGCTTGCATCACGTGCGCTAGGGCTAAGTCACCCCGAACCCGTCCTGCTGGCACGCTACAGCCTCTGGGGGTACCCAATAGGCCATGGACAGAAATCTCCATGGATTTTATCACTGACTTGCCAGCCTCGGCAGGGAACACGGTCATCCTGGTGGTGGTTGACCGTTTTTCAAAGATGGCGCATTTTGTGGCGTTGTCTTCTTTGCCCAATGCTAAGACGTTGGCTCAGGTATTTGTGAAGGAGGTGGTCAGACTCCACGGAGTACCGTCTGACATAGTATCTGATAGGGGTACGCAATTTGTGGCGAGGTTTTGGAAAGCTTTTTGCTCAAGGTTGGGGATCAAGTTGTCACATTCATCGGCGTTTCATCCACAGTCTAATGGACAAACTGAGCGCATGAACCAAAATCTTGAACAGTATTTACGATGCTTTGTGTCCGACAACCAGGAGGAGTGGTCTACTTTCCTTCCTCTGGCCGAATTCGCATTAAATAATCACCGCCAAGAGTCATCAGGAGAGTCTCCATTCTTTTGTGTGTACGGTCAACATCCTCAGTTTTGTACCTTACGTCAGGGTGTCTCCGGGGGTGTCCCGGAGGAGGATCAGCTAGGAGCCCAATTGTCATCAGTCTGGAGGCGGGTGAAACAGCGTTTGTTGAGCATGAGTGCCAGGTACAAACGGGTGGCTGACAGTAGACGCGTGCCAGGTCCGGACCTGTGTGTGGGTGAATGGGTGTGGTTAGCTACGAAGAACATAAAACTCAAAATCCCTTCTTTAAAACTGGGTCCAAGGTTTATTGGGCCTTTTAGGATTTCTGCCATCATTAACCCAGTGGCTTATCGGTTGGAACTTCCCGCAGTGTACAAGATACACAACGTGTTTCACAGGGCTTTATTGAAAAAGGTGGTAGGCTCTGTGGACACAACGCCGATGCCACCTCCAGTCATGGTGGATGGCGAGTTAGAGTTCGAGGTCGCCAAGGTAGTGGACTCTCGAGTAGTACGCCGTACTCTTCAGTATTTGGTGCACTGGCGGGGGTATGGTCCAGAGGAGAGGTCTTGGGTTCCAGCCTCAGACATACATGCAGATCGGCTGGTCAGTTCTTTTCACCGTCGTCATCCGGACAAGCCGGGTCCTATGAGTCTTGAGGGCCCTGGGGTCCCTCGTAGAAGACGGGGTACTGTCATGTCGGACGCTGTTCACACCACAGCATCCGGCAGGCAGAGGTAGTTCCACCTCCAGCCACTATAGCCTCAGTGGCGCCGGCCTGATCTTCAGGCTCTCGGGGGTTAATCCTGCTGGAGACCAGGTTGGATGGTTAGTCACGCCCACGGTCTTTAAATAGTCATGCTGGCCTATGGGCGTCGCCGATTATAGCTTGTGTTTCATACCAAGTGGTTCCGGTCTGGAGTGGAGGTGTTCAAGAGAGAGAGAGATTCATATCTGGTGTCGTATGATCCGTCGTTATCCTTTCTCCTTCCCATATTTGTGTTTAGTTGTGCCCTGTTCACATTACTGTTTATTCCTGTGTGTGTGCGGCGCAGTGCAGTTTAAGTTCTCCCTGTCTGTCATTATTTGTGTGGGAGCTTTGGTGGTGACTTCTCACTGGGTGGAGGGTGGAGGGTTAAGTGCAGGGCTGAGCAGGAGATAAGGAAAGGTCGGAGGCTCAGGCATTTGCACCTTCAGCAAAAACCCTGGGTTGAGGGTCAGACAGGGTTTCCCCTAGTAAAGGGACACCACAGGGGCCCCGGGTCTTTCAGCCTTAGTTGAACTAAGCCCCCGTGACACTCTGCCTGCCTCCAGTCTTTGAATGACAGCCTATTGCTAAGAGTTTAAACAGAGGAGGCATGTCATTCAAAGACCAGAGGCAAAGTGATGAGCTGGGGGAATCATAGACGGGGAGGTGACCCTATGTACTGTCCAGCCCCTGTGCACCAAAATCTAATTAGCAGAAAATGTCAAATACTGATTAAAAAAGAAAGCAAAATAGATTTCTTTACCAAATGACAAGTCTTTAATTTACATTGCAAAATCGTGCGGACAGATAATTTTTAACTGTCTAATTTTGGGTTGTGGAGGGCAAATACAGTACAGGCAGAAACATATACAGAAGCAGTCTGAATGACCAATGGTGCACACTAATGTTAGTTTGTCATACTTACCACATCTGAGGACTACTGCTGTAGTTCAACTAACACTCAATGTCCATGGTTGTATTCTATTGCATGCAACATAGGAACTTCTCTGGTAATGGCAGTATCCACAAAACCACTCTCCTGGGCTTTCTGTGTCTTTTACTTTGATAATAACCACCTGTTTAGGCAGCTTCAAGTCTCTGAAAAGTTGTCTGATAATTTCAGCAATGTGTATGGTCTTACCTGATAACCCAATTAAATACCTGCTCTTACAGATGGATCCATAATCATGTGCAACTCCAAAAGCATACCTGGAATCAGTAGAGATGTTTTCTGTGTGATCTTCTGCCACTGTACAAGCTGTATGCTCTTGCACCAAACATTAGGAAAGAAGTTACTCAGCAGATTTTACAAGGGGGTAACCATGTATTCTGTGCATGGATTTTCCTAGTGTTAATAACAGGCACCATCTAAATAAAGCTCACAATTTACATTAGCAATTGGGGTTCCAACAAAATTCTTGAGTTTTTTTTTATTTAGTTTTCATTGGTTACAAACAATCATGATAGTCATAAGGGTCAGATAAAAAGAAACATTTTGTGTGGAATAGAATAAACCCATTCTCCATTTTAATTCCTTCCCTTCCCTTTTTCATTGTTCCATTCCTAGTCCTGTTCCGGCTTTGCCCATTCCTATGTCCTTTATTTAGAATGCTGTTACATTGGTGCCAAAGGATCAATTATGCACACCATTTGTTACTCCCATTAGCAGGGGTCTGTAAGGCTATCTCATATACTGTAATGCATAAATATGGTTTGCTGGTTAGCAGGTTATCTAGCCATATATTTGCTACCTTTTCTATTAACAGCAGGCAGCAGCAACCACTGTTCAGACTCAAGAGTCTTATGATTGAATCTTTAATATAAATCGCTAACCAGTGGTGTATGATTGAAAGCCAACTTAATCAACTTCATGTTACTTAAATAAATAGGAAAATGTGTTCTTCTTTTCATGAGGGTCTCGTGTGGTTAACTATGCTAGAATAGGAGCATAAACGTCTGTCTTTGTGTAATATGGGCCTTCCTCTATGTGTGTCACAATGCCCTTTCTCTGTTGCTCAGATGTGCTTCACCTTTTCAACAGTGCATAACCATTTAACCCCTTAATGACCAGGGGTATTTTTGGTTTTACATTTTCATTTTTCCCTCCCCTTCTTTCCAGAGCCATAACTTTTTTATTTTTCCGTTTATATGGCCATGTGAGGGCTTATTTTTTGCGGGACGAGTTGTACTTTTAAATGACATCATTGGTTTTACCATATCGTGTACTCGAAAACGGGAAAAAAATTCCAAGTGCGGTGAAATTGCAAAAAAAGTGCAATCCCACACTTGTTTTTTGCTTGGCTTTTTTGTTAGGTTCACTAGATGCTAAATCTCACCTGCCATTATGATTCTCCAGGTCATTACGAGTTCATAGACACCAAACATGTCTATGTCCTCTTCTATCTAAGTGGTGAAAAAAAATTCCAAAATTTGCTAACAAAAAAAAAAAAAAAATTTGCGCAATATTCCGAGACCTGTAGCGTCTCCATTTTTCATGATCTGGGGTCGGGTGAGGGCTTATTTTTTCCATGCCGGACTGACGTTTTTAATGATACAACTTTTGTGCAGATACATTCTTTTGATCGCCCGTTATTACATTTTAATGCAATGTCTTGGTGACCAAAAAAACGTAATTCTGGCGTTTTTAATTTTTTTCTCGCTACGCCGTTTAGCGATCGGGTTAATGCTTTTTTTTTATAGATAGATCGGGCGATTCTGAACGCGGCGATACCTAATATGTGTATGTGGGATTTTTTTTATTGTTTTATTTTGATTGGGGCGAAAGGGGGGTGATTTGAACTTTTAGGTTTTTTTAATTTTTTTATTTTTAAACATTTTTTTTTTTTACTTTTGGCATGCTTCAATAGCCTCCATAGGAGGCTAGAAGCTTGCACAACCCGATCGGCTCTGCTACATATGGGCGATGAGCAGATCGCCCATATGTGGCAGATTTACTGCTGTGCTTTCAGCGCCGACCACCGGGTGGCGCTGAAAGCCATATGCCTGGAACAACCATAGAGGTCTCATAGAGACCTCTGGTTGTCCAGGCAACATGACGCCGACCCCCGATCACGTGACGGGGTCGGCGGTGACGTCATTTCCGGCCCGGCGGCCGGAAATGCTATTTAAATGCACGCTGTCAGCTTTGACAGCGGCATTTAACTAGTTAATAGGCGCGGGCGGACGGCGATTCCGCTCACGCCTATTGCGGGCACATGTCAGCTGTTCATAACAGCTGACATGTCCCGGCTTTGATGCGGGCTCAGCGCCGGAGCCCTCATCAAAGCAGGGGAAATGTCTGATGACGGACTGTGTCCGTCATTGGACATTAAGGGGTTAAGCATGGAACATATATAGACACACAATAATATCAACAGTAACATGTACTTCTTGGAGTACAAAGCTGTTGGAATATGTTTGGTGCAACAATTCCATTCCCGTCTATGAGTGTTTAGTTGCTAGATTTGTATGCTGTTTATAAAGTTAGAACAAAAAAAATCCCAGAGGCTCACACAGGGAGAGCATGTGACTGTATTTCCTGTTTTTCCTGTGTCTGTGTATAAGAGAAGCAGCCTGCTGTAGATGCTGCACAGATAGAGACATAAAAATAATTTATTCCTGATCTATTAAGCTTATCATATATTTTTCCTGATTGTTCCTGATTATAGAATGTGTTGTCACACACTTGGAGAGTATCCTGAATAATCCGCTGCCAACAGGTAATGGGCTCAGAGTGACGCATAACCGCAAAGTAACACAGCATAAGAAGCCCAAAGAAAAAGCAGCACAGCGCAACAGAGAAGAGGTTTCCCTACTCTTCTGAAAACTTTACGCAGTATTTTCTTCTATTACACGCAAGATTTATGCTATTGTAAATCTGGTCCCTATCCCATTTCTTTACACTCAGTGCCTCGCAGATAACTTTTGTCTTTCACTCGCGCACTTCTTCCTTTTCAACCTCTGTACTTGACAAATTACCAAAATTATTATTAGTTTCCCCACCATCTCCTTTTATGAAATTCCTCCACAGTATTTTTACCACACATCTAAAATATATATATATGCCATTCAATTATGACCCCCTCTTCCTATTCCCTGTCCACCCCCACTGATTCCCTTTTCGCCTTATCTTTAAGCACGTCACACACTCCATTAATTTCATTTCCCATTCTGAAAACAGTTTTATTTTCCAATTTATTAGAAAGAACAATATATTTTTTTACCTTAAATATACTTTTAATTAAATAATCTCAACATCCAGGACTGAGTTTCGCATCTAGCTCACTCCCACTTTTTATAATCCCTTAGCCTATTTACTATCATTATCCTCTCTCAATTACTAAATTGCTATGTGCACATTGGGGCATTTTGTCAGCTCATTGAGGCATGTTGGGGTCTTCCAACCAGTGGAGCAACAGCAGCTGCACTGTTTCATAAAATCCTTATCACAACTAAGCCAAGTGAGCAAAACTGCAACACTTGATGCTTTATTATCTGGATAATGCTTTATAGTGTGCTCTTTTAACTTTAAGTTTCATCTCAACATTAACATGTAGTAATGCAAACACAGATAATTATGGGTCTACTCATCCATGAATCACATTAGGCCTCTTTCACACTTCAGTTTTTTGCATCAGTCGAAATCCGGCAAAAGGATGGATGGCGAATCCGTTTTAGTACTGATGCCAACGGATGCCACCCATCCGTTTTTTTGACGGATCCGACTAATGAAGAATTTTAAAGGAATCGCAGCCTGGAAAAGGAGAGAGAGAGAGAGATTTTTTTGTCCAGCACCCAGAAAGAATTTCGGGTTAAATCAGTGTCTGGAGGATCCGCCACAGAAAAAAACGTTGCAAGCTCCGTTTTGCGGATCTGCAAAAAAAACGGATGCAACGGACAGCAATCCGTCACAATCTGCCTATAATGAAAGTCAATGGGGAAAAAAACGGATCCTCAAAAGAAAATTGCGGATCCGTTTTTTTCAAAACCTGGCGGATTGTGACTGATTGTAAAAAACTGAAGTGTGAAAGAGGCCTTAAGGTGTTCCTTGTAACTCTGAACCAACAGTATATATATATATGCACTTTTCAGCACAAAACTTTCTAAAATTATTTTGCTAAACTGAATAATCAGCACTGAAAAGTAATTAAAATACATTATATAAGTTGCGTGACAAATAGCAGGCGCGCACCATCTACCACTTTTTTGGGAATAAGTGCTGCTTCTTTTCTTTTTTTACACAGTTTTATCAGGTAAATAATAAACTGTTGTGAACTGTACTTATTTTCACATATTCTATGCAGTCTTTAACCCCTTACCTACAATTGACGTAATATTCCGTCCATGTGACCATGGACCTAATTACCATGGACGGAATATTACGTCATCGCGATCAGCGGCGCCCACGTGGTGAGCGCCGCTGATCGCGGCCGAGTGTCAGCTAATTATCATCACGGACCGCCCCCGACACGTTAACCCCTTGCACACCGCTTCCCTGAGCCCCCCACGGCAGCGCAATGTGCAGCGCTGCTGCGGGGGACTCCTTTCCTGCAGGTCCCCGGATCCAATATGGCGACGGGGACCTCCGGGGGCCTGCAGGAAGCTGGCTTCCTCAGTGCCTGCAAAGCGCAGGCATGAGGAAGCCTGTGCAGTGCCTGTGACAGATCACTGATCGGTCACAGTGATCTGTGATGTGACAGATCAGCGATCTGTCGCAGGACAGTGATGTCCCCCCTGGGCCATTGTAATAAAGTAAAAAAAAAATTTAAAAAAAGTGTAAAAATAATTTTAAAAAATCGCCAAATAAATTAAAAAAAAAAAAAAAATATTCCCCAATAAATTCATTTTTTGGAAATAAAAAAAACAAAACAATAAAAGTACACATATTTGGTATCGCTGCATCTGTAACGACCCTCCCTATAAAACTGTCCCAATAGTTAACCCCTTAAGCGAACCCCTTAAAAAATAAAAATAAAAAACAAAGCAAAAAATAATGATTTATTATCATACCGCCGAACAAAAAGTGCAATAACGCGCGATCAAAAAGACGCATATAAATTTCCATGGTACCGCTGAAAACGTCATCTTGTCCCGCAAAAAACGAGCCACCATACAGCATCATCAGCAAAAAAATAAAAAAGTTATAGCTCGCAGAATAAAGTGATGCAAAAATAATTATTTTTTATATAAAATTGTTTTCATTGCATAAAAGCGCCAAAACATAAAAAAACGACCTAAATGAGGTATCGCTGTAACCGTACTGACCTGAAGAATAAAACCACCTTATAAATTTTACCGCACCCGGAACGGCGTAAACGCACCACCCAAAAGAAATTCATGAAATGCTGGTTTTTGTAAATTCTGCGTCCTAAAAAACGAAATAAAAAGCGATCTAAAAATGTCACATGCCCGACCATGATACCAATAAAAGCGTCAACTCGTCCCGCAAAAAATAAGACCTCACATGACTCGGTGGGTCAAAATATGGAAAAATTATAGCTCTCAATATGTGGTGATGCAAAAACTATTTTTACAATAAAAAGCGTCTTTTAGCGTGCGACAGCTGTCAAACATAAAAACCACCATAAATAGTAAATCAAACCCCCCGTTATCACCCCCTTAGTTAGGGAAAAATAATAAAATTTAAAAAATGTATTTATTTCCATTTGCCCATTAGGGTTAGGGCTAGGGTTAGGGTTAGGGCTAGGGTTAGGGTTAGGGTTAGGGCTAGGGTTAGGGTTAGGGTTAGGGTTAGGGCTAGGGTTAGGGTTAGGGTTAGGGCTAGGGTTAGGGTTAGGGTTAGGGCTAGGGTTAGAATTGGGGGTTTCCACTATTTGCGCACATCAGGTGCTCTCCAAACGCAACATGGCATCTGATCTCAATTCCAGCCAATTCTGCGTTGAAAAAGTCAAATGGTGCTCCTTCCCTTCCAAGCTCTGCCATGCACCCAAACAGTGTTTTACCCCCTCATATGGGGTATCAGCCTACTCAGGACTAGAGTTGAGCGACTTTTGGTTTTTTAGGGTCGCGTTTCGTTTCGTGAAACCCGACTTTTCCAAAAGTCGGGTTGAGCAAGATCGTCCGATTATAGGGAAAAGTCGG
Source organism: Dendrobates tinctorius (assembly GCF_039654945.1). Classification (NCBI taxonomy): domain Eukaryota; kingdom Metazoa; phylum Chordata; class Amphibia; order Anura; family Dendrobatidae; genus Dendrobates; species Dendrobates tinctorius. Next base: position 13,782,697 of record NW_027361750.1, on the reverse strand, counting down.
GGTCGTCCCGAAACACGAAACCCAATGTAAGTCAATGGGGAATAAAAGTTGGCAGTGAGAGGAGGACAGGAAACACACCTACAGTGCCCATTTGAATGCCAAAAGCATCAATTCTTCTTACTTAAGCTTGTCAACCTTAATTAACTTCATAATACAAGTTACGCACTGAAAAATGGGGGTTATTTGGCTAAAGTTGTGGGGGGGGGGAGGGCTGGCTGCAGGTTTTCATGTGCCCTGGGCGAAAGGGCGCCCCTTTAACACATACCACAACTCATCATGCTCCGATACGGCAGATAAATAGCGGTATAGTACAATGAAAAATACCTCACTTTTTACATCTCATGACGAGGCCCATCTATTTCTCCATACAGAATCATTGGTCCCATATAGTGTTTGAAACAGTATATGATGAGCTCCACATAATGCTACAGTATATGTTGGTCCCCATGGATGAAGCTCCACTTTCTTATGGGCCCAAATAATGCTCCAAACATAATGGGCCCCATTTCTAATGCTCTAGTGTATAATGGGCCCTGTAAATGCTGCTCCAGTGTCTGATGTCCACCTTTGGAATGTTCCAGTGTATGGTGGGCCCCATCTATCATTCTCCAGAGTATAGTGCTCCCCAAAAATTGCTGTCCCAACATTGAAAACAATCAAATAAGTCTCCTCGCTAGGGAATCCCTGTACTTGTCTGGACAGGTGCTATAGCTTGCTTAACAGCTCGCCAGCCGTTTTCACGCCCAGTATGGATTGCACGTGATTGCACAAAGGTTAGAAAGGGTACCGTATCCCTGGATAACATGTATGGATAGCGTACACATTCAAAATATATGTCTCAGGAGGCAGGCTCAGACGGTGTCAGGCCCAGTATGGATTGCACGTGATTGCACAAAGGTTAGAAAGGGTACCGTATCCCTGGATAACATGTATGGATAGCGTACACATTCAAAATATATGTCTCAGGAGGCAGGCTCAGACGGTGTCAGGCCCAGTATGGATTGCACGTGATTGCACAAAGGTTAGAAAGGGTACCGTATCCCTGGATAACATGTATGGATAGCGTACACATTCAAAATATATGTCTCAGGAGGCAGGCTCAGACGGTGTCAGGCACAGTATGGATTGCACGTGATTGCACAAAGGTTAGAAAGGGTACCGTATCCCCAGATAACATGTATGGATAGCGTACACATTCAAAATATATGTCTCAGGAGGCAGGCTCAGACGGTGTTAGGCCCAGTATGGATTGCACGTGATTGCACAAAGGTTAGAAAGGGTACCGTATCCCTGGATAACATGTATGGATAGCGTACACATTCAAAATATATGTCTCAGGAGGCAGGCTCAGATGGTGTCAGGCACAGTATGGATTGCACGTGATTGCACAAAGGTTAGAAAGGGTACCGTATCCCCGGATAACATGTATGGTTAGCGTACACATTCAAAATATATGTCTCAGGAGGCAGGCTCAGACGGTGTCAGGCACAGTATGGATTTGACGGCCCAGATTACACAGCGGAGGAGCAGGGAGAGGTAAAGATTGCAAATGCTGGGGCCCTGCCCAAGCAAGGGGGGCCCACTCGTGGGCGTCGGTACTGGCACTGGGCCCCTCATAGTACAGCGGTGTGTCTGATGGCGGGTGTGCACCACCACCGTCAGAGACACTTGATTGCACTATGAGGGACCCTGTGCCAGTGCCCGCGCCCAAGAGTCGGCCTACCCACCTGTCCAGGGCAACGGCACTCGCACGGTGTCGTGCGCTAGGTGGTGACCCCGGCCATGGGGGGGGAGGCAGCACAGTTAGGGAGTTTTAGAAAGTGGCATATGTTGATGTTGGACATTCAGCTGATGCAAAAGGCGAAATAGGTGAAGTACCAGGAAGAGGTGGACCAAAGCAAGCCATTTTTCTGTCACCCTATGTGTCATCAGGGGAAGGTGGGACAAAATCCTTGGAAACCCATGCGTGGTTCATTTTAATGAAGGTTAGATCATCCACATTTTGGGTTGACAGACGGGTCCTTTTTTCTGTCAGGATTGATCCAGCTGCACTGAAGACTCTTTCCGATAGCACACTTGCAGCTGGGCAAGCGAGCTCCTGTAAGGCATATTGGGCCAATTCAGGCCAGGTGTCCAGTTTAGCGGCCCAATAGTCAAAGGGGAATGACCTGTGTGGGAGAACATCGATATGGGAGGAAAAGTAGTTTGTAACCAGAGTTGACAACTGCTGTCTCCTGTCACTTTCCATCGATGCAGTATTACCAGTTGTGTGAGCGGTATTTGAAAAATCAGTCCACAACATTGTCATGAAACCCCTGTCTCCAACGCCACTTCTGCTGTGTGCACCACGAACACCTCTGCCAAGCTGCCCCCGGCCCGTACGGCTCGTGTGAGAACCATCACCGCTGCTGTGTGCTGGGAATGCCTCAAGCAACCGATTTACCAGAGTTGCTTGTTTATTAGCCAATATTAGGTCAAGGTTCTCCTGTGGCATGATGTTTTGTAATTTGCCTTTATAGCGTGGATCCAGGATGCTGGCCAACCAGTAGTCGTCATCGTTCATCATTTTGGCAATGCGGGGGTCCCTTTTTAGGATCCGCAAGGCATAATCTGACATGTGGGCCAATGTTCCCGGTGTCAATGATGCACTGCGAGTGCTGGGTGGAGGAGCACTTTCTGGCAAATCCACATCCCTCCAGTCATGCACAAACCCTGTACCAGACCTTGCCACGCCAACATTTTCACTTGCCCCACGAGATGCATCCTCCTCCCCTAAGTAATCATCCCCATCATCCTCCTCCTCCTCCTCTTCTTCCTCCACCTCGTCCAGGAGAGGTCCCTGAGCAGACAATGGCTGAATGTCATCAAGGATTCCCTCCTCCTCTTCCTCCTCATCAACATTGGCTGCAGACGCCTGCTCCTTAAGGTGCGTCAAAGTTTGCATGAGCAGACGCATAAGTGGGATGCTCATGCTTAGGATGGCGTCGTCTGCGCTTACCAGCCGTGTGCATTCCTCAAAACACTGAAGGACTTTACAAAGGTCTTTCAGCTTTGACCACTGCACGCCTGTCAACTCCATGTCTGCTCTCAAAGTGCCTGGCCGTGTATCCTCACACAAATGCATTATGGCCTTCCTCTGCTCGCACAGCCGCTCCACCATGTGCAGGGTGGAGTTCCACCTTGTTGCAATGTCGATAATGAGGCGGTGGTTGGGAAGGTGGAGCAATCGCTGCAGCTTCTGCATACGAACGGAGTGTACAGGCGACCGGCGGATGTGCGCGCACAGTCTTCGCACCTTCTGGAGCAGGGCTGTTAACTCCGGATAATTTTTGAGGAAGCACTGCACCACCAGGTTCAAGGTGTGAGCCAAGCAAGGTATGTGGCTGAGTTTTGAAAGGGCTATGGCTGCCACAAAATTACGGCCGTTATCACTAACTACCTTGCCTGCCTCAAGATGTACACTGCCCAGCCATGACTCAGTTTGTCGCTTCAAGTACTCGGCCAGCACCTCGGCGGTGTGTCTGTCGCCCAAACACATCATCTGCAACACAGCCTGCTGACGCTTTCCACTAGCTGCTCAATAGGGGGACACATCGTGTGCAACAGTGGCAGCTGCAGATGGAGTGCTCGTACGACTGCGCTCTGTGGACGAGCTTTCGCTTCTGGAGGAGGAGGAGGAGGAGGAGGAGGGTCGAACGCCTACAGCCAACTGTTTCCTATACCGTGGGCTAGGCAGCACTGTCCCACCACCGCTGTCCCCTGTGGACCCTGCATCCACCACATTAACCCAGTGCGCAGTGATGGACACGTAATGGCCCTGGCCATGCCGACTGGACCATGCATCAGTAGTGAGGTGCACCTTTCCGCTCACTGACTGCTTGAGTGCATGGACAATGCGGTCTTTCACATGATGGTGGAGGGCTGGGATGGCTTTGCGAGAGAAGAAGTGGCGACTGGGTAGGTCATAGCGTGGTACTGCATAGGCCATGAGTTCGCGGAAAGCTGTGCTTTCCACCAACCGAAAGGGCATCATCTCAAACGAGATTAGTTTGGCAATGTGGGCGTTCAAACCCAGTGTACGCGGATGAGAGACTGAGTACTTTCTTGACCTACTCATAGTGTCTGGGAGGGTGAGCTGGACTTGAGAGCTGCATATGGTGGAAGTAGCGGTGGACAGGGCGGACTGAGAGAGGGTTGATGATGGTGATGGAGTTGGTGTTCTTTCTGATGGCCTAGAATCAGTCTTTCGTTGATATAACAGTGGGATTCCCTGACTGCTGTGGTCTTGCAACGACACCTCAACGTTTGCTGCTGTGCTAACCGGTGGGCTTACAGTGGGGGAAACAATGTAGCGTTGCTGACTACCTTCGTTGTGATCAGTTGCACATGTGGCACTTGAAGTTTGGTGTTGTGTCCACGCTTGCAAGTGCATGCTGGTTAAATGTCTAAGCATGCAACTGGTATTCAAATTTTTCAGATTTTTCCCTCGCTAAAGGTCTTTGCGCACTTCTTACAGATAACCTTGGCCTGATCATGAGGATTTTGTTCAAAAAAGTGCCACACTGCACTCTTCCTACTTTGGCAGACATTTTGCGGCCTAGCACGCTGTGATCTTTTGACCCTCTGGACAAGCTGTCCAGCAACTCTTTTGATGTTTGGAACCTGTCTTTGGAGTGCTCCGGGCCTGCCAGATAACAGCTGTTGCGATGTCGATGTCTGCTGTGGATGCTCCTCATCTGAGCTATTGGAAGCAGCACCCTCTTCCCCCAATGGATGCCAATCTGGGTCAACAACTGGGTCATCCATCACCTCCTCTTCTATGTCATGTGCACCTTTCTCTGTGTCACCGTGTATGGTGGTATAGTGTGCGGGAAGGGGCACCTGAGTCTCATCAGGGTCAAAATCTGGCTCTGTACACTGCGAGGACAATGTAGTGCTCTGAGTGAATGTACCAGCAGAATCATCCATCAGCGGCTGTGCATCAGTGCACTCCATGTCAGATTCATCTTGGCCTGGGTAATTCACCATTTCACTTGATAATCCAGGCATGGTATGTGAAAACAGCTCCATGGAGTAATCAGTAGTATGGCCTGCGCCATCCTTCAATCTTGGTTGGGGTGAAGGACACAAGGAAAGGTGTGGTTCATGAACATGAGCCTCCAATGACGACTCAGTGCTTTTACTTTATACAACTGAAGAAGAGGAGGCGATAGAGCTGGAGGCTGAGTCAGCAATGTAAGACAAAACTTTTTCCTGATGCTCTGCCTTTAAAAGCGGTTTGCCAACTCCTAGAAAACTAAGCGTTCGAGGCCTTATGTAGCCAGACGATGACGCAGGGTCAGCACCTCCTGCATTCGGTCCTATTTTGCTCTTGCCACTACCATCAGATCCACCACCAACACCATCATTACCAGCTGCCAACCCCCGCCCAATTTCACGGCCTCTTCCACCAGCCTTCCTCATTTTTGGTAGAAATGTAGACAAAATCCAACAAACTATATAGTAATGTAAAACAAGGTACAAGGTGTCTATAGGACAGGGGAGATTTAGAATTTCTGCACACACTTGTGGACAGTGGACACTTTTGGATTGTGTGAGGCCCACTGATATCTGAGCGCTATGTGACAGGCTCGATGGCACAGCTGCCTGTGACCAAAGTGACAAGAGGATAATGGAGATTTTGAATCTCTGCGCACACTTTTGGACACTGGACACTTGTGGATTGTGTGAGGCCTACTGATATCTGAGCGCTATATGACACGCTCGATGGCACAGCTGCCTGTTACCAAAGTGACGAGAGGATAATGGAGATTTTGAATCTCTGCGCACACTTTTGGACACTGGACACTTGTGGATTGTGTGAGGCCCACTGATATCTGAGCGCTATGTGACACGCTCGATGGCACAGCTGCCTGTGACCAAAGTGACGAGAGGATAATGGAGATTTTGAAACTCTGCGCACACTTTTGGACACTGGACACTTGTGGATTGTGTGAGGCCCACTGATATCTGAGCGCTATGTGACACGCTCGATGGCACAGCTGCCTGTGACCAAAGTGACAAGAGGATAATGGAGATTTTGAATCTCTGCGCACACTTTTGGACACTGGACACTTGTAGATTGTGTGAGGCCCACTGATATCTGAGCGCTATGTGACACGCTCGATGGCACAGCTGCCTGTGACAAAAGTGACGAGAGGATAATGGAGATTTTGAATCTCTGCGCACACTTTTGGACACTGGACACTTGTGGATTGTGTGAGGCCCACTGATATCTGAGCGCTATGTGACAGGCTCGATGGCACAGCTGTGACCAAAGTGACGAGAGGATAATGGAGATTTTGAATCTGCGCACACTTTTGGACACTGGACACTTGTGGATTGTGTGAGGCCCACTGATATCTGAGCGCTATGTGACACGCTCGATGGCACAGCTGCCTGTGACCAAAGTGACGAGAGGATAATGTAGATTTTGAAACTCTGCGCACACTTTTGGACACTGGACACTTGTGGATTGTGTGAGGCCCACTGATATCTGAGCGCTATGTGACACGCTCGATGGTACAGCTGCCTGTGACCAAAGTGACAAGAGGATAATGGAGATTTTGAATCTCTGCGCACACTTTTGGACACTGGACACTTGTAGATTGTGTGAGGCCCACTGATATCTGAGCGCTATGTGACACGCTCGATGGCACAGCTGCCTGTGACCAAAGTGACGAGAGGATAATGGAGATTTTGAATCTCTGCGCACACTTTTGGACACTGGACACTTGTGGATTGTGTGAGGCCCACTGATATCTGAGCGCTATGTGACAGGCTCGATGGCACAGCTGTGACCAAAGTGACGAGAGGATAATGGAGATTTTGAATCTCTGCGCACACTTTTGGACACTGGACACTTGTGGATTGTGTGAGGCCCACTGATATCTGAGCGCTATGTGACACGCTCGATGGCACAGCTGCCTGTGACCAAAGTGACGAGAGGATAATGGAGATTTTGAATCTCTGCGCACACTTTTGGACACTGGACACTTGTGGATTGTGTGAGGCCCACTGATATCTGAGCGCTATGTGACACGCTCGATGGCACAGCTGCCTGTGACAAAAGTGACGAGAGGATAATGGAGATTTTGAATCTCTGCGCACACTTTTGGACACTGGACACTTGTGGATTGTGTGAGGCCCACTGATATCTGAGCGCTATGTGACAGGCTCGATGGCACAGCTGTGACCAAAGTGACGAGAGGATAATGGAGATTTTGAATCTCTGCGCACACTTTTGGACACTGGACACTTGTGGATTGTGTGAGGCCCACTGATATCTGAGCGCTATGTGACACGCTCGATGGCACAGCTGCCTGTGACCAAAGTGACGAGAGGATAATGGAGATTTTGAATCTCTGCGCACACTTTTGGACACTGGACACTTGTGGATTGTGTGAGGCCCACTGATATCTGAGCGCTATGTGACAGGCTCGATGGCACAGCTGCCTGTGACCAAAGTGACGAGAGAATAATGGAGATTTTGAATCTCTGCGCACACTTTTGGACACTGGACACTTGTGGATTGTGTGAGGCCCACTGATATCTGAGCGCTATGTGTAAAACGCTCGATGGCACAGCTGCCTGTGACCAAAGTGACGAGAGGATAATGGAGATTTTGAATCTCTGCGCACACTTTTGGACACTGGACACTTGTGGATTGTGTGAGGCCCACTGATATCTGAGCGCTATGTGACAGGCTCGATGGCACAGCTGCCTGTGACCAAAGTGACGAGAGAATAATGGAGATTTTGAATCTCTGCGCACACTTTTGGACACTGGACACTTGTGGATTGTGTGAGGCCCACTGATATCTGAGCGCTATGTGACACGCTCGATGGCACAGCTGCCTGTGACCAAAGTGACGAGAGGATAATGGAGATTTTGAATCTCTGCGCACACTTTTGGACACTGGACACTTGTGGATTGTGTGAGGCCCACTGATATCTGAGCGCTATGTGACACGCTCGATGGCACAGCTGCCTGTGACCAAAGTGACGAGAGGATAATGGAGATTTTGAATCTCTGCGCACACTTTTGGACACTGGACACTTGTGGATTGTGTGAGGCCCACTTATATCTGAGCGCTATGTGACACGCTCGATGGCACAGCTGCCTGTGACCAAAGTGACGAGAGGATAATGGAGATTTTGAATCTCTGCGCACACTTTTGGACACTGGACACTTGTGGATTGTGTGAGGCCCACTGATATCTGAGCGCTATGTGACAGGCTCGATGGCACAGCTGTGACAAAAGTGACTAGAGGATAAGGGAGATTGGATTGCTTTTAAAAAAGCAGTTTGCGGAGCAGTGGCTAATCAGCAATGCCAGCGTGTCAGGAAGCCTTAAAAGGCAGCCCAACAACCAACACCACTGATACACCACAATATAGCCTCCCCTTGCACTGCACACACAGTGACTTGTGTGTTGTGCAGGCCAAATCGCTAGCAGCAGAAGCAGTTTTTTTGTCTTCTTCCCTGCCTAACGCTCTCCCTACAGAATCAGCAGCAACCTCTCCCTATACTAAGATCGGCAGAAGTAAGATGGCGGTCGGCGTGCACGCCCTTTTATACCCCCTGTGACGCCCACCAAAGCAAGCCAATCACTTGCATGCCCTTCTGAAAGATGGTGGTGACCCGTGCCTAGGTCATCACGTTGCCCACAGTGTCCGTGGATCCTGATTGGCTGAAAAAGAGCGCAAAACAAACTTTTGAAACGCGACTTTGGCGCGTAAGTCGCCGACCTCGTGGCCGACCTCATCCTAGGGTCGGGTTTCGTTTCATGAAACCCGACTTTGCCAAAAGTCGGCGACTTTTGAATTTTTTCGACCCGTTTCGCTCAACTCTACTCAGGACAATTTGCAAAACAACTTTTGGGGTCCTATTTCTCCTGTTGCCATTAGGAAAATAAAAATTTTGGGGCAAAAATATCATTTTTGTGGAAAAAAATGTTTTTGTTATTTTCACGCCTGGGCGTTATAAACTTCTGTGAAGCACTTGGGGGTTCAAAGTTCTTACCACACATCTAGATAAGTTCCTTGGGGGGGTCTAGTTTCCAAAATGGGGTCATTTGTGGGGGGTTTCCACTGTTTTAGTACATCAGGGGCTTTCCAAACGCGACATGGTGTCTTATCTCAATTCCAGCCAAAAACGTCAAATGGCACTGCTTGCCTTCCGAGCTCTGCCATGTGCCCAAATAGTCATTTACACCCACATATGGGGTATCAGCGTACTCAGGACAAATTGCACAATAACTTTTAGGGTCCTGTTACCCTTGGGAAAATAAAAATTGGGGGTGAAAAGATCATTTTGTGGAAAAAATATGATTTTTTAATTGTACCGCTGTACATTATAAACTTCTGTGAAGCCCTTGTGGGTTCAAAGTTCTCACCACATATCTAGATAAGTTCCTTAGGGGGTCTAGTTTCAAAAATGGGGTTACTTCTGGGGGGTTTCCACTGTTTAGGTACATCAGGGGCTCTCCAAACGCGACATGGCGTCCGATCAGAATTCCAGCCAATTTTGCACTGAAAAAGTCAAACGGCGCTCCTTCCCTTCTGAGCTCTGCCATGCGCCGAAACAGTGGTTCCCCCCCACATATCAGGTATCAGCGTGCTCAGGACAAATTGCACAATAATTTTTGCAGTCCAATTTCTCCTGTTACACTTGGTAAAATAAAAAAAATTGAACCTGAAGTAATTTTTTTTGTGAAAAAAAGTTAAATGTTAATTTTTTTAAATATTCAAAAAATTCCTGTGACGCTCCTGAAGGGTTAATAAGCTCCTTGAATGTGGTTTTAAGCACCTTAAGGGGTGCAGTTTTTAGAATGGTGTCACTTTTGGGTATTTTCTATCATATAGACCCCTCAAAGTGGCTTCAAATGTGATGTGGTCCGTAAAAATAAAATGGTGTTGCAAAAATGAGAGATCGCTGGTCAACTTTTAACCCTTATATCTTACTAACAAATAAAAATTTTGGTTCCAAAATTGTGCTGATGTAAAGTAAACATGTGGCAAATGTTACTTATTAACTTTTTTGTGTGCCATATCTCTGTGATTTAAGGGCATAAAAATTCAAAGTTGGAAAATTGCGGAATTTTCAAAATTTTCGCCAAATTTCCGTTTTTCTCATAAATAAACGCATGTTATATGAATGAAATTTTACCACTAACATGAAGTACAATATGTCACGAGAAAACAATGTCAGAATCACCGGGATCCACGGAAGCGTTTCAGAGTTATGACCTCATAAAGGGACAGTGGTCAGAATTGTAAAAATTGGCCCGGTAGTTAACGTGCAAACCACCCTTGGTAGTGAAGGGGTTAAACAAAAAAGGTTTTAAAAGTGGATTGGACATTTACTACTTTCCCCAAACTTCCTCTCACCCTTATCTTTTCTGTATCACAATATAACCCTGTCCAAGCTGAATGGTCTTTTCTTTTAGCATATGTTTTGATTTATACATGGCTTTATTAACAATATCACAGAATTTCACCCATTGATACGAAAAAAGCATTTCAGTTTACAAAATAAATTCCAGTGGTCTCCAACTTTGGGTAAATATAATTCATGTGGCTTGTGAACTGCTTATTTATTAGGGTTATGAGGTGCACTCTCCATGCCTGACCTTCTCTTTATATTTGCATTATTTTCATTTATTGGTACCAAGGCTCTGTTTTCCTTGAGAGAAGACCAGTTATGGAAAGACCAGCAATGTCTGTAATTTAATGATGATCATGTGAACAACATCATTTAATAACTTCTTTATGCATTGGCATGCTATAAGTTCTGTGGAACACATGACCAGCCCTTTATACATGAGGATTAATGGTGAATTATTTGAGTTGTAACTCTATAACTTTTTTATTGTTGCACCAGCACTTTATGCACTTTTGCATGTATTATACATTTTTGCATGTTTTTTCATGTGTTACATGTGATGTGATTCATATATTAACCACTAACATGCTTCATTCATCCAGTGTTATGCTATTTTCCAGTTTCGGTATGGTCTACTGTTTTTCCTTTTTTATATTTTGTGTAATATTTTTCATCAATAAAATAAATATTTTTGTATGAAGTGTCTTTGGACGACCTTTTCCTCATGATCATAGGCCCAGCTTTCTTGCAGAGTCAAGTATTATCTAGTGCTATTCCTTAGTGCGACTCTCCTCTCTGGACTGTGACTGAATTTCATCCCTGGCACTTACAAGCACACAGGGCCATTCTGTCCTAGCCTCATCCCCAGGTTGGGGTCTCTATTACTAATATTACGCTGCCTGGAAGAAATAAAAATGTACTACAAAACCTATATCCCTAATAATACCGCTATATAAATACTACTAATAATAAGGCTGCAATAATAATATTATAATATAACAGACAAAAAGCACTGGACCAAATATTACCATCACATACAGTGGTGATATCATCATACTGATCATTAGCTAAAACTATGGTAACAGGACTGATATTACCATTACCACCATACAGTGATCAGATAATAGTAATATAGTGTTTTACACTAGTGCACAGTTGACCATATACAGTGTGTGTATCCTGTTCAGATACTTATAACACATCCCTGCACAATTTAACACAGAGACATCTTTGATTTACTGCTTTTCCAGCACTTTCCTCCATTCTACTACCTCTATACAAACCATATAGTGTTATAGCAGACAGGAATAATGCCCCTTCTGTGCCCGGCATAGTAATACAAGCCTCTAGAGATGGGCCCACCTGATCTTAAAAGTTCAGCATTTGTACAAGACAGTTAGTATCCAGTGCTAAAAACTGAACACAGACTTTCCCTGAAAGAGGGAAAGATTTTTTTTTCTTACCCAGACCCAAAGTTCAGGTCTCCTTTGTTTTCAATGAGGTTTGGGTTCTGGTTCAAGCTTAGGTACAGTTGTACAATTTTGTAATACAGTTCGAGTCGGGTATCAGAACCCAAACTCACTGGTCCACTCATCCCTACTAGCCTCCTTTTGATCTCCACACAATACCGGTGGCCCCTCTATGCCCCTACAGAGTAATAATGTTCCCTCTCTCATAGTAGTAATGATCTCTTATGCTTTCTTAAAACTATACAGCACCATATAGAAATAATGTCCAACTGTTCGTCATTATAATTATAATCCCCTTTAGCTTCTTATGACCCCTTTAGTGCCTTATAATAATAAATCCCCCAGTGCTTTCTTATAATAATGCTTCCACTATAATGGTAATAATCCCTCAGTGTTCCTCTTTATAATAATGCCAGACCCCAGTTGTTCCTCTTAGTAATAATCAACCTCAGTGCCAGTATGGTTCCGAAAGTGAACTTGGGGTGGGATTAGGATCTTCATTGAACCTATAAAAATGTACAAAATGAGAGCATGTTTAGAGTGCTACTTACAGTACATTATTTCTGTAGACAGGAGAGATGGGTCAGACTGCCTCTCCAGTGATGTTTGACCAACATCTGGGCAAGGGTGATGTCTCCCATAATGGACGGTGCAAACATTTTAGAATATAATATAAGAAAATAGTTAAAGGGGTTGTGGGGTCTTTTGGAGAAGTATGTTGCTGTGTGTGACTGCAGACATCTGAATTCTTTCAGCGTACGCACGTCTAGTCAGAATGTGGGCAGAAATATGCAAATTGTATACTTGTGGTCATTTGGTCGCTCTGCCGGCAACAGCAGAGAATCCTGACAGCGAGTGGTGCGTAAGCTGGAAAGGTTAACAATAGAGTTGAGCGACTTTGGTCGGATCGGGTTTCATGAAACAAAATTTGTTTCAGATGAAACTGGTCCGACTAGGGCAAAATAAGTCGGAGTTTCATCCTCTCAATGCCGACTTTTATTCCCCATTGACTTGCATTGGGGTCGGGTTTCGAACGAAACTCCGACTTTTTTTGCCCTAGTCGGACCAGTTTCATCTGAAACAAATTTTGTTTCATGAAACCCAATCCGACCAAAGTCGCTCAACTCTAGTTAACAGGTCTGCAGTCACAGAAAGTAAATGCAGACCTTTATCAGACTATAGGACAACCCCTTTAATGGAATGCTGAACTTAAAAATGAATGTTTTGAAAAGAGATGATGGAGCAGATTTTGCTATCACTTATGTGTTATTGGTCTCCTATTGAAGACATAGCACCAGGGGAGGCCAGATGCCCTATATCCAGAGGCAGGTTTCAGATGATGAGAAGGATTAGTATTTATAAAATAATTCTGTATATATTTCTCTTTTTTTTGCAATTTGACTGAATAGAATAATATGAATTGCAGGGATTTTTTTGTTAGTATAATTTAATGTTCCTTTAAGGGAAACATTACTCATATTGAATCCAGTAGTATAATACAGAAAAACTCTGGATTTCAATTTTCTGATAACACAGAATGCAAACTCATCTGCATAGCAAATACATAAATATTGCCAGGAATCTTTAAATACCAGATTTTCTGAAAATGAATGCCAACATAAAAAGCCCGATCACAGTTTTCCTAGCAGACCGGCACCTGGTCCTCCCATTGCAACCTATATTTCATTCTTGATACTATTCTATAGAATGGGACTATTTATTTCTGGATTTCATTGGCCGGATGTGATTTTGTTTTTGTTCTTGTCACATTTCCATCCCCTTCCTTCATCCTTCCATTACCCTTTGTGTTACGCATTTACAGAACTGATAAAGAGCCAGAAAGCATCAATTGTTCTTAGGTGACGCTATAACAGGAGATCTTCCCTATAATTCTCCTTTGTTAGAATGAACTCGCCATTGCCTTTATATGGTTGCAGAAGACGGTTGTATCAATGAATCTACCATTGATATTGGCCACTGCTGAATTCCACCGTATTTTCTGTATATAATATACTGGACTATATACAAATATAACACAAAAGTAGCTTAAATATTTTCAACAATACAAGTCTCACTCTCTACCAGCAAAACAGCAGAACAGATACGATTTAACAATTTGCAGTTAAATCCCTACCGGGCATAACATACATATAAAAGAGGCGCTGATCAGAGGAGAGCGAAGAATGAAACAGTATGTCAGGGACCGGTAACAGTCGATGAATTCTCCTGCAAGGCAGCTAGTACTGACATAGTAATATCTCTGAATCTTAGGATGTCATTTTGAGCAATGATGGCTGTAGTGGGAGGAGGGATAGCGAAGTGAACAGAATCATTTTATGTGAAGTGAATGAATGGCTTCGGAAAATTAAATTCCAAGTGAATGCAGGGGTTTCCAGCAAAACGGTATTGTAAAGCAATGTTTAGCGGCTCGCACCCATTACTGAAGGCCTGCGATCTTGAAGGTCATCTTTTGTTATTCTTATATAATAAGGCTTCCATTATTGATTCATATCTCATATTGTGACTGCAGGTAGTTTCTATTTTGAAAAGACATTTTTATTTGCGGATTCTCGCAGCGTAAGTGAGGTAATTGCGGCATTCATGAAGACATTTCAGATAGGATCAGTTATCGGCGGTGTGTTTTTTTTTTTTCTTTTACACAATGGAACGTTGCCTGTTATTATTGATGGGCGGCTGCGTATAAAATATAATGTTTCCATAAGAGGACTCGCTCTGGGTGCTGCGCCCTTGCTAATGACGCCATAAAAAGACTAATGTTGTGGTTGCCTGTAAATTAAAGCCTCTGCGTCCCGTTCGTCTGAATTATTCCATATTAGTTAAGTTGTGTACAGCTATAAAACTGGATAATTACCATATAAAACGCTACAGCTTTCTGTGCAGGACACTCTTAATGTTACATGACATCAATGTTGTGTTTGATGGGCCCATGTAAATGGAAATGCCTCCTATCTTCTCTTTTTTATTTTTCTATAGACAGGCTATGCTAATCACAAACAGCATCGCTGACATACACACGCCAACTTCGGTTTCTTTTTACAAGAAAAATTTGTGGCTGTCTCAGCAGGGGATCCTCCTGACCTCACATAACAGCCCTTGAGCTGTCCACAGGAAGATTTGTTTAAAGGGAAGCCACAGATGGCGCAGGTATACAATTATTGCAGCTTGAGATGCGGCACAGTAATAATTGGTGCTCAGAATGATAATGGGCTTGCAGGGATGAAATAAAGGAAGCAGATAAAGCACAGATAAAATAAATGTATAGACAGATATACAAATAGAGCGATGGAGAAAAGAATATAATCTAGACCGAAGAGCAGTTTGATACATATGGTATATATGTAGAAGAATAGGTAGAAATAGATACTAGGAAAGGAATTAGCATTAATAATAGAAATTAATTAGAGAGAGAGCAGAGTGATAGATTGGCAGATAGAGAAATATAGATAGATACTAGACAAATGAGTAGTTGAATAGATAGTAAAACAAATGAGAAATATAGATGCAATATATACATAGACAGATAAATATGATTAGATTAGACAGTTACTGCATACAGTAAGTAGTGAAAAAGTCTTAGAAATTAAAAAATATGCACTGAGAGAGAATGAGAGACAAAGAGTGATAGAAATAGGCAGATAGATGATAGATAATAGACGGATAGATAGATAATAGATAGATAATATATAGATAGATAATAGATAGATAGATGATAGATAATAGATAGATAGACAGATAGATAGATAATAGACAGATAGATAGATAGATAATAGATAGATAGATGATAGATAATAGATAGATAGATAATAGATAGGTAGATAATAGATGGATAGATAGATAGATAATAGGTAGATAATAGATAGATGATAGATAATAGATCAATAGATAATAGATAGATAGATGATAGATAATAGAAAGATAGATAGATAGATGGATAGATAATAAATAGATACTATGTAGATATATATATATATAATAGATAGATAATATATAGATAGATAATAGATAGATAATAGATAGAATATAGATAGATAATTGATGGATAGAAAGGTAATAGATCGATAAATAGATAACAGATAGATAGATAATGGGATTTATATTAGGAAAATGGCTACTATATATGCAAAATATATAGATAGTGAGATGGAAGGGTAGGTAGATAGATGGATGGGTAGGTAGATAGATGGATGGGTAGGTAGATAGATGGGAAGATATATATAGGGATAGCCAAACCATTGCATTTTTGTTTTCTTTGCAATTTACACAGCATTCCAACTTTTTTTTTACAATTGGGCTTGGATACTGTAGATACCGCAGATCAGATAGATAGATACAGGAAGGCTCAGTATGGTGCATGGAGCTGAAGTGTTGTATTATGGATGAATAAAGAAGAGTCCGTCTTCCTCACTTACATGTAGCTGGAGTGCGAATGGATTATAGATAGATAGTGGATACCTAGGTTTGTGTATGATACGCCGCTTAGACACGTGGGTTCACTAAAATCACACAAATCTTGCACAGTTTACTGGAATAACAAACATATTTGATTTGTTAAATGTTTACCAGGTTTTTTTTATGTTTATAATTTAATATTTACTCGGTATTTTATACATTCAGGTTTCAGTGAAAATTGGAAATTGACAATAATTTGGGACCACACTCTTTTTTAAGTAGAAAAATAAAGAAAAGGTGCTAAGCGTCTCGCCACACTAATAGCACACATTATGCACATAATCAAAATGATTTGAAAATATTTTCCAGAAAATAAACTCTTGGTTTCCTGCTTATTAACATGAGGATTACAAAATGTGATGTCATGAATTATTCATGTAATTCCCTTTAATGCAATCATGTTTCCTCAGTGCTAAGGTTTGGTGAATGGGGCACTATGCAAAACATTATCTGGAGAGAAAAAAAGATATTGCCTTGTGCTATCTAACATTATTATTATTATTGTTATTACTACTGCTACTACATTTGCTGTCTTTTTAATATAAATAAAAATTTGGCTTATAAATCATCAGAAAATAAATTGGAAGTGTGGGTTTATGATTTTTTTTTTTCTTAAAAGAAAGGTAGAAAAAAATTGATACTGCGCCGCTATTTTCTTATTGTGTATTTCACTATTGAAACATTATTTTTACTCACAATTCAAGCAAGTATAAGGACAATAGTGCTGCTGAAGGAAAATAAATATTTTGTTTCAGAGTATTATTAAGGTGCCAAGCGACAGTGACATGCAAATAAAGCTACAGAACACAGCATGCATTCACTATTTCACAATGGATAATAGTGTTCTAAAGTTGAGTGGCCGCTACATTGAAAGCCCCACTGCCAGGTGGAAGTAAATCTTATTCCTCCCCTAAAACTCAGTTAAAGAGATGCGGCTGTTGCGGCTTCAGTCACTGCTCAGTACATAGAGAGAAGCGGCTGTAACTGCACCTCTAGCACTGACTGACAGCCGGCTCTGCAGTGCATCAGTAATGAGACAGCTGTCAGTCAGTGCTAGGGAGTGATTTCAGCTTCCTCTCTTTATGTACTGAGCAGTGACTAAAGCTGTGGCGGCTCCGCCTCTATGACTGAAAACTGGAGGCTACCTGAAGGAATAATGTTAATTTCTTCCCTGCAGCTAGGCTTTCAGTGCGGCAGCAGCACTGCTTTAGAACTCTGTTAATCTGCAGATTATCCTCATATCTGTAGGTCAATAGTGTTTTGGACATGACAGGTTCCCTTTAAACCTGAAAGAAGGTTATTATTAAAAAAAATAAAAAATATGGTACATTTAAATATTTATCTTGGAATTTTAAATGTTTGTAATTTAGAGAGATACTCACCCTAAGTGATGGCATACAACGACGATAAGACATCACTTCATCATCAGTTGAGGTTCAACTACTCAATACCCAGAGTAAAAAGAGAGGTTCAGTGCACCTGCCCCCTTACTTGCTTTACATCTGTCTCCTCTGGTTTCTGTAAAGCCAGATATCTCAAACAAGGAATAGCCAGGAGAGGGGCAGAAATAAAGATGCTGTAGGTGGGAACGAGCAATACACTGCTTGACCATGCCAAGGGTACACTAAGTGCCTGTGCTTAGTTTGAGTATCTAATAAAAAATTGAGACTCCTACGTGGTTGATACCTTTTATTTTATAGCTGAAAGGTTAATGACAACTAGCAAGCTTTAGAGACTACTTAAAGTAGTTTTGTCAAGATTTCAAGTTATCCCCTATTCATGGGATAGAAGAATATCATCTCAAACCCTGGAGGTCTGACTTCTGGGACCCCAACTGATCATAAGAACTAGGGCTCTGAAGAATTCCCAGCGATTGAGAGATTATCCCATGGATAAAGGATAACTTCAGAACTTGAGAACACCCCTTTAAGCCATTATCTCAAGAATGCTTTAACACAATATCAGAAGACATTTATACACAACACAATAAAATTTGGCTGATTTGGCTTTTATCCTAAGTCATATTGCAAGACTCGTTAAAGGGTTGATAGTGACTTGTAGGATCGCTACTTCCAACAAGTGGGGCTATAGAGTTCAAGTCCTCTTTCCCTCTGAAGAGGCACTTTGCCTGATGAACTTGACACGCTTATCTCAGTGATCCCATAGTCAGACAAGCTCATTATACTCAGAGACTTTAATGCTAGAGCAGCCACAGACTATCAAAATTGGGAAAGAGTCATTGGGAGACACGACATTGGCAAATGTAACAGTAATGGCACTCTGCTCCTCAAGACTTGTGTCACACATGACTTTCTCATCACAAACACTCTGTTCCGCTTACCCACTTACAAGAAGACATCGTGGATGCACCCACACGGCACTGGAATCTCACTGGCTACATCATTTCCAGGGATAGGATGGACAGTGGAGTAAGGAGAGCCATGTGTGGTGCCGAATGCAGGAATGACCACCGCCTCATTGTCTTTAAGTGCAGGCTTCACATTCTGCCATCGAGGAAACCCCATGGGCAGAAGACTACAAAGAGGCTGAATGTCTTCAAGCTGCAAAGCAGAATAGTTGCAGGGGAATTTGCCAAAGACCTTGATGGCAGACTCATAGACATATTACAGCCAGACGAGTGCGGCATTGAAGAGTAGTGGACGATTGTTAAAGATGCTTTTTACAATACTACCCTGGAGCATCACGGACCAACAGCTCAAAGTAATTAAGATAAGTTTGATGAAAATAGCAAAGAAATAAAGGCAGTCCAAAAAAGAAAAACCTCAGCAGTACCAAGCTCATCAAAACAACCCCACGTCGCTATTCAAGAAGGATGCTTTTATCAACATAAAAACAAAAGTACAGATAAAGCTATGCAAAATGCAGGACAACTGGTTTAGCAAGAACGCTTATGAAATCCAGGGCTATGCAGACAGCCACGAACTGAATCGCTTCTATGATGTGCTAAAAGCTGTATATGGACATCAGTCACCCAATTCCTCATCTTTCTTCAACATGGATGGAGCTAAGCTGCTGACAGAAAATAAACAGGTTCTGGAAAGGTGGACTGAGCACTTCAACAGTGTCCTTAATTGTCCAGCCATTATCAACAATGAAACTACCCAAAAGGAAAAATCAGTCAAAATTCCATAAAATACAAATTTTATTAGATAATGTTTAAAAAATTATAAGGACATACAGTGCATGTTTGGGGAGAGACAGGAAATATGACAACAACATGGTCAAAAAGGACCAACCAAACTGCGAGCATAGCACCAGGAAAAAATTGTGTAGGATATACGCAGATTACCAATAACACTGGTCAACAGCATTTTTGGTGCCAAAGATATTTCATCGAATTTAGGGTATTTTTGGGGTGCTGATTCTGAATATGTCATCAGTTTTGCCAGATTGGCTCAAGTTTTTGAGATTTTTGGTATCTTATTTATAGCACTTGTTGGTAAATGCGACGCATCATCTCATTAATTTCTTTGGATTAGTACTTGAACTGAGCAGTTCTCAATATAGTTTTGTGTTAATTAGTGTTCTAAAAGTTTGTTCATAGCTTGATTTTTGCACTAACTTTATGTTGTTGTCTGTTTTCCAGTGAAAAGCATGAACTCATCATGAAGAAGTTGTCTTAACGATCCAGACTCATTCTGTTACATTTGTGGTGAATACACACTGCCAAAACATAGAAGAAACATAACAGACTTCGTAAAAAAAGTGTATTTTGCCTATTTTGGGGTTATGCTTGGGGACCAAGACAAGTTTTGGGCACCACACATAGTGTGCAAAGCATGTATCGAATTATTACGAAAATGGAGCAAAGGACAAAGAAAAAGCTTCAAATTTGGTGTTCCAATGGTGTGGAGAGAGCCAAAAAATCATCATGATGACTGTTATTTATGGTAAACACAGGTACAGGCACATCTTCACAATGAGGGACAGGCCTTCTTGCAGATTCCATGTTACTCCCATTTTCGTTTCTTATGCTTATTGAATCCTTGCACTTGCACTGCACAGAAATAACAGTCATCATGATGATTTTTTGGCTCTCTCCACACCATTGGAACACCAAATTTGAAGCTTTTTCTTTGTCCTTTGCTCCATTTTCGTAATAATTCGATACATGCTTTGCACACTATGTGTGGTGCCCAAAACTTGTCTTGGTCCCCAAGCATAACCCCAAAATAGGCAAAATACACTTTTTTTACGAAGTGTGTTATGTTTCTTCTATGTTTTGGCAGTGTATATTCACCACAAATGTAACAGAATGAGTCTGGATCGTTAAGACAACTTCTTCATGATGAGTTCATGCTTTTCACTGGAAAACAGACAACAACATAAAGTTAGTGCAAAAATCAAGCTATGAACAAACTTTTAGAACACTAATTAACACAAAACTATATTGAGAACTGCTCAGTTCAAGTACTAATCCAAAGAAATTAATGAGATGATGCGTCGCATTTACCAACAAGTGCTATAAATAAGATACCAAAAATCTCAAAAACTTGAGCCAATCTGGCAAAACTGATGACATATTCAGAATCAGCACCCCAAAAATACCCCAAATTCATTAAAATATTTTGGACACCAGAAAAAAAATTTTTTTTCGTTGACCTGTGTAATCGGTCAGGGAAAAATGGCAATCATTAATATGGCAAGGAATGTACAGAGACATCACCAGGAAGAAATTGTGTAGGATGTACGCAGATTACCAATAATCGGTCAGGGAAAAATGGCAACCATTAATATGGCAAGGAGTGTACAAAGACATCACCATGTAGCCCAAGGCTACTGCCCTTTCAAATAAAGGAATTCCCTGCCCATAAAGTGCACATAGCATACATAACCGATGCTCAGTGAAGCATCACAAATGGAAGCGAATAGCAATATTCCTATACCTGGAAGCAGTGGTGGCAGTGAGGTGGATCCAGTCCCCGACGCGTGTTTCGGAGTCAGAGGACTCCTTCCTCAGGGGGCGTTAGAGAGAGGTGCGACCACCGAGATTATATAGCGCGCGCCCGCCAGAGGCTGTCTGCGCGCACGAGATGCCCGCCCCACGCCGACCGGATCCATGCCGTGACGTCACCGGAAACACGCGGGCCCACGTGATCCAGCACGTCAAGCAGGGAGCACAGGCGGCCGTGCGACGGACACCACGCATGCGCACAGACAGCGTCGGGCAGGAGCCGCCACACATACAAAGGTCAAGAGTATGGGCAAACAAAATATGTAAGGGGAAGTTAGGTACTACTTGTGTATACACAAATGAACCATGCCAACTATGCACTGCATAATATCAATGCATAGAAAATAGTATATCGGCAAAGAGCATGGCATGGCGTGTACGAGTAACTAAATAGGTGCAACGGCAGCGTCAAAAAGTCATATGCATTACATATATTGGAATATACAACATAGAATATGAAGCTCACCAACATAAAACCATTACATGATGCATAAATATATCCCTATATGGATAGATACCATCACAGTGATATAAAAAACATACATAATACATTGTATACTTCAAACATGCCATTATACCTAGAGAACATCAATAAATACCCCATACAGATGTACATATATGGGTAAATGCAAAATACACAAGTATACATAAACACATAAACACAAAACACAGTACATAAACATACATGAAAAATACATATATACCGAAATGGGTAATACCCAACCCATCGGTCTACCATAGGTAGATATATAATATCCCACATAGGTATAGATATAACCACACAAGAGATTCCAAAGACATCATCATGGATCCATCCGTCAGCCGACTTTTATGATTCCAAAAGAACCTCGGACCCTTCATAATCGCAAAGGACAATACGTCATGTTCGGCTGGCTAGGTCCGAAACCAGATGGATCTGGACGTTGGGTACCATCCATCCACGTGGATTAAATGAAAACATTTCATATGCCCCATACTTGTAATTCATCCAACGTACTTTAATATGAGCTTTGTGGTCTTGTGTTTTTCTTTATGTCATTTTTAATTTTTATTCTTTTAATCTTTCTAGTGATTCGAACATGACGTATTGTCCTTTGAGATTATGAAGGGTCCGAGGTTCTTTTGGAATCATAAAAGTCGGCTGACGGATGGATCCATGATGATGTCTTTGGAATCTCTTGTGTGGTTATATCTATACCTATGTGGGATATTATATATCTACCTATGGTAGACCGATGGGTTGGGTATTACCCATTTCGGTATATATGTATTTTTCATGTATGTTTATGTACTGTGTTTTGTGTTTATGTATACTTGTGTATTTTGCATTTACCCATATATGTACATCTGTATGGGGTATTTATTGATGTTCTCTAGGTATAATGGCATGTTTGAAGTATACAATGTATTATGTATGTTTTTTATATCACTGTGATGGTATCTATCCATATAGGGATATATTTATGCATCATGTATTGTACAATGGTTTTATGTTGGTGAGCTTCATATTCTATGTTGTATATTCCAATATATGTAATGCACATGACTTTTTGACGCTGCCGTTACACCTATTTAGTTACTCGTACACGCCATGCCATGTTCTTTGCCGATATACTATTTTCTATGCATTGATATTATGCAGTGCATAGTTGGCATGGTTCATTTGTGTATACACAAGTAGTACCTAACTTCCCCTTACATATTTTGTTTGCCCATACTCTTGCCCTTTGTATGTGTGGCGGCTCCTGCCCGACGCTGTCTGTGCGCATGCGTGGTGTCCGTCGCGCAGCCGCCTGTGCTCCCTGCTTGACGTGCTGGATCACGTGGGCCCGCGTGTATCTGGTGACGTCACGGCATGGATCCGGTCAGCGCGGGGCGGGCATCTCGTGCGCGCAGACAGCCTCTGGCGAGCGCGCGCTATATAATCTCGGTGGTCGCACCTCTCTCTAACGCCCCCTGAGGAAGGAGTCCTCTGACTCCGATACGCGCATCGGGGACTGGATCCACCTCACTGCCACCACTGCTTCCAGGTATAGGAATATTGCTATTCGCTTCCATTTGTGATGCTTCACTGAGCATCGTTTATGTATGCTATGTGCACTTTATGGGCAGGGAATTCCTTTATTTGAAAGGGCAGTAGCCTTGGGCTACATGGTGATGTCTTTGTACACTCCTTGCCATATTAATGGTTGCCATTTTTCCCTGACCGATTATTGGTAATCTGCGTACATCCTACACAATTTCTTCCTGGTGATGTCTCTGTACATTCCTTGCCATATTAATGATTGCCATTTTTCCCTGACCGATTATTGGTAATCTGCGTATATCCTACACAATTTTTTCCTGGTGCTATGCTCGCAGTTTGGTTGGTCCTTTTTGACCATGTTGTTGTCATATTTCCTGTCTCTCCCCAAACATGCACTGTATGTCCTTATAATTTTTTAAACATTATCTAATAAAATTTGTATTTTATGGAATTTTGACTGATTTTTCCTTTTGGGTAGTTTCTATTAAATGTGCAGTGTTCCTTTATTGGTTAGTCTTAATATGTGGATCATGATATACAATATATATTATTGATCATTTTTCTATGGCCGTTTAACCATTGCTTATCCGGCCTCCACATTATTATGTCTTCTACCTATTTATTCTATTATCAACAATGAGGCTATTGCTCACCTGCCCTAAGTAGAAATCAGCATGAACCTTGATGATCTTCCCAATGAAGAAGTCAAGAAGACAGTAAAACAGCTCTCCTGTGGCTAAGCACCAGGAAACAATATTATTTCTGCAGAGATATACAAAACCAGCGGCCCTGTACTAATGCAAATGGTGACTAGTATGATGGTGAAGGTCTTGTATGATGGAGATGAATTGACAGTCTTTCCAGTTGCAAACAGCATAAAGCAAAGCTGTGTACTTGCCCTGACTCTGTTTAGTATGCTATTCTCTGCCATGTTGAGAGATGCCTTTAGCAACTGCAAAGACGGAATCCACATCAGGTACAGGACTGACTGCAAGGTATTCATCCCCTGAAGGCTGTTACAAAGGTGCATGAGAGTTATCTGTGTTTCTTGTTTGCTGTCTGTGCATTCAATGCCATCACATAGCAGCAGATGCAGCATGAAGTGGACTCTTTTTCACAACTTCAGTCATCAATAGTGATGAGCAAACTTGTTCAGAAAATGTTCTCCAGTCTCAAATTCAACACAAACGTAGCTCGTGTTTGACTTCATGAGCATTATTCCTTAAAGTCAGCGAAATTCCAGTGCAGTTCTATAAATGATCGCATTTCCACTAATGCTTTTGTTAGGACTTTGGCTACGATAGTAGTGCTATATGCTGAGCAGTGGGGACATATTTTATGAGGGGAGGGGGTGGGTATAGGTGAGAGGAGAGGCAGACTGATTTTTTTTTTTTAATTAATGTGTGTAGAGTCCGACAGCCAATCAAGTCACGGAAATCATCCACAAAATCTAGACACAAGGGCTTCTGTCATTGGCTGCCGAAGTCACAAGTCCCTCTCCATATAAAAAGCAGACATGTTGCTTTGCTGGCACAATTTTTTCAGTGTAACAGCGCAGAGAGGCTGCACCTGCAGCTAGAAGTTGTCATATAGTAAGATAGGATCCTGTCCTGTGTGAAATCCACCTTCCAGCATTTAACTAGTTTTTGCTAATAGTGTTCTGTAGGCAGGTGTCCCCATTTCCTAATCCAAATAATTTGGGCTAATACTGTGTTACGGTCAGGACTGAGGAGGTCATATTTACTAATCCAAATAATTTGGGATAACACTGTATTGCAGTCAGGACTTAGGTCGCATTTACTATTCAAAATTGTTTGGGCTAACACTGTGTAGCGGTAGGGAGGAGAGCCCCCGCAGAGTGTCCGGCCCGGAACCAAAGGGACCGCCATCTAGGTTCCTAAGGGAACTGTACCCAGGGAACGGAGGAGGAGAGTGGACTGCTGGGAGCGACAGGACAGTAAGGGGAGGGGCGAGTATAAAAGGGACAGGGAGCGCGCAGGGAAGGTAGTTGGCGGAACGGCAGGCACGAAGTGAGAGACTGTGGGAGTCTGAGAGAGCCATAGTGACAGACGGTGACCAGAGAAGAGACCATCTGCAGCGGGGAGACTTACAGTGGCCTGCGGAGAGTAAGTGCTGAACCTACCAACAAGAGACTGTTGCTTCACTCCAATCCGGGGTCACTACCTGCCCACGGTCGTCCGCAGCTGTTACCGCTGTGCTCCAGCCTGTTGCTGCCTGTCTGCCGCTCCTCGCTGCCTCTGCCGCTTCACTCCAACTCGCAGCTGCGGCCTGCCTGCTGCCGCCCTGCTTCAGCCCGCGGTTGCGGCGTGTTAATCATCGGCCGCAGTTGATGTCACCCCGCTGCAGTCAGCAGTTGGGGCCTACTCCTCGCCTACAGGGAAACTCTTTGCCTAGGCCCAGGCCGAGCACGTGGCCTGCCATCCGCCACTCTTGGTAAATGTGACACCACCCTGCTTTGAGACTGGAGTCTCATTGAACTCGCCTATGAGCAGAACCCCACTGTTTCTACAGGGGGTTACCTCATTAAAGGACTTCCTCAGGGCCTGCTGTGCCCCAACTCCTCCTGGGCGCTGGGGCGCCCGAAGACTATGACAGATCTTCAGCAGCTGGGCCCAGCGGCTGCGACACCAACTCAGCCTCATCAGAGACGCCGAGGGACGTCAGGATGGATAAGTGACACTATATGAAATGAGGACCCGTAGTCAGCCATATCGCGGCCCTATAGTAACCGACTTTTGCCGGATTAGTCATGTTCTCTTTTAAAGTGTTTGCTTGTACAGAGTCCCTGCGAGGACAATAGCTGTTATTGTTTTTGGTTGCTTAGCATAGCCCTAGCGGCTTAAATTTATTAAAGTTCTCTAGCCAAAGGTCAACTCAGTCTGGTGTCTCGTCACTGCATCCTGCGAACCTGCTGTTACCTACAAAGCAGTAAAGACTCAGGAGGTCCTATTTACTAATAAAAATCGTTTGGGCTAATATTGAAGTGCAGGCACCAGGCACCATTTCATAATACAAATGATTTGGGCTAGAGTTGAGCGACTTTGGTCGGATCAGGTTTTGTGAAACCCAAATGAAACAAAATTTGAGTCGGATGAAACTGGTGTGACTAGGGCAGAAAAAAGTCGGAGTTTCTTCCGAAACCCAACCCCAATGCAAGTCAAGGGGAAATAAAAGTCGGCATTGAGTGGATGACATTCATCCACTCAATGCTGACTTTTATTCCCCCTTGACTTGCATTGGGGTCGGGTTTCGGACGAAGCTCCGACTTTTTTTGCCCTAGTCGGACCAGTTTCATCCGACTCAAATTTTGTTTAATTCGGGTTTCATGAAACCCGATCCGAACAAAGTCACTCATCTCTAATTTGGGCTAATACTCTGTTGAAGTCAGGACTCTGGAGATTACATTTACTAATCAAAATCACATGGGCTAATATTGGTGTGCAGGCACGAGGCCTCATATCCTAATACAAATAGTTTGGGCTAATACTGTGTTGCAGTCAGGACTCAAGAGGTCACATTTACTAATCAATATCATTTGGGGTAATATTGTGTTGCAGTCAGGACTCAAGAGGCCACATTTCCTAATCAAAATTGTTTGGGTTAATATTGGTGTGCAGGCACCAGACCACATTTCCTGATCAAAATCATATAGGCTAATATTGATGTGCAGGCAGGAGTCCACATTTCTTAATCAAAATCGTTGGGACTAATATTGGGGCGCAGGCAGGAATCCACATTTCCTAATCAAAATAGTTTAGGCTAATACTTTGTTGCAGACACCAGGCCTCATTTCATAATCCAAACTGTTTGGCTTAATACTCTGGGGCAGGCACTAGGACTCATTTCATAATCCAAATAATTTGAGATAAACTCTGGTGTAGGCACCAGCCCACATTTCATAATATAAATCCTTTGTGTTAATACTGTGTTGCGGGCACTAGGCCTCATTTCATAATCCAAATATTTTATCCTAATACTCTGGTACAGGCACAAGGCCTCTTTTCATAATCAAAATCATTTGCGCTAATACTCTGGTGCAGGCGTCAGGCCTTATATCAGAATCCAAATCATTTGAGAGAAAACTCTAGTGCAGGCACCAGGCCTCATTTCATAATCCAAATCAATTGTGCTAATATTCTGGTGCAAGCACCAACCCACATTTCATAATATAAGTAATTTATGATAATACTCTGGGTACAGGCACCAGGCCTCATTACATAATCCAAACTGTTTGAGCTAATACTCTGGTGCAGGCACCAGCCCTCATTTCATAATACAAATCGTTTGGGCTAATACAATGTTGCAGGCACCAGGCCTCATTTCAGAATCAAAATCATTTGGGATAATACTCTGGTGCAGGCACCAGACCTCATTTTATAATCCAAATCATTTGACCTAATACTCTGGTGCAGGCACTAGGCTTCATTTCATAATCAAAATTATTTGGGATAATACTCTGGTGCAGGCACCAAGTCATATTTTATAATCAAAATTGTTTGTGCTAATTCTGTGGCCCCACATGGGTGTGTCAGAGGTGACTGCTGACAGTCATCCTGGATCTGGCTACAGAAGGTCATTAAGATTAGCTCAAGCACCTTCTTGATTTTTGTATCTCTGTTGTGGAGTGATATCCCTCTTCCTTTAGGACCCAATGGTTACCTCCACCTTCTGCTGCTAATTAGACACCTTGCTGAGGGTTTAAGTTCATTCAGCATCTGCAGTATGTTGCTGGTGATAGCAATTACTTGTTTATGTCTAGGTGGAAGTACTAGCAGTAGTGCCTTCTCAGAAAACTCATGGAGGATTGCTGGCGTGAAATCTCAGTTGTGTTCTCAAGCTAAGTGTTTCCTTTGTTCGTCTACCCTCTCTGTCTTTAGATGTAGTGGGGACTGAGTAGTGCACACTCTGTCTTATCCCTAACCAGGGCCTATTGCTAGGGTCAGGCAGGGATTAGGTTTCTGCTCGGCAATAGATGCAGAACCTATAGGGATGTTTAGGGCAGACAGAGGATTTTAGATCTGATTAGGGGTCTCCACTCTCCACTTCCCCAGTGTTTGGGCTCCCTACTCCACATCCCCTTTGTTGTTCACTTACTCCTTCCTCACCTAGGGTAACATAAAAAGTCAAATTATTGTATTTTTTGCCTTTACTCAGTCATTTTTTACAAAGTTTGAAGATAACCTGAGTTGGGTTATCCTTTGCGGTCTCAAGAAATGGCCAGGCTAGCCAACCCTTGATTCCCTTGCAAACTGCAAACTGGCAACCGCTGCTTGCCAAAGCCAGAGTTGTGGGTGAGGATGCAGTGCTTGTTGTGGTTGCGTCACTCAGTCTTTATGTGGTGAGCCACACTGTAACCTACTCATCTTCCTCTTCCTTCACCTCCTCTGATGAGCTACTGAACTGCATGCTGTTGGGTTAACACCAAGTGGGATCTACAACTTCATCATCATCCACTCTGTTCGCCCACTCCTCGCCATGAGAATCACCTTCCTCCTCTTCTTGCCTTACAGCACAGTACAGTTTGCATGTGCTTCATTTATCTGAGTCTCATCAGGATCAACTCCAACCTCGGGGGTTATCATCTGGTGACAAGGGTATGGATTCTGCTCAGACTCTACTTTTTCCGGCCACAGATCCAGCTGAAAAATTTTGACCATCGGTAAAGATGCTTTTCCTCCACTTGAGTCTGTGAATCTTTGGAGCAGAGCCCTGATGACCATGGAATAGAATGTGCACATAGCTCTTCAGACTCGCCCATTTGTGGTTCCCACAGTCAGTTAGGCAGTTGGAGAGTTGTGATGTGGGGGAAAATAAGGGTAATTGGGGTGTCACTTCTGAGGACTGCACTGTGTGTAATGCTAAAGTGGAGGAACAGAAGGAGAGGCCACTTGATGCAGAGCTTGCCATCCACTGGAGCACATGCTCTTCCTGGCTCTCATTTACAAGGTGTACTGCTATGGGGCTGCCAAAGAAAGAGAATCGAGTAGCCTGTCCAATTGTGAAAATGCTGCGCAATTACTCACTGCAGTAAATCAAACTTACTTCTCATCTTTCATCTCATCCCTGCCTCACAGCCCTAAATAGCAGTACTTCACAACCCTAAACAGCATCATTCAGTACTTTCAATTCTCTCCTCTGCCCCCAGAAGCCCCTCTCTCCAGTAATCTCAGCTGAATGCCTCATTCTTCAAGTAGAAGATTGACAACATAAGGCAAAGTTTTTGGTTAAAGTCCCCAAAGCCTAAGCCTTAAACCTCAGCCTAAACCTTAAGCTATTGCATAGAAGTCCTCATAAATACTCAACTCCCCTCCTCCGAAACTAACTTCTCCACCATCATGGAAGATCAACATTCCACTTTCCTCTCCAAATCACATCTCACCACCTGTCAATGTGACCCAATCCCGTCCCACCTTATTCCAAACCTTACCACAGTCTTCATCCAAACTACCTCTTCAACCTGTCACTAACAACTATTGTCTTCCCCTCATTCTTCAAACATACCTCAATCACACCCATCCTCAAAAAGCCTTTCCTTGTCCCATCCTTTGTGTATAACTATTGCCCCATATCACTCCTTCCCTATGCCTCAATACTACTGGAACAACACATCCATTCTGAACTCTCCTCCCACCTCTCCTCCTGCTCCCTCTTCAACCACTTGCAATCTGGGTTTTGACTGTACCATTCCACTTAAAACTGCTCTGACTAAAGTCACCAATGACCTGATAACCACCACATCCAAGCAACACTACTTTGTCCTCCTTCTGGATTAGCTGTCTTCTGCCTTTGACACAGTGAAGCATTTCCTCTTACTACAGATTGTCTCATCTCTTGCCATCACAGACTTGGCCCAATCTTGGATCTCCTCATACCTTATAGGTAGGACATTCAGTATCTTCCATTCACACACCACCTCATCATCTCACCCCCAATCTGTCGGTGTCCCCCAAAGTTCAGTTCTAGGACCCTTGCACCTCTCCATTTACACATTTTTCCTGTGACAGCTCATGGAGTATAATGGCTTTCAGTATCACCTCTATGTTTATGACACACAGATCTAACCCTCTGACTCTCCCTGATATCACCTTCTTACTAACCAGAATCCCACAATGTCTGTTGTTGTGAGTTCATTTTCCCCTTCACTACTGAGGCCCGAGGAACTCCCTCTTCTGGTAAAGAAAGGTAGTGAGCCTGATTATCAAACACCTGAGGCTGATGATGATGACTGGCTGAGTGGAGTTACTGACTGGATATAAGGCTGCCGACGCCCTTCTGCCCTGCGGGTGATTTCTCTGTGGGATCCTTGGAGACCAGTCTGAATTCCTGCTCCTCTAAAGCTAAGTTTGCTGCTCGGCTTTTTGCATTTGTGCTTTGACTTTGTTTTGCTTTGTTTTTCTGGATTTCTGCCATTCCCTGCTGGGGTGTGCTGAATTCCTTTAGCTCTGTCTTCTGAAAATACCTGAGTGCTGATTTAGTTTTTGAAGCCTAGCTGCTTCAGGGCCTTTTTCATATCAGCTTGTTGGCTTATGTCTTTGATAGGGTTTTGGCAGATTGCAGACAGCAGCCTTCCTGTCCTTTCCTATCTAGGTAGTTTTGGGCCCCGTCTTTGCTCAGTCTATCTTTCTGTCTGTGTTAGTGTTTTCATCTTGCTTCACCGTCATTATATGTTGGGGGCTGCCTATTGCTTTGGGGTCTGCTCTGGGGCAGTTTAGATTTCCCCTTTCTTTCTTTAGGCCTATTTAATTCTCCGGCTGTGATCGAGGGGTCTAGGGCATCGTAGGAACCCCCCACGGCTACTGCTAGTTGTGTTGATAGGTTCAGGGGTCTGCAATCTGATAGTTGCCAACTTCTCTGGTTTTCTAGACTTAGCTTGTATTTCTGTTTTTGCCTCCTACGGTGACTCATTCATAACAGAATCACCCGCCATACCGCAGATCCTAGGGTACTCAATAGCAGGAAAGAATTGCAAAAAAAAAAAAAAGTGTGTATATTTTTTCCTCTATATCTCTGAGGCCGTAGGGGGAATTTTTTTTTCTCTCAATGGAGATAAAGCAATTGTCTGATCATGTGGAGCAGCTCGCTGCGGAAGTGCGGGGAATTTCCGCCTACCTTGCTCATTCACATGCTGCTGAACCAAAGATTCCTACACCTGATGTATTTTTTGGGGATCGGTCTAAATTTTTGAATTTCAAAAATAATTGTAAATTATTTTTTGCCTTGAAGCCTAACTCGTCAGGGAGCTCCGCGCAGCAGGTTAAAATTGTCATCTCTTTGCTGCGTGGCGATCCCCAGGATTGGGCGTTTTCTTTGAAACCAGATGATCCTATTCTGACTAATGTGAACGCATTTTTTCAGGCCTTGGGGTTGTTGTATGACGAACCTAATGCCATTGATCAGGCTGAAAAGACCCTGCTGGCATTGAACCAGGGTCGTGATTCTGCAGAATTGTACTGTCAAAAATTCCGAAAGTGGGCAGTACTTACTACCTGGAATGATAATGCCTTGGCTGCTCTCTTTCGGAAGGGGTTGTCAGAAGCCGTAAAAGATACTATGGTGGGATTTCCTGTTCCCTCTGGTCTTGACGATTCTATGTCATTAGCCATTCAGGTTGATCGGCTTTTGCGCGAACGCAAAGCTGCATGAGAGGTGTTGCCACCTGTTGAACAAATGTCTGAACCTATGCAATGTGATAGAGTTTTTTCCAGAGAGCAGCGTCAGGAGTTCAGAAGGCGTAATAAGTTGTGTTTTTTCTGTGGAGATGCCTCGCATATTATTTCTGTCTGTCCTAAACGAGAGAAACGCTTTGCACACACGTTTTCTGTTGGGGGTGTTCAACCTAAGTTTCTTCGGGCTATTACTCTGATCTGCTCCCTGTCCACATTTTCCGCCAAGGCTTTTGTGGATTCGGGAGCAGCCCTAAACCTAATGGACTTGGATTTTGCTAAACGTTGTTGATTTCTGATGACACCTCTGCAGACGCCTATCCCTTTGAGGGGGATTGATGCTACTCCCTTGGCTAAAAATAAACCTCAATTTTGGACCCAGGTGGTAATGCGGGTCGCCCCAGACCATCAAGAAAATTGCAGATTTTTGGTGTTGCATAATCTGCATGATACTATTGTTCTGGGGTTTCCCTGGTTACAAATTCATAATCCAGTTTTGGATTGGAAATCTGTGTCTGTGGTGAGTTGGGGTTGTCGGTGTGCCTTTAGTGAGGCTCCGGTGTTTTCCACCTCTCCTCAGTCGCATGATGTTCCTGATTATTTGGCGGACTTTTATGATGTATTTAGTGAGAATGAGTCTGCGTCTCTGCCTCCTCATAGGAGTTATGACTGTGCAATTGAACTGAGCCCGGGGTGTAAATTTCCCAAGGGTCGGCTCTTCAATTTATCTGTACCCGAGCACGAGGCTATGCGATCCTATATTAAGGAGGCGTTGGAGAAGGGTCATATTAGACCATCCTAGTCACCCTTAGGTGCCGGGTTTTTTTTTGTAGCCAAAAAGGATGGATCATTAAGACCTTGTATTGATTATCGTGCCCTCAACAAAATTACTGTTAAATATCAGTATCCGTTACCCCTGATTTCTGATCTATTCTCCAGAGTTAAAGGTGCTTGCTGGTTTACCAAGCTTGACCTCAGGGGGGCGTATAATCTTATTCGCATAAAGCATGGGGATGAATGGAAGACGGCGTTTAATACTCCGGAGGGACATTTTGAGTACCTGGTGATGCCTTTTGGGCTCACTAATGCCCCTTCTGTCTTCCAGTGCTTCATGAACGATATTTTCCGAGATTTTGTCAATACATTTTTGATTATCTATCTGGATGATATTTTGATCTTCTCCAAGGATTGGGATTCTCATGTGGAACATATTCGGACTGTGTTCCGGATCTTGAGGGAGAATTCCCTGTATGTCAAAGGATCTAAATGCCTTTTTGGAGTACAGAGGATTTCTTTCTTGGGATTTATTTTGTCCCCGTCAACTATTGAAATGGACCCGGCCAAGGTACAGGCCATTTACGATTGGGTTCAGCCCACTTCTTTGAAGGCCCTCCAGAAGTTTTTGGGTTTTGCTAATTTTTATCGGAAATTTATAGCAAAATTTTCTAGTATTGCCAAGCCATTGACTGATTTGACTAAGAAGGGTGCTGATGTGTTAAATTGGTCTCCAGAGGCTGTTTCTTCCTTTCAGGAGCTGAAGCGAAGATTCACCTCCGCCCCGGTTTTGCGGCAACCTGATGTCTCACTTCCATTCCAGGTAGAGGTGAATGCTTCTGAGATTGGTGCAGGAGCTGTTTTGTCCCAAAAGGATCCTGTAACATCTAAAATGAATCCCTGTGCTTTCTTTTCCCGAAAGTTCTCTCCATCTGAACGTAACTATAATGTGGGGAATAGGGAACTGTTGGCCATGAAATGGGCATTTGAGGAGTGGAGACATTGGTTGGAGGGAGCTAAGCATCAAGTCGTGGTCCTCACTGACCACAAGAATTTGATTTACCTAGAGTCGGCTAAGCGCTTGAACCCTAGACAGGCTAGGTGGGCCTTGTTTTTTACACGTTTTGATTTTGTGGTTTCTTTTCTTCCTGGAACGAAAAATGTCAAGGCAGACGCCCTCTCTAGGAGCTTCTTTGCTGATTCTCCTGTGGTGACCAAGCCTGCTACCATCTTAGGCGAAGGGGTAGTTCTTTCTGCCATCTCGCCCGATTTGAGACGTGCTCTGGAAGAGTTCCAGGAGGACAAACCTGAGCGTTGTCCCAGTGGAAAGTTGTATGTTCCTGACCAGTGGAAGAAGAGAGTGATGTCTGAAGTTCATTGCTCTGCTTTGGCTGGTCATCCAGGTATTTTTGGTACTAGAGATCTGGTGAGTCGGTTTTTTTGGTGGCCCTCCTTGTCTTGTGATGTCAGGAATTTTGTGCAGTCCTGTGGGACGTGCTCCCGGTCTAAATCGTGTTCTCGCTCTAGTGGGTTGTTGATGCCTTTGCCTGTCCCCAAGAGGCCATGGACCCATATTTCAATGGATTTCATCTCTGATATGCCTGTCTCTCAAAGGATGACTGTTATTTGGGTGATTTGTGATAGGTTCTCTAAGATGGTTCATTTTGTACCACTCCCTAAGTTGCCGTCTTCCTCTGAGTTGGTGCCCCTGTTTTTACAATAGGTGGTTCGTTTGCACGGGATTCCTGAGAACATTGTATCTGACAGAGGAGTCCAGTTTGTGTCTAGATTTTGGAGAACTTTCTGTTCCAGGCTGGGAATTCAGTTGTCCTTCTCCTCTGCTTTTCACCCTCAGACCAATGGGCAGACAGAGAGAACAAACCAGACCTTGGAGTCATATTTGAGATGTTTTATTTCTGCTGATCAGGATGATTGGGTTTCATTTTTGCCCTTGGCCGAATTTGCTTTAAATAATAGAGCTAGTTCTGCCACTTTGATGTCACCTTTTTTTTGTAACTTTGGGTTTCATCCTCGATTTTCTTCAGGGCAGGTGGAGCCCTCTGCCTGCCCAGGTGTTGACACTGTGGTGGAGAGAATGCACCAGATCTGGGACCAAGTGGTGGATAAGTTATCTCTCTCCCAGGAAAAGGCCCAGCGGTTTTCCAACCGACATAGGACCATTGGTCCCCAGTTTAAGGTTGGTGATATGGTGTGGTTATCATCAAAAAATATTGCCATGAAGGTGGCTTCTCCTAAGTTTAAGCCTAGATTTATTGGACCTTACAAGATTGTGGAGATTATTAATCCGGTCTCTTTTCGTTTGGCTCTTCCTGTCACATTTAAAATCCATAATGTGTTCCATAAATCTTTGTTGAAGAGGTTTGTTGAACCTGTTGTTCCGGGGGTGGCACCTCCAGACCCTGTATTGGTTGAAGGTAACATGGAATATGAGGTAGAGAAAGTACTGGATTCCCGTCTGGCTAGACGGAGACTCCAGTATTTGGTTAAGTGGAAGGGTTATGGTCAGGAGAATAATTCCTGGGTCTCTGCCTCTGATATTCATGCCAAAAGATTGGTGCGTGCCTTTCATCGGGCTCACCCTGATCGCCCTGGTGGCGTAGTTGAGGGTTCGATGACCCCTCCTCAAGGGGGAGGTACTGTTGTGAGTTCATTTTCCCCTTCACTACTGAGGCCCGAGGAACTCCCTCTTCTGGTAAAGAAAGGTAGTGAGCCTGATTATCAAACACCTGAGGCTGATTATGATGACTGGCTGAGTGGAGTTACTGACTGGATATAAGGCTGCCGACGCCCTTCTGCCCTGCGGGTGATTTCTCTGTGGGATCCTTGGAGACCAGTCTGAATTCCTGCTCCTCTAAAGCTAAGTTTGCTGCTCGGCTTTTTGCATTTGTGCTTTGACTTTGTTTTGCTTTGTTTTTCTGGATTTCTGCCATTCCCTGCTGGGGTGTGCTGAATTCCTTTAGCTCTGTCTTCTGAAAATACCTGAGTGCTGATTTAGTTTTTGAAGCCTAGCTGCTTCAGGGCCTTTTCATATCAGCTTGTTGGCTTATGTCTTTGATAGGGTTTTGGCAGAGTGCAGACAGCAGCCTTCCTGTCCTTTCCTATCTAGGGAGTTTTGGGCCCCGTCTTTGCTCAGTCTATCTTTCTGTCTGTGTTAGTGTTTTCATCTTGCTTCACCGTCATTATATGTTGGGGGCTGCCTATTGCTTTGGGGTCTGCTCTGGGGCAGTTTAGATTTCCCCTTTCTTTCTTTAGGCCTATTTAATTCTCCTGCTGTGATCGAGGGGTCTAGGGCATCGTAGGAACCCCCCACGGCTACTGCTAGTTGTGTTGATAGGTTCAGGGGTCTGCAATCTGATAGTTGCCAACTTCTCTGGTTTTCTGGACTTAGCTTGTATTTCTGTTTTTGCCTCCTACGGTGACTCATTCATAACAGTCTCTCCTCTATTTCATCTTTCCTCTCTACTAGATTTCTAAAACTTAACATGGATAAAACCAAATTCATCATCTTTCCACCATCGCATTCAACCCCCCAACTGACCTATCCATCAAAATCAACCCTAACTTTGGTATACAAAGCCATCCACAACCTGTTTCTTCCACACACCTGTGATCTAGTCTCCCTTTCTCTCTCCCTGTACACCACCTCCAATCCTAATGAGAACTCCTTCTCTACTCCTCTGTTATCTCCTCTTCCCACAATCACATATTAGATTTCTCCCGTGCATCCCCTTTACCTTGAAACTCTCTACCCCAACATATCATACTCTCACCTACGACGGAAACCTTCAAAAGAAACCTGAAGAACCACCTCTTTCTGCAAGCCTACAATCTACTATAATCATTGTTTCAACATACCGTTGCACAAACAGCTCTACCCTCACCTATTGTATCCTCATCCAGCCCTTCTAGACTGCAAGCCCTCAGAGGCAGGGTCCTCTCTCCCATAGTACCAGTTGGTGACTTTTATTGTTTAAGATTACTTGTTTTCAATATGTATACCCCTTTTCACTTGTAAAGCGCCATGGAATAAATGGTGCTATAACAATAAATAATAAAAATAATACCGCTGTGCGGCTGCCAAAGAAGTTTTTAAAAATACTGCTGAATTATAATATTTCTGCTATGGGAAAATTGATGACACTTTAGTGGTGTGTGCAATAATTTTAGGAAATGTTTGTTCTCCAAATTGGGACTCCTTCATGTGTGTTGCCTGTAGCAGTAGGGCTCTCAGACCAGCAGGCCTGCACTTAATTTCAGTCAACTACCTGTGTTCCTGTACTTAAATTTTTATAACATTATTGCTCTACCATGCTGATGATTGTGCCACCTGAGTGTGGTTGGGAAAAAAAATTGAGCTGTTGCATGAGGCATCAGGGCTCCCAGCAAGGAAGACTTAAACCACTCCCTTATCTATCACGTCTTAATTTAAACTTCAATTCAAATCTCTAAATGCTGGCCCAGACCCTAATACCTCATGCATGGCTCATGGCTGACTGCTGCTGTGCCATTCTAAAATTACATTGCCTTACATTTTTCTACCAATAGTAGTCTATGAAACTGATGTTTGTGTCACCTGACTGTGGTTGGGGAAAAAATTGAGCTGTCGCATGAGGTATCAGTGCTAACAGCAAAGGCTTACATCGCTCCCTTAACTACCAGGTCTTACTTAAAACTTCAATTCAAAGCTCTAAATGCTGGCCAAGACCGTGATACCTCATGCCATGCTATGCCATTCTAAAATTTCTACTGTGGGTGAATGGATCAGTCAACTACCTTTGTTATTATCCTTACATTTTTCTTACATTAGTGGTCTACCAATCAGATATTTGTGCTACCTGTGGCTGAGCAAAAAGCAGTTTGAGCTGTTGTATAAGGTATCAGGGCTCCCCGTACAGCAGACTTACACTGGACCCTCACCCATCTCATCTTAAATTAAACTTAAATTCAAATCTATAAATGCTGGCCCAGACCCTTATACCTCATGCGTGACCCATGGCTGACTGCTGCTATGCCAAATTTCTTCTGTGGATGAATTGTTGCCACTTTTCCTGGTGTTGGCACCTAAGTTGAGTTGTTTTGGCAGCTTTTTGGCCCCCATGAAGGTGTTGTCTACGTGCTTGGTGTTGCCTCCTATTGAATTTAATGGGCTTCGGATATGTTTAGCAAGCACAGTGACGTTCACCGAATCCGGTCCGATCAGAACAGTGAAAGGTTCGCTCATCTCTACTGTCTACAGCCAGCATGCAAAATAGCTCAATCACTTTCACCTGTGCTGTCTCCCCAGACTTCTCCACATCAGGTGGCAAGACACAATCTTTAACATTTCAATCTTGGAACATGCTGGGCTCTCCAGTATTTACTCTCTCCAGCTTGACAAGGCAGGATCACCTTAGGAGCACATGCAGCTGAAGATAGGAGAATTTTTGAGGCAAAAAGAAAACTGTGCGCAAGGCCCAGGTGGCATCTACTGTGCTGACCACATGTACTTACTTATGACCGGTAAGTGGGCAAGCCTTCAGAGCCCAGATTGGCCTTATCAATCACCTCCATACCCACAGCCACTAATCCTTCTTTAAACCCTGATGTCATGGTCATTTTCGTCTATGAAGGACTAACAGCCACATATGTAGATTCCATGTAGATTGTTAGCAACTAATAGAGGTACCTTTCTTGTTAAGTTGTAGGGTTGGACCATATGTACAATACCTAATAGCATGACTGCTGACTATAGTTTTTTTATATATATTTTGGATAAAATCTGTCTCATTAGAAGTAAAGTATGTTGGGAAGTCAATTGGCTCTTGGAATAGGGACATCTGTACTTTATTCTTCTGTATCTTGCTGTTAGTATACCAAAAGTTTATTTCAATACAAGGAGTAGTTGAATTAATTGTGATTGTGAGATGAAAGTGATTGAAGTACTTATGTGACATCTTTAGCCATTGCTTTGGCTCAGTCCTGAAAAATTAAAATATCATCAATGCATCGACAGCACACCAAAAATCTAATTGGGCAAGTGGACTTCAAATCACCTTCAAGCTCACACATCAAAAGATTTTCCTATTGCAGTGCCAGTGTGTTCCAGCAATCTAGAAGTCTGCTGTAAATATCTGTTATCAAACACAAAGTAGCTTTGGAAGACGATGAATTTTGTAATTTTTAAAACAGAATCGGCAACAATTACTGTATTTTCCATGAACACTTTTCTCCTTTAATCCATCCTGATGTGGAATAATAGAATATAAAGATTCCACGCCCATGATAGCTAGGATGGCTTATTCTGATTGAATACATATTGGTGCTAGTTGGTTCCTGACTGCAGCTGGGTGTATCCTGTGCCAATGGTTTAAGAACACCTTCTACCCAGAACCATGCTCAGTAAGGATGTCCAAACATGAAATGACTGGTGTATATAGATTTCCAGATTTGGGGATATTTGGAAGCATGTAAAACGCATATATTCTTGGACTCCCAGGTATCACGTCATCAGCAGTTATAGACTCATCAAGAGACCAATTTTTTCAGTTCCTTGTAGCATTCCTGTCTAAGGAAGTCATCAAATTTCTTTTAATCAGGATGTGCTCTATAATTTACTGCTACAATAGTTTTTTCTCTTTCCATATTGATAGTCCTGCTTCACATCACTTGTCTTATTACTATTTGTATCCTGTGTCCTGTTGTGAAATAATATGTGACTCTTCAGTTTTTGTGTTAAACTATTTCTGATGAAAAGACAAAATAAGTCTTGAAAGATTGCTTGCTACTTCATTGCCTTTTCAATAAACCAGTCAAGGTATCAGGCACTGAGGACTCTCAATTTTTACAATTTTTTTCTGTCTACTTCATTCTGAGGATAAGTGGTAGTCCTGGCAGTCATGGCAATTATACTGTATCATGTCTAAAAATTGGAAAACCCCCAAGACCTCAATTCATCAAAGAGATTCCAGAATTCTAGTTCAAATTGCTTTGAAAAGGTGTTCCATTTTGTGCAATGTAGAGTTGGCAAAATTCTGCAACTTTTGACATTTTCACACCAGATTTGCCCAGCTCTCCCAAAATAGACAGAGCTGAGAGGAGACAGTGGTGGAATCGGGGCATGATACCACATCTCGTCTAATTCATGATGAGCTGTAGTATATTTTCTGCATGAAAAATTACTCAGTAACATTCGTGGCAAGGTACTGAAAGTCGCACGCCACTTTCAGACACCTGATTCATTAAGAAATGCGCACATCTTAAAGAATCACGCGTGTCTGACTCTAGCATGTCCCCTTGGGGCCTAAATGTCTGGAATACAGCAAACTGATCATGCAACATGTACTATATTAATGTAGTCAGTGTAGTCACCACTATTTTAATTGATTTGTTAATATCTGCACCTCTTCACATTTGCGGCTGGCAGAGCTGTGGAGGGCTGCGGACTTCCTCCGTGAAGCTCCACCTACTGCCGCACTTCCTCTGGTCAGCTCCGCCTACGTCTGCATGCAGCCTGCGTACCTATCTTTAACATTGGGTACGCAGGTCATGTGGATGTATGCGGATGCCTTCGCATGCGTTGTTTTGACGATGTGGCAACCGCATCAAATTCCAACATTTTGTGTTTTGTCAAAACCACCCATGCGGAGGCATCCGCATACATCCGCATGATCTGCCTACCCAATGTTAAAGATAGGTACGCAGGCTGCATGCAGACGTAGGAGGAGCTGACCAGAGGAGATGTGGCAGTGGGCGGAGCTTCACAGAGGAAGTCCGCAGCCCTCCGCAGCCCGGCCATCCGCAAATGTGAACCTAGCCTTGTGGCCAGGTGTGTGCTATGTTTTGGATATTTTAAGCTTGTCCAAAAAAGGTTTGTCCTATTTTTGCCTACTCCGTCCTGAGCTGGATTATTCCTTTCTTCGCTTGATGTTTGCTGTGGCTGCTCACCACAATCCGTGCTGGACATGAATTGGCCAGGGGAGTTTTTTAAGACCGGTAAGCTGACTTTCACCATTTTTTTACTTCTCTATAAAAACGCATGAAAAATAGCTGATGGTAGCTTTAGCATTTTTGCATTTATTACATTAGGAGTAAAAATTAAATTGTAGTGATCATTAAAGTAAAAACAAAACTAAGGTTTTCCTTTTCCTTAATCCTTTTGATTAAGATAAACTGTCACTACCGTAAAATACCAGCTGTAGTGGATAATTATGTCAAGGGTGCTGCAATGAATGTCACCGACGTTCTATCTGAGTGAGGGTATGTTTAATTTTATGAATATGCAATGCAGCCATTACAATCTGTCTGACATGAAAACACTTTGCTTGGGGATCTTAGAACGGCATATTGATGGTTGTGACAGAGAAGAAACAAAAACTCTTGAGAAGATGATAAATATGTTGTGATAGAATTGACAAAATTATCAAGGAAAATCTTACAATTATTTAATATTACAATGTGGCACTTTGAGTAATTGTGTCAGTTAATTATTCACCCTGAAGGTGCCATTCTTCTTTCTGTGCCAGCTTTGACTTACATTTTTCTAGTTTTCATATACACAATGTTGTAATATTGGAAATAATTATTATGATATTTGCACCTGTCACATTTCAGTTTATTTGCATTGTACTTTTATGTTCACCGCGCATTTACTCATGAATGGAAGTGCAAATAACCAACAAAGCAATAAAGTATTTATTGTTTCTCTGTTTATAAACATAATCCGAGCAGTAAAACCTTTGTACATATTATAAAATATTGAAAAACAAACATAGTTCAGGAAGATTTGTTTCTTATTATAATCTTGATCACACGTTGTGATTTTGCTTTCAGTTGTTTCAGGTATTGAGCCATGAAAAAATGTAAATGTTATAATTAGAGATGGGAAAATGTATTCGATTGGCATTAATGGGGTTATCCTGGACTACTTTTTTTTTTACTATGGACCTAAGAACTAACAGACAGGTGGTTGCTGACCAATCTGGCAATTTACTCTTGCCGGCTTCTGCTGACATGACGTCAACAGAGCTGTGGCTTCTCTTCCACTCTGCTTTGTTGACAGGGTGGGAATGCTGGCATAATTCTGATATAATGTACAGCCGGCTCCCCACTGTCTAACTACGGCGAGCCGGCTGTCAGTCAGTATGATGTCTAAATCACATGAAGAAATTATCCCCCCCTAATTTTCCTTGGTCAAGCTTTATCTGAAATACTCTGTCCAGTTCTGGGCACCACATTTTAAAAAAAGACATTGAAAAACTGAAGCAAGTTCAGAGAAGAGCTACCAGGATGGTGAGCGGACTGTAAAGTATGTCCTACGAGGAATGGTTAAAGCTGTGTTAGCAACTACCTGCAGGTTAGTTTTTAGGACCATAATAAATAAAACAAAATAGTCCTGATGGTCCTTAATACATTTTACTAATTTTACAAAAATCTGTATTCTCCAGAATACAAATATTTTGCAATTTGTTCCACAGGAAGTCAGTAAGATGGTGGCATATTAAATCAAAATATATGTGTCCCCTGTAAGATATTCAGGTGTACTATCCATATGGACACCACAAGCAGAAATAATATATTAACCATAAAAGAACATTTGTCCACCTCAAGTATAGAGCTACTGTATAATGGCCCAGTTGTAGTATTTTCAATAACACAAAATGGTAATCCTGTAAAACAGTGCTCAATGAAAAACATAGCTCAACTTCATCCGACTCAGTAGTTTTCTGGAACTGGACATTCAATTAGAGCTTGATGTGAGACCTAGGTCAGGATGATGCTTCACTTGCCCTGGTTATACATGACATCACAATGTTTCCCCTTAGCGACCCATTTTAGCTCCTGTCCTGGCAAGGGAAGTACCAGAAGGTGTCCCTGTTATAAGCTCCTATAGACTCCCTTTTACTTGTATCAGTACACATTTCACCTTATCAGTAAAGACTAATATGATGAATGGTCTGCAAAAGATTACAGGACGTAATATTGGGTTAGACTGGTGTTCAGAGTTCTGACTCACTAAATATGGGACATGGTGCGTGCTCAGTTCAAATCAAGTAAATTAATAAAGTCTGCCAAGGCCATGGCCCCAATGCTGATGTGCAGCTTGGGTGGCAGGCAGAGAGATGACAACTGTGCCAACCATTGGTAGATCAACAAACCATGCTCCCTGCTATTGGTGTGTGATGTGGCCCAAGGAAAAGGACACCTCTGCCACCCATTGGTAAAGCACCTGCCAGGGGCACGGCTTAACCCTATAGGCATCGTCTTAGTGAGATCAGTCTCCAAAGTGCAGCTCTATAGCTCAATATATGTAATGGTTTATTATACAGTTGGTGTTTATAATCCATTGGTACACAGTGAGTAATCTTCACAAGGAAGAATCCAAAAAATATAGATATTAAAAGCAATTGGGATGTCAAACAACAAAAGTATGGTTGCATGAATTAATATAGTATATATGGAGTTATCAAAAAATCGATCCAGGGTTCATGATGGGAGCATCATATGTTAAAGTCATAAATGCTATTTACACAACACATATTACATTGGTATATAGTTTATCCAATTAATTAAAATGTTTAATTGGTACATTGTGAAAGTTGGAATGGCTTATTAGAAACATTTGCTGTAATTTAGTTTGTTAGTAGCCCCTAATGTGTAATTGTATGAAGGTGAAAAATCAATCTCGACTCATTCTGTGACAGAATTAAATCAATGTCACCTCCACTTGTCAGAAGGTTAACCATTTTTATGCCCATAAATCATGTCTCCCCACCATAAGTATTGGTCACATACCTTGCAATAGGTGTGTCTCCAGAGTTGGCTATATCTCCTGTATGATCACCTATCATCCTCCTAAATTTATGTATGGTTTTCCCTGCATACATTCCTCAAATACAGGTAGTCTTTTAGATCACTGCTTTAGTGCTACAGTTTATGAATTCCATAATCTTACAGTTCTTCTATATTACCTGTACCATAAATGGCATCTCAATAAATGGGCAAGCAAGACAATAACCACATTTGTAACAACCATTTGGTTTTCTCGGTAGCTATTTTTAATATTGCAGTGGCGACACATTGTAGCTAGGAAACAGCCAATCTCCTAAAGAGCGTCATTTGTGGAAGGTGATTTGTGGTATAGGTGCTATACATTCCTGAAAGTCCTTGTCCCAGAGAAGAATCTCTCAGTATTTTTGGAAGACATTTGAACCTCTATTGCCCAATTGTCATGAGTGGCTATTATTCTTATAGTCTATTTTTCTGTTGCCAAATTTGGTTTTGAGGTAAGTTTTTCTTGCTTAAGAGCATGCTGGTATGCCTTTTTATTTTGGTCTCTTTCATACTGCGTTCTTACCCACGTTCAGTGGCCCAGTAGAGACTTATGTCTTAACCCCACACAAAATGAGATTTGGGCTTCTTTGACGACGGGGTCATTGACTATAATGGCACAAGAGGAGATATAGTCTACTATGTCCGCCTCCAATAGATGTCTAATGGCAAAAAACAATGCACAAGAGAGCACACAGTGTCTCCATCTGCACCATTACAGTCAATGGCCCAGTTGGCGTGTATGATTCTAGGCCAGGACTAGGCC
This sequence comes from Dendrobates tinctorius, assembly GCF_039654945.1. Lineage (NCBI taxonomy): Eukaryota > Metazoa > Chordata > Amphibia > Anura > Dendrobatidae > Dendrobates > Dendrobates tinctorius. The sequence continues at coordinate 13,738,281 of NW_027361750.1, read as the reverse complement.
CAAGACATTCATGCGTATGTTGTTACAGCGCACATTGGTGGTAAGAAGAGATATCGAGGGCTGTTCATCTGACAATGAGTACCAGAGATGAGATGTGACATCAGTATTGGTAAATAATATTTTCAACATCTTACATTTATTAGTCTCTGAGGTTTCCTGACTTCAGAGGATAATAAGAGACATTCAATTTGCAGAGAATAAATTAGCTGTGAATCGTACTGCCTGGTGATATCCAACACTTTGGGTAAATTTGAATCTCATCAGATCCCCTCAGCTCTAGTAATTTTCAGGACCTAGCAATTAGTGTGTTTATCGCTATCGAGTGTGCATTTTCTGGCTTGTACCTTGGACATGAAATGAATGAGGATGTTCTAGATTGTACATTTTTTCTGCATATTCACAACATATGCCATAAAAGAGTGATAAATTGGGGCCCCATCTCAAGGGCATGCATTAAGAGCAGGGCCCCATCATACAGAATTTTATAGGCTGAACTGGATGGACTAATGTCTTTTTTCGGCCTTACTAACTATGTTACTATGTTACTATGTACATAAGTCCCAATTCACATATCAAGGTACATGAAAACACTGAGAGGAGGAAGTGAATGGCCCACCACAATCTTGTAAAATTAGTTTTTATTAAATATATCTCTTTAAAATATAGTAAGAATAAAAAAAAAATCAGAAGAAACTACTGGACACCAAACAAACAGGGATAGAATGTAGCCACTAAAATATAAAGTATACAGTTATACAATAAGCAAGTAAGTCACTATATTGCAGTGTAGCCCCAGATAGATATATTGGCAGCAAACATCAAAGAAATAAAAAAGTGCCAAGTGTAAGAATACAGGAGCAAAAGAAAATGTACATGGATATGGGTATACACGCGTGGTCAAAATTGCTGGTACCCTTCGGAAAAGACAACCTTCAAACATGGGACAACTGGAGCAGTTTGCTCTTGAGGAGTGGGCCAAAATACCTGTCAAGAGGTGCAGAAGTCTCATTGACAGTTACAGGAATCATTTGATTGCAGTGATTGCCTCATAAAGTTGTGCAACAAAATATTAAGGTAAGGGTACTATCATTTCTGTCCAGGCCTATTTCATGAGTTTTATTTCTTTTAAAATTTTGTGGAAGCATGGTTGAAAAGCAATGTCTGACTTTCATTTGTTCATTTTCATAGATTTTTGATTTATTATTACTTTTGTAAGATTCAAGATATCTGTCACCATTGTGGGTTTTTCTGTAATTAAACGAGGTGTACCAACAATTTTGACCATGTGTGTAGGTATGTTGACAAAAAATAGATATCCACTATTTGATGTTAGACCAAGCTGCCAAAATACAGACAAAATGTGCCCAATAAAAATTTTAATTTGCAAGTATATGTGTCATTGGCAGTGCAAAAATAGACTGTTAGCAGCATGGAAGTTAAGTGCGATGTGCTAGTCAACTAAACATGTATTTCAGCCCATATATAGGAGATGGCTGTACCAAGCCAATTCAAATAAAATGTGCAATAAGGGGGTAAACTTACAGAATAAGACATGGCAACATGCTGTCCCCACTGCCCCAACACACTTTTCTATAGACTTCTTCAGAAGTCCGTTACCGAATAATGAACACTGACATTTTACTGGATGTCCAGTTTACTGTTCAGATTCGCATGCTGAATAAAGTTTGTTGAAAGGTTGCAGAGCATGTAAACTGCACACCCACCTCTGGGAGTACTGTGCCTTTAAGCATCTATGTGTACTCTGCACCCCTATCTGTCGGAATCCTGTATCAAAATACCTCTGTAAGTGTAACCTGCACCCATGCATGTACAAGTAGTGTGCTAAAAAGCATCTTGTACTCTGTAGCCATATCTGTATGAGTAGTGAGTCTAAAAATATAATTATACTCTACCGCTGTGTCTGCACAAGTTGAGACGTGGCCTAAAAGCAAATTTTACTCTACCGCTGTGTCTGTATGAGTTGTGGCCATGCCTAAAAAATTAATTTCACCCTACCGCTGTGTCTGTACAAGTTGTGGTTGGTAGGGATGAGCGACTTTGGCTTTTTCCGGGTCGAGTTGGGTTTCATGAAACCCGACTTTCTCAAAAGTCGGGTCAAACGAAATCGGCCGATTATTGTGAAAAGTCGAAGGCTGACTGAAACACGAAACCCAATGCAAGTCAATGGGGAAGCAAAGTCGGCAGGGAGTGGAGGACATTAAACTCACCTACAGTGCCCATTTGAATGGCAAAACATCAATTTTTATTACTGAAGCTTGTAAATCTTAATTTACTTCATAATAATAGTTATGCACTTAAAACTGGGGGTTATCTGGCTAAAGTTGTGGGGGGGTAGGGCTGGCTCCAGGTTTTCATGTGCCCTGGGCCAAAGAGCGTCAGTGCGTCCCTTTAACACATACCACAACTCATGATGCTCTGATATGTCAGAGAAATAGCGGTACAGTACAATGAAAAATACTTCACTTTTTACATCTCATGACTAATATCCATTTTAAATTCTCCAATAGCTCCAAAAAATGGACAGTATATTACTCCATACAGTATTATGGCCACCGCATAGTGCGCTATACAGAGTAATGAGGCCCATATATTTCTCCATACAGAATCATTGGTCCCATATAATGTTTGAAACAGTATATGATGAGCTCCACATAATGCTACAGTATATGTTGTTCCCCATGGATGACGCTCCACTGTCTTATGGGCCCAAATAATGCTCCATTTATAATGGGCCCCATTTCTAATGCTCTAGTGTATAATGGGCCCTGTAAATGCTGCTCCATTGTCTGATGTCCACCTTTGGAATGCTCCAGTGTATGGTGGGCCCCATATATCATTCTCAAGAGTATAGTGCTCCCCAAAAATTGCTGCCCCAACATTGAAAACAATTAAATAAGTCTCCTCGCTAGGGAATCCCTGTACTAGTCTCGACTCCTCGCTGTCCCCATCTTCCATCTCACTGCACTTGGCTGTTTAGGCAGGGGGCGTACAGACGTGATGTCATTGTACTCTCTGATCAGAATATCATTGTCAGGAAACGCGGAAGACGTCATGGCGGTGGAGCAGGGAGAGGTAAGCATTTCAACTTTACAAGTGCTGTGATCAGGGCTGCCACTAGGAATTTTGGGGCCCCATACTGGCAAAATTTTTTGGGCCCCCTTGAGACTCCTCCCAGGCTCCACCCCAGCCCCGCCCTCTACCCCTCAAACTGTCCACAGCCCCACCGCTCTCTCTTAGAAAACTTCCACTTCTCACCAATCACACATTAACAGTTCCCATCTCCAGATCACACACATAGCCAGCAGCTCTTGTTATGACCAAAAGATTTTTTAAATCTGCCACCACTAGGTAGACTCTTTTGGCTGAGCCCTATTCTACTCTAAACTATTAAGCATTTGCTAAAATATCCAATGCAATTTAGGTATATTTTTTTATTTATTTTTCAATTTTTAAAATGACCAATAATATCACATCCAAAGGGACAAATACCACCACACCATGCCCAGACACCATATTACCACCACATGGTGACCAATAATACCACATACAGGGAACAAATACAGCCATACCATGTCCAGGCCACATATTACCACCAGTGACAGAATAATAGCACATACAAGGGACAAATACCACCGCACCATGACCAGACCACATATTACCAGCACATGGTGACTGAATACTACAATACTGATCATTAATAAAAAAACATATTACTATCACCATAAGTGCCATTATACACAGGAGATCTGTACTTAGTATGTAGTGTGTGTACAGGTAATAGAGTGATCACCAGTGACATTATACACAGGAACTCTGTATATAGTGTCAGTGTACAGGTAATACAGTGATCACTCGTGACATTATGCACAGGACCTCTGTATATAGTGTCAGTGTACAGGTAATACAGTGATCACTGGTGACATTGTACAAAGGCACTCTGTATATAGTGTATAGTGTCATTGTACAGGTAACACAAACTCACCAGTGATGTCTCTAGGTGAAGTCCTTCATCTTTGCTTTTCATCTTTCATCCAGCACAGATCGCCATCACGTCTTCCAGCCAGGGCTTGTCTCTGGAGGAAATAACACAGTTATCTAGAGCTCCACTTGCAGAACACATTACTTAATTTTTTTCCCAACTTCTACACTACACCAGATGAAGAAGAAAAAAAGGCGACATAGTGTCGCTCTGCACAGTAACAGAACTTCCCCCCATTTAAAACAGTATCCTTAAAAAAATAAAATAAATACATCACTGCAGTAATAATATCCCTTAATTAGCCCCTATGGTAATAATATCCCCCATCCTGGCTCCAGCCATATTTTCTCTCATCCTGCCCTCATGAGTATCTATTCTGCCCCCACCTGATCTCCAGATCCTGCCCCATCTGTCTACATCGTATCTATCCTGCCCCATGTGTCTCCCATCCTGTACCCTGTGTCTCACATTCTGCCCCCTCCTGTGTCTCACTGTCACATTCTGCCCCCTCCTGTGTCTCTCTGTCACATTCTGCCCCCGTGCCTCACATTCTGTCCCCTCCTGTGTTTCACTGTCACATTCTGCACCCTCCTGTGTCTCACTGTCACATTCTGCCCCCTCTTGTGTCTTACTGTCACATTATGCCCCCATGTCCATTCTAACCCCGTGTCTCACATTCTGCCCCCATGGGCATTCTGCCCCCTTCTGTGTCTCACTGTCACATTTTGCCCCCTCCTGTGTCTCACTGTAACATTCTGCCCCATGTCTCACATTCTGCCCCCTCCTGTGTCTCACTGTCACATTCTGCCCCATGTCTTACATTCTGCACCCTCCTGTGTCTCAATGTCCCATTCTGCCCCCCCTGTGTCTTACTGTCACATTCTGCCCCCATGTCTGCATTCTGCCCCAATATCTTGCATTCTGCCCTCACGTTCTGCATTCTGCCCTCATGTCTCACATTCTGCCCTCATGTCTCACATTTTGCCCCATGTCCTTTCTGCCCCATGTCTCACTGTCACATTCAGCCCCCTCCTGTGTCTCACTGTCATATTCTGCCTGCCCCCATGTCTTGCATTCTGCCCCCATGTCTGCATTCTGCACCCATGTCTGCATTCTGCCATGTCTTGCATTCTGCCCCCATGTCTTGCATTCTGTCCCCATGTCTGCATTCTGCCCCCATGTCTTGCATTCTGTCCCCATGTCTGCATTCTGCCCCCATGTCTTGCATTTTGCCCCATGTCTGCATTCTGCCTCCATGTCTTGCATTCTACCCCCATGTCTTGCATTTTGCCCCGTGTCTACATATTTGGCCCTGTGTGTCTCTAATCCTGCCCCCTGTCTCCATATTTGCCCCTGTGTGTCTCCAATCCTGCGCCCTGTCTCCATATTTGCCCCTGTGTGACTCCAATCCTGACCCCTGTCTCCACATTTGCCCCTGTGTGACTCCAATCCTGCCCCCTGTCTCCATATTTGCCCCTGTGTGACTCCAATCCTGCCCCCTGTCTCCACATTTGCCCCTGTGTGACTCCAATCCTGCCCCCTGTCTCCACATTTGCCCCTGTGTGACTTCAATCCTGCCCCCTGTCTCCACATTTGCACCTGTGTGACTCCAATCCTGCCCCCTGTCTCCATATTTTCCCCTGTGTGACTCCAATCCTTCCCCCTGTCTCCACATTTGCCCCTGTGTGACTTCAATCCTGCCCCGTCTCCACATTTGCCCCTGTGTGACTCCAATCCTGCCCCCTGTCTCCACATTTGCCCCTGTGTGACTACAATCCTGCCCGCTGTCTCCATATTTGCCCCTGTGTGTCTCCAATCCTGCTCCCTGTCTCCATATTTGCCCCTGTGTTACTCCAATCCTGCTCGCTGTCTCCATATTTTCCCCTGTGTGACTCCAATCCTGCCCCGTCTCCACATTTGCCCCTGTGTGACTACCATCCTACCCGCTGTCTCCATATTTGCCCCTGTGTGTCTCCAATCCTGCCCCCTGTCTCCACATTTGCCCCTGTGTGACTTCAATCCTGCCCCGTCTCCACATTTGCCCCTGTGTGACTCCAATCCTGCCCCCTGTCTCCACATTTGCCCCTGTTTGACTACAATCCTGCCCGCTGTCTCCATATTTGCCCCTGTGTGTCTCCAATCCTGCCCCCTGTCTCCATATTTGCCCCTGTGTGACTCTAATCCTGCCCCCTGTCTCCACATTTGCCCCTGTGTGACTCCAATCCTGCCCCCCGTCTCCACATTTGCCCCTGTGTGACTCCAATCCTGCCCCCTGTCTCCACATTTGCCCCTGTGTGACTTCAATCCTGCCCCGTCTCCATATTTGCCCCTGTGTGACTCCAATCCTGCCCCCTGTCTCCACATTTGCCCCTGTGTGACTTCAATCCTGCCCCGTCTCCATATTTGCCCCTTTGTCTCCAATCCTGCCCCCTGTCTCCATATTTGCCCCTGTGTGACTACAATCCTGCCCGCTGTCTCCATATTTACCCCTGTGTGACTCCAATCCTGCCCCCTGTCTCCATATTTGCCCCTGTGCCTACAATCCTGCCCCGTCTCCACATTTGCCCCTGTGTGACTCCAATCCTGCTCCCTGTCTCCACATTTGCCCCTGTGTGACTACAATCCTGCTCGCTGTCTCCATATTTGCCCCTGTGTGTCTTCAATCCTGCCCCCTGTCTCCATATTTGCCCCTGTGTGACTTCAATCCTGCCCCCGTCTCCATATTTGCCCCTGTGTGACTACAATCCTGCCCCCTGTCTCCATATTTGCCCCTGTGTGACTCCAATCCTGCCCCGTCTCCATATTTGCCCCTGTGTGACTCCAATCCTGCCTCTTCTCCATATTTGCCCCTGTGTGACTCCAATCCTGCCCCCTGTCTCCATATTTGCCCCTGTGTCTCCAATCTTGCCCCCTGTCTCCATATTTGCCCCTGTGTGACTCCAATCCTGCCCCGTCTCCATATTTGCCCCTGTGTGACTCCAATCCTGCCCCGTCTCCATATTTGCCCCTGTGTGACTCCAATCCTGCCCCCTGTCTCCATATTTGCCCCTGTGTCTCCAATCCTGCCTGCTGTCTCCATATTTACCCCTGTGTCTCCAATCCTGGCCCCTGTCAACATATTTGCTCCTGTATCTCCAATCCTGCCCCCTGTCTCCATATTTACCCCTGTGTCTCCAATCCTGCCCCCTGTCTCCATATTTGCCCCTGTGTCTCCAATCCTGCCCCTTGTCTCCATATTTGCCCCTGTGTCTCCAATCCTGCCCCCTGTCTCCATATTTGCCCCTGTGTCTCCAATCCTGCCTGCTGTCTCCATATTTACCCCTGTGTCTCCAATCCTGGCCCCTGTCAACATATTTGCTCCTGTATCTCCAATCCTGCCCCCTGTCTCCATATTTACCCCTGTGTCTCCAATCCTGCCCCCTGTCTCCATATTTGCCCCTGTGTCTCCAATCCTGCCCCTTGTCTCCATATTTGCCCCTGTGTCTCCAATCCTGCCCCCTGTCTCCATATTTGCCCCTGTGTCTCCAATCCTGCCCCCTTTCTCCATATTTGCCCCTGTGTGACTCCAATCCTGCGCCGTCTCCATATTTGCCCCTGTGTGTCTCCAATCCTGCCCCCGTGTCTCCATTCTGCCAGGGATACATATTGCCCCTTTCAAAAATAAAAACTTTCTTCTTACCTGACCTCGCTCCTGCTCTGAAGATGGAGCTGCTGCTGTGTGAGCTGAAAGGATCTGTGGTGACGTCATCGTCATGTGATCAGGGGGCGGATCTGATCAATGCTGAAGGCCTGTGATAATGATGACGTCACCACAGGTCCTTCAGCTCTTCTCTATCTTTCGGATGTCGGGCGCTGTGGCGGCTCTGCTGATGTGTGCGCTGCAGGCCCGATCGCAGCGCACACTTGGGGCCTGCCCGGCGCCCCTATGACGCACAGCACTTGGGGCCCGATGACTGGCAGCACAGGAGCGGGGCCCCTGATCAGCGGGCCCCCTTCTGTACTGATGTTCATCGGGCCCCATACAGCAGTAAGGGCTGTCATGCCCTGATGGTGGCCCTGGCTGTGATCCTGAGCAAGCAAGGGGGGCCCACTCGTTGGCGATGGCACTGGCACAGGGCCCCTCATAGTACGGCAGTGTGTCTGACGGCGGGTGGCCCCCCCACCGGCAGAGACACTTTTGCGTACTATGAGGGGCCCTGTGCCAGTGCCGTCGCCTATGAGTATGCCCCCACACCTACTCAAGGAACCTGCACTTTCATCTGCACCTTCCTCTTTGTCACCGTGTAACGTGGTATAGTATGCGGGAAGGGGAACCTGAGTTTCCTCAGGGTCAGATTCTGGCTGTGTAGAGTGTGAGGGGAATGTAGTGGTCTGGGTCAATGTACCAGCAGAATCATCTAGCAGTGGCTGGGCATCAGTGCACTTGTGGCGCCCCCAGGATTTCTGTCACCACAGTGGCATTACTTTCCTCCTAGGGAGTGTGATGTCATGCTTGGAAGCAACGAAGGATCTCTCTAGCAGTTAAACCAACACACAACACATTTCCCACTCCAGGCCAGCAGGGATACCTCTGAACCTGACTGCTGAGGAGCTGCTCCCTGTGGTCGGGAGGAGGTAAGTTAGGGCAGTCTGTGAAGGAAAGGGGAAGTGTGTGGACGTGAGAAGGGGAGCTGGAGGATGAGCAGAGTTAAGGCTCACACCTAGCTGGAGCGCATGGTCCAGATTCCTGTCTCTGAGTTTGTAGGGACACAGACGTTCCTGCAGCAGAAACCGGAGGCAGCAGCAGCTGTAAATGCTCTGTACCCAACTAAGGCTCGGAGGACCCAGCAGCGACGTGTGGGATCCAGAAGGATAAGGCTATGGCTGACTGCCATACGAGAAAGTTCCAAAACAGAGTCAACAGGGGGAACTTCATTGAACTCAGCACTGCGAGTACCTCAGATAAGCGCTAGAACGGAGGCCACACTACCTATCTGCAGAGAGACAATTCCAAGTTGGCTTCCAGACTGACCAACTCCTTCTCCATCTGTACTCTGGGTCCTGGACGGCACTTACCAAGTACAGGTAAAGGAACTGCACGACTGTGTCTGTCCTCTTTCTCCTGCGCCTGGCGCATGGCTCTGCTACACCATGCACTGCACACCATCTACCAACTCTTTCATCTGCCCTGCGACTAAGGCTCTACCTGTGCAGGGCTTCTACATCTTAGCTGCACCACAACATCTGTACCAGAGAAGCAACACTGCAGCGCTGGTCAATCTAATCAGAAACCACAGGTGGCGTCACGTATCATTCACCTATAAACGTAATTCACCCCTTTGCATGGATGCCCAGGGCCAAGAAACAGGTCACCACCACCGTGACACATCCCTGTGAGACACTAGCCTGGTACCGATTAACCCCACTGCCCTGGCTGGCCACCCACACTCCATGTCAGATTCATCTTGGACTGGGGAATTCACGATTTGACTTGATAACCCAGGCATGGTATGATAGAAAGAGCTACATGGACTAATGTGAAGTGTGGCCTGCTGCATCATTCACTTTTGGTGGGGGTGAAGGACACAAGGAAAGGGGTTCTTCCTGACCAGGAGTCAGCACTTGACGACTCAGTGCTTGCATTTTTTGAAGCTTCAGAAGGGGAGGGCATATTTGCTGGAGTCTGTTTCAGCAATGTAAGCCAAAACCAGTTCCTCATACTCAGGCTTTAAAAGCGGTTAACCTACTCCCAGAAAAGGTAGCCTTCCAGGCATTCTGGAGCCAGACCATGATGCAGGCTCAACACCTCCTGCCTTAGCTGCTATTGTGCTTTTGCCACTACCAGCAGATGCAACACCACCATCAGCACCAGCTGGCCCCCCCCACGCCTACGTCCGCGACCTCTTCCACCAAACTTCAAAATTTTGCAGAAAATAGACCCAAAATAACATCAGATATATGGTACTGTATCAGAAGCGTACAGCTCTATTCAGTCAAAGGATAATTGTAAATCTCCCTATATATTCCATCAGTCACACAGAGACGCTCACAGGCTCAGTATGGAATAGACACGAATATAAAAAGTAGACAAAGTGTACAGTATCATCAGATAGCAGGTATATATAGTATAGTTTAAACATTCTAAATCTCCGTAGATATTTCAGGAGGCACACACAGACGCTCTCAGACTCAGTAATGCATTACAACACAATCTAAAAAGCCATAAAACGGTAATGGATCTGAAGAGTACAGCTGTACACAGTGTAGGTGTCATTGTTGTCAATCTCAGTATTTATTTGCACAGTCAGAAAATAACTCTCACTTGGTCATTTTGTATTAGACCAGAATATAACAAGCAGTAAATGGGTAATGTATCACAAGCGTAGAGTTGTATACAGTGTTGGGGTAATTCTTAAATGTACATCTAAATTGCAGGAGTAACCCATAGACTCTCACACACTCAGGATGGATCACAACACAATATAACAATAAGATCCGAGAGAAATAATCACACATGTGGGACAATGTTCCAGGTGTCAATGAAACACTTAGAGTGGTGGTTGGAGGAGGACTTCCTGGCAGAAAGGGTACAGTATCACAAGATACCAGGTGTATATAGCATAGTTTAAACATTAAAAATGTACGTCTATATATCAGGAGTAGTGTTGAGCCACCCCGCTAGTGTTTTGGTTCGTCGCACAGGAGGCAAGTTCGTCGAATGTTCGTTGAACGTTCGACGAACACCGTCGAACCCCATTGAAAACAATGGCAGTCAATCACAAACACATGCAAACACATAGAAAACAATTACAAAACACCTTAAAAGGTGTCTCAAAGCAGACAAAATGCTCAGAAGACAAAAATAACATATGGAAAAGGGCAACTACATTTAGAAAAGAGGTGAAGGAGTAAAAGGAGGAGGTGGAGGAGACACAGATATAGGCTTGTCATGCCCTTATGAAGTCAAGAAAGGCTGGAATAAAAATTGTAAAATACAAACAAAAAAAAAATCTGAAATCGAACACGATCATATACCGTCGGACTTCCCACCAATAAATTATGCCAACTGCCGATCTGGCGGCGTTATTCCCACGAACCTCCAAACAGCGTCCATGAAGGCAAACTGCTTGTTTTCTGGGGGCAGTATGGTTGCAAAGCTGAACCTTAAAGGAATGTCCAAAAGGGCACCACCAGGAGTGGAGCCTGCGGCTTAATTGGACTCCACCCAGGAAACCACAACCATGCCACCTAAAGAAAAGATGCACACATTGAAAGCTTTGTCTATTCTGTGTGTGGTGTGGCATGTCCGTTTTTAGTTGTGCTAGCGATCTGTCCGCTTTATTCCGTTAACGAACGAGACTCCGGCATGCCCCTGCGGTACACGTCAAGCTTACTAGAGGGATACGCGAGCCTCTGGCATGCGGGATAGAGCAATAACAGGTCTGTCATGCCTTTACATGTCCTGGGCTGCATGCGCGCTACACTGAAAGGACCAGCTTTTGCCGCTTACAGGTGCAGATAACGCGCTGAACACCGTTAGTGATGGGGATCTGGGATTCCAATTCTTCCCCGCGAACGATGATTTCCCAGTAAATGCAGGTCAACCGCATTTCCGGAATTAGGCCGAACCAGCATTCCTGAAAAAATGAAAAAATTAAGTGTCCAAACCACAGGTGCTGTAGCTTGCTTAACAGCTCGACAGCCATTCTCAGGCCCAGTATGGATTAGACGTGATTAGACAAAGGTGAGAAAGAGTACCGTATCACTGGATAACAGGTATGTTTAGCATAGTTTACACATTAAAAACCTATGTCTATATATCAGGAGGCAGGCTCAGACGGTCTCAGGCCCAGTATGGATTTCACGTGATTGGACAAAGGTGAGAAAGGGTACCGTATCACTGGATAACAGGTATGTATAGCATAGTTTACACATTAAAAACCTATGTCTATATATCAGGAGGCAGACTCAGAAGGTCTCAGGCCCAGTATGGATTTGACCAGATTGTGCAAAGTTGAGAAAGGGTACATTATCACTGGATAGCAGGTATATAGAGCATAGTTTAAACATTTAAAATCTCTGTGTTCTCTGAATGGATTAGACAACAATCTAAAAAGTAGAAAAAAAGAAATGTATTTGAAGCGTACACCAGTATACACTTTTGTTGGTATTTTTAAATCTTCATATATATTTCTGTCTCAGTAAGACAGTCCAGACTCTCCGCAATAGGAAATGAGATGCATACAATTACTGACATAAAGTCTAGTGATTGCAGAAATCTAGGAATTACTAATCACGGGAAAAACTACCGTCACAATTCTCAGAGGCGATGCTGACCCTCAAATAAATAGTGTGTGGAGACAGCGAAAACATTTCTTTGTGAAGAAAGTGTTGCTGTATCGCAGTAACGTTGATCCCATCACCGTTACTCATCTCCATCAAATTTTGATCACAGGGAGAGATGTAAACATGGTGCTCACTGCCTATCATGATCTGTCATGTAACTTTGGAGTGCAAAAGACAGAAGCCACAGGCCGTAGGCGATTCTATTGGATTGGCATGAGAGGGCACATTTAAAAATGTGCGCCGGAATGTCACATGTCTGTGAGTAGGAAAACTGTGAAAGCTGATGATAAACCACCACTGCATCTCATTGTGAGTCAACGTCCATAAGAAATGGAAGCCATTGATCATCTGAAGCTAGAGCCCAGTCAGCGGGACAGGGCATAGCTACGTCATAACCATCATCTTCTATCAGTTCACCAAATTTGTAGTGGCAGTCCCAGTGAAGGATTTGACAGCCCAGACTACACAGTGGAGGAGCAGGGAGAGGTAAACATTGCAAATGCTGGGGCCCTGCCGAAGCAAGGGGGGCACACTCGTGGGCGTCGGTACTGGCACTGGGCCCCTCATAGTATGCCGGTGTGTCTGACGGCGGGTGTGCACCCCCACCGTCAGATACACTTGATTGCTCTATGAGGGACCCTGTGCCAGTGCCCGCACCCAAGAGTCAGCCCACCCACCTGTCCAGGGCAACGGCACTCGCACGGTTGCGTGCGCTAGGTGGTGACCCCGGCCATGGGGGGAGGAGGCAGCCCAGTTAGGGAGGTTTACAAAATGGCATATGTTGATGTTGGACATTCAGCTGCTGGTAAAGGCAAAATTGGCCAAGTCCGAGGAAGCAGAAGACCAAAGCAAGCCATTTTTCTGGCAACCTATGTGTCATCAGGGGAAGGTGGGACAAAATCCTTGGAAACCCATGCATGGTTCATTTTAATGAAGGTTAGATCATCCACATTTTGGGTCGACAGACGGGTCCTTTTTTTCTGTCAGGATTGATCCAGCAGCACTGAAGACTCTTTCGGATAGCACACTTGCAGCTGGGCAAGTGAGCTCCTGTAAGGCATATTGTGCCAATTCAGGCCAGGTGTCCAGTTTAGTGGCTGTGAGAATCATGTGAGAATAGCGGATGAGGGCAGGTATATCTCGCCCAGATTCCTTTCCTATGTGGCCTAGTCTGGTCAGACTACGCTAATGAAACATGACATTGTAACGGAACCTGGTGTCACACTTCACGTAAAGCCCTACCGAATCCCGGAAGCGCGCCGTGAAGCCGTTTCCCGAGAAGTGAAGGCAATGTTAGAGTTAGGTGTCATTGAGGAATCGCACAGTGCTTGGTCCAGCCCGATTGTGCTAATTCCTAAACCGGACGGCACCATCCGGTTCTGCAATGACTTCAGGAAACTGAATGCGGTCTCAAAATTTGATGCCTACCCTATGCCCCGGGTCGAAGAGTTAATAGATCGGTTAGGAAAAGCCCAGTATATTACGACCCTAGACCTAACAAAGGGGTATTGGCAGATCCCTCTGGCGGAGGCTGCCAGAGAAAAGACGGCATTTGCTACCCCAGAAGGTCTATTTCAGTATGTGTATATGCCGTTTGAACTGCACGGAGCACCGGCGACCTTCCAGAGACTGATGGATCGAGTCCTGAGGCCACATAGGCAGTACGCTTCGGCCTATTTGGACGACATTGTCATTTACAGCTTGGACTGGGAGACTCATCTCCAGAAAGTGCAAGCTGTGATTGGTGACCTGTGGGAGGCAGGTCTAACCGCGAACCCCAAGAAATGTCACATCGGGCTAGAAGAAGCCCGGTATTTGGGGTATGTAATTGGGAGGGGTGTTGTTAAACCCCAGGTTGATAAGATTCAGGCGGTTCAGGACTGGCCACAACCTGTCAACAAGAAGCAGGTGCAAGCCTTCCTGGGGATCGCCGGCTATTATCGCCGGTTCATACCCAATTTTGCAGCCATCGCTACCCTCCTGATGGATCTTACAAAAGGGAAAGACTCCGTCATGATTAAATGGAGTTTAGCCGCTGAAGAAGCCTTCCATAGCCTAAAACGGGCACTTTGCTCTCAGCCCGTACTGGTGACTCCGGACTTCCACAGCGAGTTTGTGGTACAAACGGATGCCTCTGATACCGGTATCGGGGCCGTACTCTCACAGGTGAGGGACGGAGTGGAACACCCAGTCCTCTATCTCAGCAGGAAGCTGAATAAACACGAGCAAAGTTATGCAGTCGTAGAAAAAGAGTGCCTCGCCATTAAGTGGGCTCTAGAGGCCCTCAAATATTACCTGGTGGGCCGAAAGTTCAGGCTGATCACTGACCATGCCCCTCTCAAGTGGATGCACTTGAACAAGGAACGGAATAGCCGGGTGACCCGGTGGTTTCTAGCCCTGCAGGCCTACACTTTTACGGTGGAGCACCGCCCAGGGGTACAGATGGGAAATGCAGATGCCCTGTCCCGAGTGCACTGTTTGGCGGGTGTCATTGCTCGACCGGAGTGGTCTGAGCAGAGGGGGGGGATATGTGAGAATCATGTGGGAATAGTGGATGAGGGCAGGTATATCTCGCCCAGATTGCTTTCCTATGTGGCCTAGTCTGGTCAGTATGTCACCTGGTTACTAATGAATAATGGGAGGTGGATATAAAAGGATGCCAGGTGGTTGTGTGAGTGTCTCAGCCTGGGAACACAGAGAGCCTGTCTGTGTGAGAGACACACATGAGTGAAAGCAGTGCCCACTGCAACTGTGGTTTGGCTGGACGGGAGAAGCCCGCCAGTTGGTAGTTAGGGTGTCAATTGTTTAGTTAGTGCCGGACTGGCAAGGATTTGTTTTATGTTTTATTTCCTTTTTGCATTGCTTTCACCGTTAATAAACCTGACCCAGGGTCAGTTACACCCGTATCCCAGCTCTGCGCCTGAGTTTCATGCTGAACGCACGTGACCTTTGACCCCAGCAAAGACAATCCCGGAGTGTTTTATCACATGGCCCAATAGTCAAATGGGAATGACCTGTGAGGGAGAACATCGATATGGACGAGAAGTAGTTTGTAACCATAGTTGACAAGTGCTGTCTCCTGTCACGTTCAATCAATGCAGTATTACCAGTCGTGTGAGCGGGGCTTGAAAAATCAGTCCACAACATGGTCATGAAAGCCCTGTCTCCAACGCCACTTCTGATGTGTGCACCACGAACACCTCTTCCAAGTTGCCCCCGGCCCCTACGGCTCGTGTGAGAACCATCACCGCTGCTGTGTGCTGGGAATGCCTCAACCAACCGGTTTACCAGAGTTGCTTGTTTGTTAGCCAATATTAGGTTAAGGTTCTCCTGTGGCATTATGTTTTGGAATTTGCCTTTATAGCGTGGATCCAGGATGCTGGCCAACCAGCAGTCATCATCATTCATCATTTTGACAATGCGGGGGTCCCTTTTTAGAATCTGCAAGGCATAATCTGACACGTGGGCCAATGTTCCCAGTGTCAATGATGCACTGCGACTGCTGGGTGGAGGAGCACTTTCTGGCAAATCCACATCCCTCCAGTCACGCACAAACCCAGTACCAGACCTTGCCACGCCAACATTTTCTCTAGCCCCACGAGAAGCATCCTCCTCCCCTAAATAATCATCCCCATCATCATCTTCCTCCTCTTCCTCTTCTTCCTCCACCTCATCCAGGACAGGTTCCGGAGCAGAGAATGGCTGGCTGTCATCAATGCTACCCTCCTCCTCTTCCTCATCATCCTCGGCTGCAGATGCCAGCTCCTTAATGTGCGTCAAAGTTTGCATGAGCAGATGCATAAGTGGGATGCTCATGCTTATGATGCGCTTACCAGCCGTGTGCATTCCTCAAAACACTGAAGGACTTTACAGAGGTCTTTCAGCTTCGACCACTTCACACCTGACAACTCCATGTCTGCCCTTAAAGTGCCTGCCCGTGTATCCTCACACAAATGCATTACGGCCTGCGTCTGTTGGCACAGCAGCTCAACCATGTGCAGGGTGGAGTTCCACCTTGTTGCAACGTCGATAATTAGGCGGTGCTTGGGAAGGTGGAGCAATCGCTGCAGCTTCTGCATACGACTGGAGTGTATCGGCGACCGGCGGATGTGCGAGCACAGTCTTCGTACCTTATTGAGCAGGCCTGTTAACTCTGGATAATTATTGAGGAAGCACTGCAACACCAGGTTCAAGGTGTGAGCCAAGCAAGGTATGTGTCTGAGTTTTGAAAGGGCTATGGCTGCCACAAAATTCAGGCCGTTATCACTAACTACCTTGCCTGCCTCAAGATGTAGACTACCCAGCTATGACTCAGTTTGTCGCTGAAAGTAGTCGGCCAGTACCTCCACGGTGTGTTTGTCGCCCAAACACATCATCTGCAACACAGCCTGCTGACGCTTTCCAGTAGCTGATCGATAGTGGGACACCTCGTGTGAAACACTGGCAGCTACGGATGGAGTGCTCGTGCGACTGCGCTCTGTGGACGAGCTTTCGCTTCTGGAGGAGGAGGAGGGTCGAACGCCTACAGCCAACTGTTTCCTATACCGTGGGCTAGGCAGCACTGTCCCACCACGGCTGTCCCCTGTGGACCCTGCATCCACCACATTAACCCAGTGCGCAGTGATGGACATGTAACGGCCCTGGCCATGCCTACTGGACCATGCATCAGTTGTGAGGGGCACCTTTCCACTCACTGATTGCTTGAGTGCATGGGCAATGCGGTCTTTCACATGAAGGTGGAGGGCTGAGATGGCTTTGCGAGAAAAGAAGTGGCGACTGGGTAGGTCATAGCGTGGTACTGCGTAGGCCATGAGTTCATGGAAAGCTGCGCTTTCAAGCAACCGGTAGGGCATCCTCTCTAACGAGATTAGTTTGGCAATGTGGGCGTTCAAACCCAGTGTACATGGATGAGAGGATGAGTACTTTCTTGTCCTGCTCATAATCTCTGGTAGGGTGAGCTGGACTTGAGAGCAGCATATGGTGGAACTAGCGGTGGACATGGCGGACTGAGAGAGGGTTGATGATGGTGATGGAGTTGGTGTTCTTTCTGATGGCCTAGATTCAGTCTTTCGTAGCAATAACATTGCGATTCCCTGACTGCTTTGGCCTTGCAACGACACCTCAACATTTGCTGTCGGTGGTGTGCTAACCGGTGGGCTTACAGTGGGGAAAACAATGTTGCATTGCTGACTACTTTCTTTGGGAGCAGTTGCACATGTGGTACGTGAGGTTTGGTAGTCCGTCCACGCTTGCAAGTGCATGGTGGTTAAATGTCTAAGCATGCAACTGGTATTCAAATTTCTCAGATTTTTCCCTCGGCTAAAGGTCTTTTCGCACTTCTTACAGATAACCTTTGCCTGATCATTAGGATTTTGTTCAAAAAAGTGCTACACTGCACTCTTCCTACTGTGGAAGACATTTTTAGGCCTTGCACGCTGTGCTATTTTGACCGTCTGGCCAAGCTGTCCTGCAACTCTTTTGTTTTTTGTAACCTGTTTTTGGACTGCTCCGGGCCTGCCAGATAACAGCTTTTGTGATGTCGATGCCTGCTGCGCATGCTCCTCCTCCTCTTCTGAGCTATTGCCAGCGGCACCCTCTATCCCCATTGGATGCCAATCTGGGTCAACAACTGGGTCACCGCAATGTGAAAGGCAGAAATTGGCTGGTGTATGAGAAGGCAGAAGCTGTATAAAGTATTGTTGAGAATTTGAAGCTCACTGTAGATTGGAGAACGCTGAACTATTGTCTCAAGCCCAGTAGAGATTACACCGCAATGTGACAGGCAGAAATTGGCTGGTGTATGAGAAGGCAGAAGATGTATATAGTATTGGTGAGAATGTGACGCTCACTGTAGATTGGAGGACGCTGAACTATTGTCTCATGCCCAGTAGAGATTACACCGCAATGTGACAGTCAGAAATTGGCTGGTGTATGAGAAGGCAGAAGCTGTATATAGAATTGGTGAGAATTTGAAGCTCACTGTAGATTGGAGGACTCTGAACTATTGTCTCAGGCCCAGTAGAGATTACGCCGCAATGTGACAGGCAGAAATTAGCTGGTGTATGAGAAGGCAGAATCTGTATATAGTATTGGTGAGAATTTGAAGCTCACTGTAGATTGGTGGACGCTGAACTATTGTCTCTGGCCCAGTAGAGATTACGCCGCAATGTGACAGTCAGAAATTAGCTGGTGTATGAGAAGGCAGAAGCTGTATATCGTATTGGTGAGAATTTGAAGCTCACTGTAGATTGGAGGACGCTGAACTATTGTCTCAGGCCCAGTAGAGATTACGCCGCAATGTGACAGGCAGAAATTAGCTGGTGTATGAGAAGGCAGAAGCTGTATATAGTATTGGTGAGAATTTGAAGCTCACTGTAGATTGGTGGACGCTGAACTATTGTCTCAGGCCCAGTAGAGATTACGCCGCAATGTGACAGGCAGAAATTAGCTGGTGTATGAGAAGGCAGAAGCTGTATATCGTATTGGTGAGAATTTGAAGCTCACTGTAGATTGGAGGACGCTGAACTATTGTCTCTGGCCCAGTAGAGATTACACCGCAATGTGACAGGCAGAAATTGGCTGGTGTATGAGAAGGCAGAAGCTGTATATAGTATTGGTGAGAATTTGAAACTCACTGTAGATTGGTGGACGCTGAACTATTGTCTCAGGCCCAGTAGAGATCATACCGCAATGTGACAGGCAGAAATTTGCTGGTGTGTGAGAAGGCAGAAGCTGTATATAGTATTGGTGAGAATTTGAAGCTCACTGTAGATTGGAGGACGCTGAGCTATTGTCTCAGGCCCAGTAGAGATTACACCGCAATGTGACAGGCAGAAATTGGCTGGTGTATGAGAATGCAGAAGCTGTATATATTATTGGTGAGAATTTGAAGCTCACTGTAGATTGGAGGACGCTGAACGATTGTCTCAGGCCCAGTAGAGATTACACCGCAATGTGACAGTCAGAAATTGGCTGGTGTATGAGAAGGCAGAAGCTGTATATAGTATTGGTGAGAATTTGAAACTCACTATAGATTGGAGGACGCTGAGCTATTGTCTCAGGCCCAGTAGAGATTACACCGCAATGTGACAGTCAGAAATTGGCTGGTGTATGAGAAGACAGAAGCTGTATATCGTATTGGTGAGAATTTGAAGCTCACTGTAGATTGGAGGACGCTGAACTATTGTCTCAGGTCCAGTAGAGATTACACCGCAGTGTGACAGTCAGAAATTGGCTGGTGTATGAGAAGGCAGAAGCTGTATATAGTATTAGTGAGAATTTGAAGCTCACTGTAGATTGGAGGACGCTGAACTATTGTCTCTGGCCCAGGACAGATTACACCGCAATGTGACAGTCAGAAATTGGCTGGTGTATGAGAAGGCAGAAGCTGTATATAGTATTGGTGAGAATTTGAAGCTCACTGTAGATTGGAGGACGCTGAACTATTGTCTCATGCCCAGTAGAGATTACACTGCAATGTGACAGGCAGAGATTGGCTGGTGTATGAGAAGGCAGAAGCTGTATATAGTATTGGTGAGAATTTGAAGCTCACTATAGATTGGTGGACGCTGAACTATTGTCTTAGGCCCAGTAGAGATTACACCTCAATGTGACAGGCAGAAATTGGCTGGTGTATGAGAAGGCAGAAGCTGTATATCGTATTGGTGAGAATTAGAAGCTCACTATAGATTGGAGGACGCTGAACTTTTGTCTCTGGCCCAGGACAGATTACACCGCAATGTGACAGTCAGAAATTGGCTGGCGTATGAAAAGGCAGAAGCTGTATATAGTATTGGTGAGAATTTGAATCTCACTGTAGATTGGAGGACGCTGAACTATTGTCTCTGGCTCAGGACAGATTACACAGCAATGTAACAGGCAGAAATTGGCTGGTGTATGACAAATTACAAGGTGTATACAGAATTGGGCAGAATTGGAATCTCCCTAGAGTGTAGGTCTGTAAGACCGGCAAACTCCTCGGCTTTTTCTTACAGAGTCACACAGATAGCTTCAATTTGGCCGCTGAACTAGTATCAAGTGTAAAATGAGGATGAATGAACTCATGGAGATCAACATCCAACACTGCGGAGACACCATCACGTGTTTCTCAACGCAGTGATTCTAGAGCACTGCCCCCATCCCTTATGGGAAATATGCAAAACATGCAAAACAGAAGCCGCGGAGACACCATCACATGTTTCTCAACGCAAGCAATGACCAGCCAGGTCTTTCCCCGGGAAGGAACAACCACGGGAAGGACAGTCTCCAATGAAGGAAACCACCTATGCCAAAACATGGTATCCATCCACAGACAGCTGTTTCGGGGAATTGCCCCTCATCAGTGTGGAGTAGGAAACTGGCTGGTAGGAGCAATGCCTAGTAAAAGACTGTGTAAAATGAGGATGAATTAACTCATGGAGATCAACATCCAACACTGTGGAGACACCATCACGTGTTTCTCAACACAGTGATTCTAGAGCAATGCCCCCATCCCTTATGGGAAATATGCAAAACATGCAAAACAGAAGCCGCGGAGACACCATCACATGTTTCTCAATGCAAGCAATGACCAGCCAGGTCTTTCCCCGGGAAGGAACAACCACGGGAAGGACAGTCTCCAATGAAGGAAACCACCTATGCCAAAACATGGTATCCATCCACAGACAGCTGTTTCGGGGAATTGCCCCTCATCAGTGTGGAGTAGGAAACTGGCTGGTAGGAGCAATGCCTAGTAAAAGACTGTGTATAATGAGGATGAATTAACTCATGGAGATCAACATCCAACACTGTGGAGACACCATCACGTGTTTCTCAACGCAGTGATTCTAGAGCAATGCCCCCATCCCTTATGGGAAATATGCAAAACATGCAAAACAGAAGCCGCGGAGACACCATCACATGTTTCTCAACGCAAGCAATGACCAGCCAGGTCTTTCCCCGGGAAGGAACAACCACGGGAAGGACAGTCTCCAATGAAGGAAACCACCTATGCCAAAACATGGTATCCATCCACAGACAGCTGTTTCGGAGTATTGCCCCTCATCAGTGTGGAGTAGGAAACTGGCTGGTAGGAGCAATGCCTAGTAAAAGAAACTCCTCGGCTTTTTCTTACAGAGTCACACACAGCTTCAATTTGGCCGCTGAACTAGTATCAAGCGCAGTTGAGATTACACCGCAATGTCACAGGCAGAAATTGCCTAGTGTATGACAAACTACAAGGTGTATATAGAATTGGGCAGAATTGGAATCTCCATAGAGTGTAGGTCTATTAGAACGGACAAACTCCTCGGCTTTTTCTTACAGAGTCACACAAAGATATCTTCAATTTGGCCGTGATAACAGCCAGAACACGGTACTGTGTGAGGAGCGTACACCGCTGTACGGTGTGTGAAAAAATGAACGCTCAGTAACTCACTAGAACAAAACAATAAAATTTGGATTGCTTTGAAAAAAGCAGTTTGCTCAGCAGTGTGAAAGCAACAATGCAGCTATCAGGGAGCCTTAAAAGGCAGCCTAATAACCAACAGAGCTGATCCACCAAAATATAGCCTCCCCTTGCACTGCACAGTAACTGGTGTGTTGTACAGGCAAAATCGCTAGCAGCAGAAACAGTTTTTGCTATCTTCTTCCCTGCCTAACGCTCAACCTACAGAATCAGCAGCAGCAGCAGCTCTCCCTATTCTGAGATCAGCATAAGTAAGATGGCGGTCGGCATGCACGCCCTTTTATACCCCCTGTGACGCCACACAAAGCAAGCCAATCACTTGCATGCCCTTCTCAAACATGGTGGTGTCATCACGTTGCCCACAGTGTCCGTTCTTCCTGATTGGCTGAAAAAGGGTGCTAAAGCATCTTTTGAAACGCGACTTTGGCGCTAAAGTCGCCGACCTCGTGGCCGACCTCACGCTAAGGTCATGTTTCGATTCATGAAACCCGACTTTGGCGAAAGTCTGCGACTTTTGAATTTTTTCAACCCGTTTCGCTCTACTCTAGTGGTTGGACCTAAAAAATAATTTTACTCAACCACTGTGTCTGTACAAGTTGTGGGTGTACCTAAAAAAACTAATTTTACTCTAACGCTCTGTCTGCACAAGTTATGATCAGACCTAAAAAATTATTTTAATCTCTCACTCATTTTGTCCAATCCTAAAAAATAATTTTGCTCTACACTGTGTCAGTACAAGTTGTGGATGTGCCGAAAAACCTAATTTTTCTCTACCACTGTTTTTGTACAAGTTGTGGCAGCATCTAAAAACTAATTTTACTCTACCACTGTCTCTGTAAGTGTTGTGACTGTGTCTAAAAAACTAATTTTACTCTAGTGCTGTGTCTTTACAAGTTATGGCTGGGCCTAAAAAATAATTTAGCTCTACTGCTGTGTCTGAACGAGTCGTGGCTGTACCTAAAAATAATTTTATTCTATTGCTATGTCTGTACAAGTTGTGGTTGGGCCTAAAAAATAATTTTACTCAACCGATGTGACTGTACGAGTTGTGGCTATGCCTAAAAAAATAATTTTACTCTACCAGCATGTTGCAGACAACATCACCCATTCTTTGAAAAAATCTATGTCTGCCAGGGTGCATTTCACCACTGATAACTGGACAAGCAAACATGGCCAGGTGAGTTACATCTCGCCGACTAGGCACTGGATGACTCTGATGGCTGAGGGATCAGTGACCTGTCAGCAGTCTGCATTATGAATACTTAATCAGAGCACCACATGAAGACCCCCCACAGGATGCCCCAGAGCACGAGCATGTCATTAACTCAAAACTGAAAATAAGGAATAAAAAAGCACCACAAAATGGATTTCATCAATCAAGGTATCATTTTAATCAGTATAATGACGCCAACCTGACACTGTCTGTAGGTTACTGTGCACAATCCTGCTGACAGGTTCCCTTTAACACTTCTATTTTTAAAAGCCTTCTTATATTGTAGTATGCTTTCCACACATAACTAAAACTTTTCCACAATAATGTACTATATTTTGCGGATTATAAGACGCACTTTTTCCCACAAATTTTTTGGGGAAATGGGGGTGCGTCTTCTAATACGTATATACCTTACTCGTACCATTGCTGCAGGCCACAGGCTGGGATGAGGGGTGTCCGACGGTGCTGCGTGTGCCTGGCGGTGCTACGGGGGGTGTCTGGCACTGCAGGGGTGTTGCTAAAATCTCATCTCCCGAGATATTGGTGCCGAGATCTCCATCTGCGCATGTGCCGCCCCCGGCGGCCATTATGTCTGAGTCCACCGCACAGGAAACCATGGAATTGCCAGGGCTTTGGCCTTTCACAAAATGTTGGCATCGCCTGGCACCCTCAGCAGCAACGGCAACATCCGCAGCAGCACCGAGCAGCACCTACGGACACCCCCGTAGTACTGCCGGGCACCAGCTGTATCGGAGACACCCGCAGCAGCACAGGGCAGCAGTGCCAGACACCTGCAGCAGAGCAGGACACCACAGCAGCACCAGACATCCACAGTGGTGCGCTGCCCATTGGAACACCCCCTCATCCCAGCCTGCTGCCTGTAGCATCACCCCACTCTTGCCTCCTCCAGCAGTGACCCTGGGACCTCGCTTCACCGCAGCCACAACCCCCAGTAAGCAATAAGATGAATGGATTATAAGAAGCACCACCATTTTACAAAAAAACATTTTTTCCTATTTTTGTCCTCAAAATTTTGGGTGCTTCTTATAATCCGGAGAGTCTTATAATCCAAAAATACGTTTATTTATATACCACCGCAGGACTCTGATAGACAGAGGGGACAGGTAACAACAAAACAACATTTTCCTCATCGCTCCGAGAGCAGTGTACATCATAGCAAACTTCTCTCATTTTATCATCTGCAGCGCCATAATGAAATAGGTGACAGGGTATGTCACACCAGCGCTCTCCTTATAATTAATTCGGGTACAATTTACAGTTTGCATTTGCCTTTATAATGCTCCTACGCTCACTCACTTGCGCTACTACCATTGTTCATTATATGTTGCATAAGGTCTCACTTTGTATGCGATTTACCTTTTGCTCTCTCCTTTTTTCAGGAAAGATATAGTCTACACAACACGTGTATTTCTGTCACCTTACACCTTTTGGTTGGCACCTGTTACCAGAACCTCATATCCTTAACCATGTTCTCACCTGTGATATAGTTTCTACAGATTCTTTAAGTGATGTTGGCGGAGTTTTCCTTAATACAGATCTATATACCTTACCTCACGGATCACTTCACGTCTGGAAATCACCTTCAAGACTTTGTTTGACGGGATTTATGTAACATTTGATGAGTAGCTTAATCTTGCCTCTCGTAGTATGCATTGTAATATATGTTATCTCCTCTAAATGTGATACCCAATAACATAGATTTGTTTTCTATTTTTGTAAATATACCTTTGTAGAGAAGTTCTGATGAAGATCCGGTGTTGGATCGAAAACGTTTAACACAATTTGGATGCAAATAAAATGAAGAATCTAAGTCATTTTGCCATTTGAGTGCCAAGTTTTTTCATAATATATCTATCATCTAAGGCTAGTTTCACATTAGCGTTTTTTTGCGCAGCGCATCGGGCGCATAAAAAACGCAAAGAAAAACGCAAAACAAACGCGCGTTTTTTTAACGTCATGCGCACGCTGATGTGTAAAAAAAACGCAGCGTTGTTTGCGTTTTACATGCGTTTTTTGCATGCGTTGGCGTTTTTTATGCGCATGCGTTTTTAAGTGTGACGTTTTTTCCATTGTCTAGAGAACATTCTAGACTTGTTTCACTCAAAAACGCATGCGTAAAAAAACGCAACCGTGCGCAAGACCATGCGCACGCATGCGTTACCATAGACTTCAATGTGTTGTTTTTGCGCATTCTGTGCGCAAGCGTGCGCATGCGTTTTTTTGCCGAGACAGGGCGCACCAAAAAATCCAACATGTTGCGTCTGGCGCACCTGGCGCAAAAGACAAAAAAACGCATGCGCACGAAAACGCAAGTGTGCGCAAAAACATGCGCACGTCATGTTAAACATAGGTGCGCAGTGCGCATGCGCACGGGTGCGCACGATGCGCTGCGCACAAAAGCGCAAATGTGAAACCAGCCTAATCTCTATCTATTATATATGCAAAATATTGTGTTGTGATGTGATATCAAGTATTGGATGGTAGCCTTAATACTATAGGATTTTATCTACGTATAAATGACGCAAATTACACAAATAATGATAAATTCTTGATAATGTTTTAGAGAAAACAGGGACTGGTACATACTGTAACAGCAGTGGTACAGAGTGAATAGCTGATGTGTGGAAGATTTGATGTGAGGAAGGTGATAACCCAGTTTGACAAGAGGATGTACAGATTGTGCAGTGTATGATGTTCTTTTCCCCTACCGATTGCATTTATTACTTTTGTGCTGTCAGCTCTGATTTGTGTCTTACAGGACATGAGGGATCAATAGGTATTTCTATGAGATTTTGTACAGTCCAGGGTCGTAATTGGTATTGCAATACATGCAAGTACTGGCTAAAGCTTTAAGAATTACATTGTACAGAAAATGCACATATAAGGAATGTGCTGATTTATGACCATATTTCTTAGAAAATTGAACTGTCCTTTTCCTTTTAATAGTTTTAGAATGTCACTGCCTTGAAATGATTCGTTGCTCATCATGATTATCTAATGTGGCTGATTCTGATACTGAAATCTCACAAATAAAAAACAACTATTACCAAGAAACATAAGACTTAGTAAATAATGCTGAAGCATTGCTTTCTTATTTTTTGATCATCAATCCTAGACTATTTTTAGTAGCTCATTTTGAGGTACAGTGAAGGAAATAATTATTTGATCCCTTGCTGGTTTTGTAAGTTTGCTCACTGACAAAGACATGATCAGTCTATAATTTTAAGGGTATGTCAATTGTAACATTGAAAGATAGAATATCAAAAATAAAATCCAC
Source organism: Dendrobates tinctorius (assembly GCF_039654945.1). Taxonomy (NCBI): domain Eukaryota; kingdom Metazoa; phylum Chordata; class Amphibia; order Anura; family Dendrobatidae; genus Dendrobates; species Dendrobates tinctorius. The sequence goes on along the minus strand of NW_027361750.1, from coordinate 13,712,000 downwards.
CTACCATCCAAAAAATCACATTGTATAAATTATCTAAATGTATTTGCATTTTGCAGTGAGAAATAAGTATTTGATACCTCGGGCAAACAAGACTTAATACTTGGTGGCAAAACCCTTGGCAAGCACAGCAGTCAGACGTTTTTTTTAGATGATGATGAGGTTTGCGCACATGTCAGGAGGAATTTTGGTCCACTCCTCTTTGCAGATAATCTCTAAATCATCAAGCTTTTGAAGCTGTTGCTTGGCAACTCAGAGCTTCAACTCCCTCCATAAGTTTTCTGTTGGATTAAGGTCCGGAGACTGGCTAGGTCACTCCATGACCGTAATGTGCTTCTTTTTGATCCACTCCTTTGTTGCCTTGGCTGTATGCTTTGGGTCATTTTTTTGCTGGAAGACCTAGCTACAACCCATTTTAAATGTCCTGGTGGAGGAAAGGAGGTTGTCACTCAGGATTTTACAGTACATGGCTCCATCCATTCTCCCATTGATGCGGTAAAGTAGTCCTGTATCCATAATGTTTCCAGCTCCATGCTTGACAGTGAAGATGGTGTTCTTTTGGTCATATATAGCATTTCTCTTCCTCCAAACAATGGCATGTTGAGTTACTGACAAAGAGTTAAATTTTTGACTCATCTAACCATAGCACCTTCTCCCAATCACTTACAGAATCATCCAGGTTTCATTGGCAAACTTCAGACAGGCCTGCACATGTGCCTTCTTGAGCAGGTGAACCCTGTGGGCACTGCAGTGTTTTCAACCTTTGCAGCGCAATGTGTTACCAATGGTTTTCTTGGTGACTGTGGTCTCAATTGCCTTGAGATCATTAACAAGTTCCCCTGAGTTTTTGGCTGATATCTCACCTTCCTCATGACCAAGGATACCCCACGAGATTTTGCATGGTGCCCCATATCGATGTCGATTGACAGTCATTTTGTATTTCTTCCATTTTCTTACTATTGCACCAACAGTTGTCTCCTTCTCACCCAGCATCTTACTTATTGTTTTGCATCCCATTCCTGCTTTGTGCAGGTCTATGATCTTGTCCCTGAAATCCTTGTAAAGTTCTTTGTTTTTGCCCATGTTGTAGGGGTTAGAGTCTGACATGACTCTTTTATAAAGGCGACTGTAAGACAGATGTCTTTAATGCAGGTAATGAGTTGATTAGGAGCGTCTAACTGTCTAGGAGCCAGAACTCTTAATGGTTGGTAAGGTATCAAATACTTACTTCTCACTGCAAAATATATTTATATAATTTATACAATGTGATTTTCTGGATTTTATTTCAATGATAAAATTAACCTACCATTAAAATTATAGACTGTTCATGTCTTTGTCAGTAGGCAAACTTACAAAATCAACAAGTGATCAAATAATTATTTCCCTCACTGTTGGTGCACATAACATCTTTTTCCACTCTGGATCCCCCCACCCAGATCGAAAACCTGAAAAGGTACTAACAAAATTCTCAAAACAATGAACATGTTAATGCATTTCAACATAAAAATGACTTCCTGTTCATATATTCAGTTTTTTGAGTGTCTTTAAACCAGATTTCCAAAGACGTCAATTGGTTAAAAGATGGGAGTTGACCATTTTTCAGGCATTTTCCACTGTGAAGATGTTCTATACTTTAAAATAGAAGTCAATGTGATGGTTCAACAGACACCCGGGCAACTTTTTTGAAGATTTTGCAAGCCTTGGTGCTTCAAAGATAGCGAGCGGTTTCTTCATTGTTGAATCGAGTTAGTAAAAAAGTCAGGAAAATTCAAGTAAAAAAGATGGTTCCAAAACTATGGAAACTGGTCAAAAGACCCACTGGTGGTCAAAAACATGAAAAAGCACTTAGTAAATTACGATACAAGGCAAAAAATGATGCTTCAGGAAAAAATTATGCTGACATTTCCTGAAGCGTCTTTCTATGAAAAAGACATCCTATTTATACAACTATTATCTTGTTCCAAACCTGTGCCATCGAAGACCATATTTTTTGAGATACTGATGCTCTATAATCTTAATATAAATTGACCAATATATTTATTTTGTCTTTTTTTATGTAGCGTCCAAAAATATAATAAAATGCATTATTAAAAATGAAAATCTAATCAGAGTCATTTACATTTTTCTAATATAGTTTGTAAAATAAACTACAAACACCATGTATTTGTGTAATATCTATATTTATGTTACATGTTTGTGACTTCAAATATATCCATTGTATTAAATAGTATTCAAAATGTAAGATCTTGTACTGTGATCTGATATAGTAGTCGGCACTAACTATTAGAGCACAGTCAGCCGGCTGTTTTACATCGGACCGAGATCGGACCGCAATATACGGACTGGCCAGCCACTCACCTGACATGAGCTTGACAGCTTCATATATTTCTGTACAGTTGGCATGCATGGATCAGGAGAGGCACGGCCAGTCTGAGAATTGTGGTCTGATCTCAGTCCGATTTATTTACAGACGATTGACTGCTCATGAATAATTGTTGTTTGTGAGTAGTTAACAACTTCTGTACTATTAAGGGTGCAGTAATGGTGCTGGCACAAGAGCTCTTCAATCTCTTAGAAGCCATGGTTAAAGTTACTTTGTATTTCAGTAAGCCCATAGGTACCAATGGATGCGATTTTGGGATGCCAATGAGTTTTTGTAACTGCAAAGTTTGCAATGTGCACAACCCTAATATGCTTTGCCAGAGGCAGTACCTAAGGCTGTTAATCGGTGTAACTCTGAAAATCAACATAATTTGCTTTACAGGAGATATCAGAAGATTGTAGAATCAAAGTCACTTAATCGGATGTGAAAAGTTCCATAAGTTAAAAAAAATCCATGTAAAGAAAAGAAAAAGCACATTTTCTCATAAACTGTTTGAAGGAAAAAAATTGTAGAAAAAGAAATGAGCAACAACGTGCACATAATAGATATGCTCATTACCCTAATGACTTGCATGATAAAATAAAACTTTATCATTCAAAGCAATGAAATGCATAAATCCACTCACAAAACTAAAGAAACATGACTCTTTCACAAGAACGTATGAAAGTCAATACATAGTTAAAATATGTATTGTATCTTGCGGATTATAATACTCACCGGATTATAAGATGCACCGCAAAGTTTGAGGAGAAAAATAGAACCAAACCTTTCTTTTTAATAAAATGGTGGTGCCTCTTATAATCCATGCATCTTATTGATTACCGGGGGTTGTGGCTGTGGTGAAGTGGGGTCCCAGGGTCGCTGCTGGAGGATGCAAGACTGGCATGTTGTTGCAGGCCGCAGTCTGGGATGAATGGGTGTTCCGATGTGCACCGGGCAGGCGCATGCTCAGATTGAGATCTCGGCAATGAGATCTTGGGTGCCGAGATCTTGTTGCCAAGAACTCAATCAGAGCATGCGTTGCCCCCAGCGGCCATTTTCCCGAAGGCCATCGCATCGCTGTAATGGAAATGCGGGGCGCTCCAGGCTTTCACAAAATGCTGGCGGGGTCCACCGCACCACAGAGCACGGCAGCCATTTTCACCCGCAGCGGAACACCCCCTCATCCCAGCCTGTGGCCTTCAGCAACATGCCACTCTTGCCTCCTCCAGCAGTGACCCTGGGACCCCACTTCACCACAGCCACAACCTCCGGTAAGCAATAAGATGCATGGATTATAAGAGGCACCATCATTTTATTATAAAGAAAGAAGAAAGCCTGAAACCCTGCTCCACCACGGCTGGTAAAGTATATCCATAATCCAATTTTCCCCCCAAATTTGGGGGAAAAAAATTGGGTCTTATAATCAGAAAAATACGGTACTTTGCTACAATACAAAACATCAGCTCCATTGACAGAAACATACAAATGTTGACTCTTGGAATGAGGAGACACAAAATAAATATTTTTTTAAAGGTTCTGTTTCTGCAAAAGTAATAAAATAAGGAAAAAAATAGACAAACTTGATATCACCATAATGCCAAACAGTAACTATGCTGTAAAGATAAACCCCAATAAACAGATTGACAGCAGTGGGAACAGGATACAGAGCTCATTAATATGGAGAACTAAAGGGCAGCAGGTTTACTAATATTTTACTGATAATCTCCTGTTCCCAAATCAGTGTTTATATGGGAAAAAAATAAAAACGCAAGCAGCCTGTAAGTAACACATCCCTCTCAATACATAATTCTATTGTTCTTTGTATCTGAGTAACACACCATCCCAACTATGACATGCAATATGCTTCGTGTGAAACATTTTACTACAAATCAATAAATCTCTCTTTATGTGTTCGGAAAATGTCAACAGCTGCCGATTCTAATAAATATATGCATTTCATTTATGAGCTTTACTCCTATGGTGATATTATTCAAGAATACCGAAAATATTTACAAAATATAAATGTGAAATACGTTGGACAGATAGTCTAAACTTAATATTCCAATCATTTTATTCAAATTTTATAAACGGTTGGAAGGTGGCAATGATCAGGGTATGAGAAGGAAATAAAGTTGATCTTTATTGTAAAAACCTAGGAAAGATGAAAGAAGGGAATAGAGGATGGATAGGAGAATAATAACAATATTGTAATAATATTATTAGCAGTGGTGATAACATTAAATTAGAAACATACATATAGGGTTTAACATTTTTTGAGAACATAAGTTTCCAGTGAAGTCACAAAACGTTACAGAGGAGAATAAGAAAGTATTACTAAACAAATTTACTGTAATATTAAATATAAAATATTAAGATTCAAACATAACAATATTAGTCAGTAACAATTTCATAAAGTTGTTAAGGTCTTAAACAAAATGTAGCTAATTAGAGGAAAGTTAACCCATGATACCGATCTCTTTTAGTTCTTTGGATAGTAATTATTTTGTATGGCATGGCTCCTCTCATAAGAATTATGGAAAGTTATTTTGGCAACAATATCTGGCAATGATGGGAATGGATGCTTTTGTTCCAGTTTGCTGCTATGGATTTTTAACTACTAGAAAATCGTGAATTTGTATAGGTTTCAAAGACGGGTTTACTAAATCTAAATCTAAAGATAGTAAAGCCATTTGAGGAAGTAAGATAAATGTCCTGTCTTGTTATTTGATTAATAATTAATTACATTTCTTTCTAAAAGAAATGGGACATTTGGGACATTCCCACAGAACGTGTAATAAATCTCGAGCCTACATTCCCTCCATCAAAGAGGAGATTGGTTTGGGAAAGCCTTTGCTAGTTTATTTGGAGTAAAATACCATTTAGAGATGGTTTTGTAAAAGGTTTCATGTAAGGAGGTGCAAATATTCGATGAGTAAGTAGATTTTAAGCTTTTTGCCATTGCTCAGGAGCAAAGGTTTTCAGACAGTCTAAACTTTATATCATTCTTAAACTACACAATGAGAAATCGATAGTGATAGGTTTGATATTGAATAAAGGTTGAATATTAAAAGTATTAAAAAATACAAATGGAAATGGTCCACCTTTAACTTTGCTATGGCAATGACAGTAGCTATTATAGTGTGTAGCACATCTGCGCTTTTATTAGTTATTAGTCCAAAAGTTCACAACCTTTATTCTATACCCTAGAAAACATATTATTTATTTATTTTTACTCACTTATGTAGCGTCATTATTTCCACAGCGCTCTACAGATATTATCGGCACTGTCCTCATTTGGGCTCACAATCTAAATATCGTATATCACAATAGTACATCTGTGCAGGCTTTTGCTTTGCCCGATAGACGGCGCTGTGCCTTTGTTGTGGGTGATGCTTGATAGCATTAGTCCTGTTTTATTCCAGGGACTTTTGGTGCCAGTAGATAAGGGAGCTATGTGGTTAATTCTCTAGTTTTCATTACTCCTTTTGAGAACCTTTGGTGGGGCTGCCTGCTATTTATGCCCCTGAGTCTCTGACTTCCACTACCAGGCAATTAGTTTTGCTACCTGACTTGTGCTACTGTGCATGCTTGTGGTATTTTCCTGATTTCTTCTGTTTTCTAACCTCAACGTGTATTTTGACTATACTCTTGTTTCACAATTCTGTTCCTGACATGAAGTCTTTGCTTTGATACTGCTTGGCAACCCTTCCTGCCTCTGATTGGCTTTTTCGGATGGCAGCCTGTTGTGATTGGGTTACCGAGGAGGAGAGCAAGCCCAAGCTAAGCCACGGAAAACCAGAGAGGTTGTTAACTAAGCTGATTGCAGACCCCTGATCCTATCCACACAACTAGCAGTAGCCGTGGAGCATGCCTATGATGATCCTAGATGCCTCGGCATAGCCAGAGAACTAACTAAGCCTAAAGCAAGAAAGGGGAAATCTAAACTGCCCCAGAGCAGACCCCAAAGGAATAGATAGCCCCCAAACATATATTGTCGGTGAGACAAGATGAAAACACAAACGCAGGTAGGAAAATAGACTGAGCAAACGATGGAGCCCACACTGACTAGGCAGGACAGGAAAGGAAAGACACTGTCTGCAGTCACGCAAAAAGCCTTGCAAAAAGGTCCAACACGTCTAATGCAAAAATACAGAAGTCGCAGGACTTCGCCCACTATATCAGCACTCTGGTATATTCTGAAAGCAGAGCAAAAAGAGGCCAATCTAATAAGGGACAAAAACAAACTGGCACAAGCAGTAACATATGGAGGGTGACTCAGCACAGCCCCAGCCGGAGCTGGCTGACCCACACAAAACTGAAATAGACAAAACCAGATCAAATGTGAGCAGAATAGCAAAAGAAAACTTAGCTGAGCATGCAGGGACTGAGATGGAAAATAAGACCTCAGGAAGCAGGAAAAAATCACCAGCAGGGATAGAGGGAGTCGGCTGTCTTAAATCCAGTCTGAAACCCCAGATCTCCAATCGTCATTATCATTATCAAGTGGCAAGCCTCTGTTAATCAGATCAGCTCCAGTAACCACCAGAGGGAGCCCAGAAAGAGAACTTGCAACCCCTCCGTCAACCTGACCAGCTCCACTACCTTCAGCAGTAACCAGAGTTAGGCCAGAAACCTAATTCACAACAGCAGCCCTTCCATGAAAGCAAGCTACTGAACCCCATTGTAAGACCAGATCTCTGTACATGGATTAAAAGGTGAAAGTTGGGGTTTCTCTGGAATCTGATGGATTAGCTTGTGCAAAGTCTGCCCGAAGTAACATTTTTGAAACTGTAGCTTCTAATACACCTGAAATAACCACTTTAATGGATTATCCTTATCCACAATTGATTATATACAGTATATATGATTGTTTGGGAGTCCAGCTGCTGAAACACCCACAATCCCCAAAATAGAAGGCCCATGTCAGGATCCTGTCAGTGCCGGTGTGCAGCCTCCGCTAAGCAGGGACTCACCCGCACTGTAGGGGGGCCCGGGGTCAGGTACAGCCGGAAAGTACAGATACACAGGACCTGTGGACGCTGAGTTTAGCAAGCAGTCACAGGATCTATGGTCCTGTGATAGCAAGGGGGCGGGTCTTAGCTTCCTGCTTTTAGAGATGGCAGGACACTATACAGAAATACTCAGAGTCAGGCAAAACGGAGGTCAGACACAGAGATATCAGTAAAGCACCAGGGATGAGACAGAATGGATAGTCAGGGCCAAGCAGAAGTCAAAACCAAACAGACATAGAAGGTACCAAGCAGAATCCAAAGCAATATCCAGAGAACAGACCAAGTCGTACACAGAGAATCAAGCAACCAAAACACAGCACAAACACACTCAGGGGTCACCACACAATGCCAAGGGCGAAAGTATAACTGACGGGGGATGGGAGCTTCCTGAGGCTATAAGAAGCTTTCCCAGAACTAATGAGAGGCCACCATAATAGGTCCCAGGTGGGCAGGTAAGAGTCTGCACTGAGATCAAAAAATTAACCCCAGAAGTGCTGGTCACCCAGCACTGGTATCATGACAGTACCCCCCTCTCAACGGGGGGCCTCTGGACCCCCAGGCTTGCCCGGGTACCTAGCATGGAAAGCCCGAACCAGGCGATCCACATGCATCAACCGGGCCAGCACCCATGACCTGTCCTCCAGCCCATACCCCTTTCAATGAACTAGGTACTGTACTGACCGCCGTACCATCCTAGAATCTACGATGTGACCAATCTCATATTCCACATGTCCCTCAACCAAAACCGGAGGAGCAGCGGGCTCGGATTCTCCCCGGACTGCTTCAAAAGGTTTCAGTAGAGATCTATGGAAGACGTTAGGGATCTTGAAAGAGGGTGGAAGGCACAGCCTGTACGCCACTGGATTAGGGATGGGCGAGTCTACTCGCTAGGACTTGTTACTCGGCGAATAGTAAGGGACTCGCTGGACTCGTTACTCGGCGAGTCTCCCAGTGATTACTCGCACAGTAACGAGTCCAATGCAAGTCAATGGCAATCCTAGTTTTGTCAGAGTTTTTTTTTCTCACTCGCTAGACTCGCTATATCACATCGCTGTCAACAGCGAGTCTGAGCGAGTCTACGATTCCGAGTCCTGTATACTGGATTCGGGACTCGCTTATACAGAATCTGTTATGTTCCTACAAGTTTCCAAGACAGCCTATGTCAACACACAGCGATTGTGAGCGAGTCTGAGCGAGTCTACGAATCCCGAGTCCTGTATACTGGATTCGGGACTCGCAAATATAGAATCTGTTATGTTCCTTTGTAATTTGTAAATCGCACATTACTCGCTAAGACTCGCTTCCCCATTCATTAACATTGGACTCGCTAGACTCGCAACGAGTAGCGAGTCCCGGGCTCGGACTCGCTAGAGTCAAGCGATTCCGAGTAATTTAGGACTCGCCCATCACTACACTGGATTGATTTTTTCCACAATCTTGTATGGGCCAATGAATTTGGGGCCTAACTTGGCTGACGGAATCTTTAACTTAATGTTTCGCGTGGAGAGCCAAACTTTCTCTCCAACCTGAAATATGGGACCAGGTGTTCGTTTCCTGTCCGCGAAAAACTTATACCTGCCTTGAGACCTAGATATACGCCGCTGGACTTCTGCCGTGTATCTATTACCCGCTGAACAGAGTCCTCAGCCCCACCCCACCACCAAAATGAGGACTGAACCCATAGTTGATCAAGAAAGGGGACATACCAGTGGATTGACTCACCCGATTATTGAAGGCAGATTCAGCCAACGGCAGTATATCACACCAGTCATTCTGTCTAGCAGAAGTCAGACATCTGATGATCTGTTCCAGAGACTGATTAGTGCGTTCCTTCTGACCATTACTCTCAGGATGGTATGCGGACGAAAAGGACAGAGATATCCCTTATTTTTTGCAGAAAGTACGCCAAAACTTAGCCACAAACTGCACACCACGATCAGACACCACATTCAGGGGTACCCCATGCAAGCGGACCACATGCTGCACAAACAATCTGGATAAGGTCTCAGCTGAAGGTAATGCGGACAGGGGAACAAAATGAGCCTGCTTTGAAAATCGGTCCACCACTACCCATACCACCGTATTAACCCTGGAAGAGGGAAGATTGGTAATAAAATCCATCCATGGACAGGTGGGTCCATGGTCTCTCGGGAACTTCCAAGGGCATCAGCTCCCCCGCCGGCCGGCTATGGGAGCTTTTAGAACGAGCGCAGACCCCACAACCAGAAATTAATTTCTTTATATCAGAACCAAGGGTAGGCCACCAGAAGATCCTAGCCACCACCAGTCACGTGGCTGATATACCAGGGTGAGCACACAACTTGGATTCGTGGAACTCTTGCAAGAGCTTAAGGCGAAGTTGCTCTGGGACAAACAACTTGCCCCCTTGCTTGGCCGCAGGAGCCAGCGACTGGGCCCCCTTAATTTCCCATTCCAATTCAGACGAGATCCCTGCTAACACCACCCCAGGGTGCAGAATGGGGGACGGTGGCTCAGGGGCAGACACAGGGTGAAAACTACGTGATAAGGCGTCAGCCTTGACATTCTTTGACCCTGGACGGAATGTAATAGTAAACTGGAAACGAGAAAAAAAAAGTGACCAACAGGCCTGTCTGGGCGTTAATCTTTTAGCAGACTCAATGTATGACAAATTTTGGTGATCAGTGATCACAGTAACCAGGTGACTGGCCCCCTCCAAAAAGTGCCTCCACTCCTCAAACGCAAACTTGACCGCAAGAAGCTCACTATTGCCTACATCATAATTTCTTTCAGCAGCAGAGAACTTCCTGGAAAAGAAAGCACATGGCCTGAGGTTAGTTAGAGTGGCAGGCCCTTGGGACAACACTGCTCCCACCCCCACCTCGGAGGCATCCACCTCCACCACAAATGGTTTGGACAGATCTGGCTGTACCAACACAGGAGCAGACATAAAACATTTTTTCAGCGTCGCAAAGGCCTCTTTTGCGAGCGAGGACCAATTTCTCACATCCGCACCTTTGCATGTTAGATCTGTGAGAGGTTTGACAACCTGCGAAAACCCCCGGATAAATTTGCGGTAATAATTGGCGAACCCCAAGAAGCGCTGAAGACCTTTAAGATCTTGGGGTTGCTCCCAATCCGCAATGGCCTGTACCTTCTTGGGGTCCATGCGAAAACCCTCACGGGATACAAATAATCCCAAAAAAGACAACTCTTGCACACAAAATACACATTTCTCCAATTTGGCATACAGATGATTTTCTCTCAGTCTTTGGAGAACAGTTCGTAAATGTTCCAGATGAGAATGCCTGTCGGAGGAGTATATCAAAATATCATCTAAGTAGATAACGACAAAATGACCAATGAGATCCGAGAATACCACGTTGATGAAATTCTGAAATATGGCGGGGGCATTGGTAAGTCCAAACGGCATGACTACATTTTCAAACTGTCCCTCGGACGTGAGGAACGCAGTTTTCCATTCATCCCACTCTCTGACCCTTATCAAATTATATGCCCCCCGAAGATCCAATTTAGAAAACCATTTTGCCCCTGATAGTTGGTTACACAAGTCGGGAATCAACGGAAGGGGGTACGTATTCCGTACAGTAATCTGATTAAGCTCCCGAAAATCGAGACAGGGACGTAACCCGCCATCTTTTTTCTTTACAAAAAAGAAACCTGCAGCCACAGGTGAGACTGAAGGACGTATGTGTCCCTTGCGCAGACTTTCAGCAATGTAATCTTTCATAGCCAAGCGCTCAGGGACGGATAAATTAAACAGACGGGCTTTAGGTAATTTAACCCCCGGGACCAGCTCGATAGCGCAGTCAAAGGGTCTATGTGGCGGTAACGTATCGGCCTCGCTTTCAGAGAATACATCTTTGAAGTCCTTCAGGCATTCCGGAATACCTTCCAGCTCGACAGATGATACAGACAAGGATTTAACAGGTTCAACCAGCAGTGCAGATTTATTACATAACTCAAAATCATTAAACCCCCATTGAACAATCTCCCACGTTTTCCAGTTAATAACTGGGTTATGGCGTTGTAACCAGGGCATGCCCAGCACCAACCCTGCAGGTAGATTGTCCAGAACAAAACAACTAAGGTTTTCCACATGAGTAGTGCCCACTCTGAGCGAAAACAAGTCAGACATAAGGAGAATTCCCTCCTTAGTGAGGGGAGAGGAGTCAATGGCCACCACCTTGATCGGAACCTTGAGCCTAACTGTCCCTATCTTACAGCGTGTGACCAATTGGGAGTCAATGAGATTAATCGATGATCCGCAGTCCACGAAGGCTGTAGAGGGAAAAGAACTACCATCCACAAACAGTTCCACATGAAGTAACACTTTAGAAAACGAGGAAAAGGGTACCTGAGGGTCTGAGTAGTCACCCCGTTGACTACCCAGATCTAGTCATTTCCCGCCGACCGGGTCGAAGACGGGCAATCAGGACACTCCCTTTTCTAATGTCCCCTTTTACCGCAGTAAAAGAATAACTGCTTGTCCTTCCGGCGTTTCCTCTCCGTATCCTTCAGGGAGAGGGCGCCTACATCCGTGAGCTCAGGGGCAGTCTCTTTTCCACTGGGGAACAATGGAGTCTCCACCAGCATCACCCCTCTGGCCCACAGCCTGCGGTCCATCCGGACGGCCTGGGTCATGGCATCCTCGAGAGAGTTAGGTAGGGGATGTAACACCAAGGCATCCTGCAGCCGCTCGGACAAGCCTCTGCGAAAGAGTCCTCGAAGTGCGGCGGCGTCCCAAGAGACCTCTACGGCCCAGCAGCGGAATTCAGTACAAACACACTCAGGGGTCACCACACAATGCCAAGGGCAAAAGTATAACTGACGGGGGATGGGAGCTTCCTGAGGCTAAAAGAAGCTTTCCCAGAACCAATGAGAGGCCACAATAATAGGTCCCAGGTGTGCAGGTAAGAGTCTGCACTGAGATCAAAACATTAACCCCAGAAGAGCCGGTCACCCAGCACTGGTATCATGACAGCCCAAAGCCCCTTTGTTAATGGAGAAGGAGTAAACGTGAGCAAACGGAACTTCTACAGGCAATGAATTGACTAGCAACTGGATATGCACACTACTGCTCCATTCACACTGGGGACTTTGGGACGTGAATTCTAATGATCATCGCAGCAGTCATAGCCCCAGTAATCAAACATTAATCACCTATCCACAGCTCAAGTAATATGTGAACAGCCCTTTATTAATAGGTCAAGGATCAAAACTCATTTAGACATCATTGCTATTTGTGTTTTCATGGAAAACACTCATACTTATGATAATTTATAATAATAACAATAATATGCAATATATAATAATAATAATAATAATAATAATAATAATAATTTCTATGGGGTAATCCACATTTCCGATTTTTTTTATCGGACCAAATGTTCTGCACAAAAGCACAGAGACTTGTCTGATATTGATCCGATTTCCAGATCAAAATTTCCAATGCAAGTCTGTGTAGATATCACTTGAATGCCATACGCGTTTCTTTAAACTGTCTTGTCACTTCACTTCACTATCAAACTGTTCCTTGTTCTCCCTTCCTAACTTTTCCCCAAATCTGGTCTCTTCTACAGTATCATCTGATCCCATACCCTCCATTCACTCAGTAGCACTTTGTATCTATTATCTATACTTATACAGCTACAGACTGAAGACCATTTCATGCTTCATGCAACTTTATTTGGATACCCCTAGTCATTTATTATAACAGACACCTTTTACTTTTTGTGTCCCTCCTAGTTCCTATTTTAGTGATGCGTGATTTACATGGACTATTTGATAAGAAAAGCTTAAAGCGAACTGTCACCTACCCTTTGGCGGGCAATGAAAACGAGGCCGGTCCGATGGGCGATGTTCCCGATGTGTGCCACCTCCCTATCCTTGCCCGCCGTCCGCAGGTTATTGCTGAATTGGAGTAGGTGTACGCCATTTTTTGTGTGTGCACTAAGCATTCATAGCTAGCGCACATGCAGTATGCTTTGCCCAACTGCGGGCAAAGCCGAAAAGCCGGACTGCGCATGCACAGCAAAATACTTCCGGGGCTTAGTTAACCGGCGCATGCGCAGTCCGGCTTTTCGACTTTGCCCGCAGTTGGGCAAAGCATACTGCGTGTGCGTTAGCTATGAATGCTTAGTGCACGCACAAACAATGGCGTACACCTACTCCAATTCAGCAATAACCTGCGGACGGCGGGCAAGGATAGGGAGGTGGCACACATCGGGAACATCGCCCATCGGACCGGACCGACCTCGTTTTCATCGCCTGCCAAAGGGTAGGTGACAGATTCTCTTTAAGAAACCTTTTTTCCGTATCAGAAAAAGTGATGAAATTCTGTTAAAACTCTGATGGTAGAAACTCGGACTGCTTTTTGCATACAAGAATAATCACTGACATGTGAAAGAGCTCTTAATATTACACTAAAAAAATAATTGGTAGAGGTTACAAAAAAATAATAATATACTCATCTCCCTTATGGATTTTTTAAAATTTACTTTAGCCCTTGCATTTCAACAGCTACAACTTTTTTATATTCACATTGACTAGTGATTTGAAGTCTTTGTTTGCTGTGGGAAAAATTAAAATTTTCTTTTAGGCGCCATTTCTAAATTTAAAAAATAGACAAAATCACATGTTCTTTATTAAAATTAATATTTTAATTACTGCTCAAAATTTACATCCCCCAAAGAAAAATACCATATATACTCGTGTATAAGCCGACCCAAGTATAAGCCCCCCCCCTAATTTTGCCACAAAAAACTGGGAAAACTTATTGACTTGCATATAAGCCAAGGGTGGAAAATGCAGCAGCTACTGCTAAATTTCAAAAATAAAAATAAATATCAATAAAAGTAAAATTGATTGAGACATCAGTAGGTTAAATGTTTTTGAATATCCATATTGAATCAGGAGCCCCATATAATGCTCCATATAGTTCATGATGACCCCATAATATGCTCCATACAAAATACAACCCATATAATGCTGCACAAAGGTTAATAATGCCCCATAAGATGCTCCATAGAATAATATGCCCCATATGCTGCTCCATAAAGGTTATGGCCCCATTAAATGCTCCATAGATTATGCCCCATAAAATGCTCCATAGATTATGCCCCCATAAAATGCTCCATAAGATGCTCCATAGATTATGCCCTCATAAGATGCTCCATACATTATGCCCCCATAAAATGCTCCATAGATTTTGCCCCATAAGATGCTCCATAGATTTTGCCCCATAAGATACTCCATAGCTTATGCCCCCATAAGATGCTCCATAGATTATGCCCCATAATATGCTCCATAGATTATGCCCCCATAAAATGCTCCATAGATTATACTCCCATAAAATGCCCCATAGATTATGCTCCCATATGCTGCTGCCGCCGCTGCTGCAGGTAAAAAAAAATGACAAACTCACCTCTCGTCACTGGGGGCCAGGTGCCGATGTCACCACTGGCTAAGGACCCGGGCACCTGAGATATTCACCTGTCCCCAATCCAACGCTGCTCGCCGCTGTCAGCCGTGTCCCCTGTCAGTGACTGTTCAGGCAGCAGAGGGTGCAGCGCACACTATCTACGTCACCATGCCCTCTGCTGCCTGAATGTCACTGACAGAGGACGTGGCAGACAGCGGTGAGCAGCGCTGGAACGGGGACAGCTGAATACTGCATATACTTACTCCCTCCTGGTGTGGTCTCTGCAGCCCCCCCGCTTCTCTCACAGTCTCCTTTCCTTCCGCAGTCACATGGTACCGCTCATTAAAGTCATGAATATGTGCATATTCATGACTTTAATGAGCGGTACTACCTGACCGCTGAAGGAAGGGAGACTGTGGGAGAAGCGGGGGGGTTGCAGAGACGCAGCAGGGGGTCAGTATGATCTGACACCCCCGCTCCCCCTCCCCCGCCGAGCCCCGGTATATGACTTGCGTATAAGCTGAGAAGGGGACTTTCAGCCCCCAAAAATGGGCTGAAGATCTCGACTTATATGCAAGTATATACAGTGGGGAAAAAAAGTATTTAGTCAGTCAGCAATAGTGCAAGTTCCACCACTTAAAAAGATGAGAGGCGTCTGTAATTTACATCATAGGTAGACCTCAACTATGGGAGACAAACTGAGAAAAAAAAATCCAGAAAATCACATTGTCTGTTTTTTTTTTCATTTTATTTGCATATTATGGTGGAAAATAAGTATTTGGTCAGAAACAAGCAATCAAGATTTCTGGCTCTCACAGACCTGTAACTTCTTCTTTAAGAGTCTCCTCTTTCCTCCACTCATTACCTGTAGTAATGGCACCTGTTTAAACTTGTTATCAGTATAAAAAGACACCTGTGCACACCCTCAAACAGTCTGACTCCAAACTCCACTATGGTCAAAGGACACCAGAAACAAAATTGTAGCCCTGCACCAGGCTGGGAAGACTGAATCTGCAATAGCCAACCAGCTTGGAGTGAAGAAATCAACTGTGGGAGCAATAATTAGAAAATGGAAGACATACAAGACCACTGATAATCTCCCTCGATCTGGTGCTCCACGCAAAATCCCACCCCGTGGGGTCAGAATGATCACAAGAACGGTGAGCAAAAATCCCAGAACCACGCGGGGGGACCTAGTGAATGAACTGCAGAGAGCTGGGACCAATGTAACAAGGCCTACCATAAGTAACACACTACGCCACCATGGACTCAGATCCTGCAGTGCCAGACGTGTCCCACTGCTTAAGCCTGTACATGTCCGGGCCCATCTGAAGTTTGCTAGAGAGCATTTGGATGATCCAGAGGAGTTTTGGGAGAATGTCCTATGGTCTGATGAAACCAAACTGGAACTGTTTGGTAGAAACACAACTTGTCGTGTTTGGAGGAAAAAGAATACTGAGTTGCATCCATCAAACACCATACCTACTGTAAAGCATGGTGGTGGAAACATCATGCTTTGGGGCTGTTTCTCTGCAAAGGGGCCAGGACGACTGATCCGGGTACATGAAAGAATGAATGGGGCCATGTATCGTGAGATTTTGAGTGCAAACCTCCTTCCATCAGCAAGGGCATTGAAGATGAAACGTGGCTGGGTCTTTCAACATGACAATGATCCAAAGCACACCGCCAGGGCAACGAAGGAGTGGCTTCGTAAGAAGCATTTCAAGGTCCTGGAGTGGCCTAGCCAGTCTCCAGATCTCAACCCTATAGAAAACCTTTGGAGGGAGTTGAAAGTCCGTGTTGCCAAGCGAAAAGCCAAAAACATCACTGCTGTAGAGGAGATCTGCATGGAGGAATGGGCCAACATACCAACAACAGTGTGTGGCAACCTTGTGAAGACTTACAGAAAACGTTTGACCTCTGTCATTGCCAACAAAGGATATATCACAAAGTATTGAGATGAAATTTTGTTTCTGACCAAATACTTATTTTCCACCATAATATGCAAATAAAATGAAAAAAAAACAGACAATGTGATTTTCTGGATTTTTTTTTCTCAGTTTGTCTCCCATAGTTGAGGTCTACCTATGATGTAAATTACAGACGCCTCTCATCTTTTTAAGTGGTGGAACTTGCACTATTGCTGACTGACTAAATACTTTTTTTCCCCACTGTATGGTAGTGTGTGGATTACAGTAAGGATTTTACATCCCCAATTTCATATTTACAGAGGTATTTTTCACTAGGAAGTTAGCTTCAAAGAAAGAACCACCAGAGGCTGCACTGCTACAGTCCAGAGAGTCATATAGCCCATGGTCACTGCCCCACATGCCCTGCGCACATTAAATTTCTGTCTTGAAAAAAATAATATTTTTGCATATATTAAAGTTTTACTCTGCTTATTGTCAGAAAGTCGTAATTTATATTGGCTCCTATAAATATGTCTGTCACTTAAAGTGATACTGAGATGATACAATAATGAGTGATGTAAGGTACAAAACTTTGAGTTGGAATCTGAAATATCTGTGATATAATTATTTTTCCCCAAGTGAATTCATGGATCCTTGGGTTAAAAATGCCTAAGGTGCTTGTTACTTGATTGCCTTGAGCTGCATGAGACAGCTGGCATCGACTGATGATTCTAATGCTCGTCTGCTGTATTTGGTTGAAATCCTAAGCTATTAAATTCTAAGCTTGCACTAATACATGGAAACATTTGATGAGTTGCTCACAAATAAATATGAAAATATATAAAGGCCTTGTGTATAGGAATTTAAAAAGGTTTCCGTTGTGAGACAGTAAGAGTAAATGGATCAGTATTTTTATTTTTTTAGGTAAAACTAAGACTGGATCAATACAGAATAATCTAATAGAAAAATGTATTAACGTTTTTTAAAATCACTCCTGATTTTGACTTGAAACTATATATAAAATACTGATCAACTGCTGAATTTGTGAATGAAGCCTTACCATTATCTTCTCCTAGAATTGAGCAAAAATAATTTGCATGATCAATGTCAAGTGGTCACCTTAGTAGTCCATGGCCACCCTAGCAGAGCACTGCGAGCCTCTTATTACCTGTGGCATCGCTGAAGCCTCTTCTGATTAGAGCGTCCTTGTGATATCATGTGTGAGTTGTGCCTCAATGTAAAGATGATGCACAGCCTAATTACACTGTGTTACGAAGGTTTTGTCCCTCGGACAATTTTGAGGGTTCCAAATAGATTTTTTCATGCTGATTTCAGAAATGACTTCAGATTTTTCCTATCACATAAGTTTTTGAGAAATGATATGAAACATTATAATATTCTGTTTTAATTCTAAAAACTGCTCATCTATGTACAAGAATATACCTAATATAATAATAGGCAATATAATACTGCCTAACAAGAATATAACTACTATAATAATGCTCCCATGTGGAAGAATATAACTACTATAATACTGCTCCTATGTGCAAGAATATAACTACTACAATACTGCTCCTATGTACAAGAATATAGCTAATATAATACTGTCCTCTATGTACAAGAATATGACTACCATAATAGTCTCCTATATGTACAAGAATATAACTACCATAGTACTACTTTATATGTACAAGAATATAACTACAATAATACTACTCCTATAGGAACAAGAACATAACTACTAAAAAACTGTCCCATAAGTTCAAGAATATAACTCCTATAATATTGCCTCCTATGTACAATAATATACTTCTTATAATACTGGACCTAAGTATAAGAATATAACTTCTATTATACCGCCTCCTATGTACAAGAATATAACTAGTATAATACTGCACCCTATATACAAGAATATAACAATTATAATACTATTATAGTACTGTCCTCATGTACAATAATATAACTAATATAATACTGTCCCTATGTAGAATAATATAGCTACTATAATACTGCTGCAACGCCGTTGTGTTTGTACTCTGTTTACCCGGCGTTACTCTACATATATCTGCTTTAACCCTTCTCTCCTTTCCCTCTAATGAGCTGGAATGCTGTTGTCAGTTAACTGTATGGATGCTGCTCAGTTCCCAGCTCCACTGCGTAGTCATACATGTGTGAGTCTCTCTGCTGTGCTGCATGACCAACCACATGTGCGGTCCCTGGCTGCCGCTGTGGAAACTACCCTCAGGTTGCAAGGTCCTCTGCAGTTGTGCATGACTTACCATGTCTGCTCATGTTTGCAGCCACTACCAGGTGTCCTTTGCTATGCTGATTTGTTTCTGGCAGTGCTAAGGGTATGCGCGGCCACACCTCCCCAACTTTTATGAGGAATGGGTGTGTGCTTGAATTGCTAGCCCCAGCCTATCTCTGCCAAATGTCCAGAGCCTGATGACAGCGGCCTCTTGTCCAGAGTTTGATGTCCGCACCCTGATTTCCAGCCGATCGCTGCTAGATGTCCAGAGTCCGATGCCAGTGTTCTGATGTTCTATCTGAGATCCGATTCCTGATGTCTTGATGTCCTGCCTGAGACCTGATGTCTTGATGTCCTCCTGGTGCCCTCATGTCCTGATGTCCAGTTGTCCTGCCTGAGACCTGATGTCCTGATGTCCTCCTGGTGCCCTGATGTCCAGACGTCCTGTCTGAGACCTATTGTCCTGATGTTCGCTTGGTGCCTTGATGTCCTGATGTCTAGATGTCCTGCCTGAGACCTGTGTCCTGATGTACTACCTGAGTCCTGATGTCTCATCTGTGTCCAGATGTCCTGCTTGAGTCCGGATGTCCAATCCGTGTTCTGATGTCCTATCCATGTTCCGATGTCCAGTTCGTGTTCCGATGTCCCCCCTGTGTCCTGATGTCCTGCCTGAGTCCAGATGTCTGTCCGTGTTCCGATGTCCAGTTCATGTTCCAATGTTCAGCCTGTGTCCAGATGTTCAGTCCGTGGTTCTGGTGTTCCAAGTTGTGCTCTTGAGCCGGTCCCGCTCATGTTCCTGGATGGATTCCTCCTCCGTGGTTTCCGGGAGTCTCCAGCTCTGTTCCCCGGTGATGGTCCCGCTAGTGAGTCATGGACCTGACCAGCCGATGCCCGGTGCTGTAGCGCCAATGTTCCTGGACCTGTGCTATTCCTGTCTTGCTTTTGTTCTGATGCCCTGCCGGTTCCCTGGGGTCTACCCATGATGGCTCCTGCTGTTGTCTGAAGGTTGCCTGAGGTCAGTGTTTGATGTTTTCCTGTTGTGCCTGTATTAAGCCTGAGGCCTGAGAGAGAGGCCATCCTAGTATGCCCATGCCAGATAACCCTGGACTGCATCAACCTGTAATGACCCTAGCCATCATCTGAAGTTTGCCTGAGGTCAGTGTATAATGTTCTCCTGCTGAGATTGTGCTACGCCTGAGGCCTGAGAGAGAGGCCATCTTAGTATGCCCGTGCCAGATAATCCTGGACTGCGTCAACCTGTCATAACTAGAGTTGAGCGAAACGGGTCGAAAAATTTCAAAAGTCGCCGACTTTTGGCAAAGTCGGGTTTCATGAAACGAAACCCGACCCTAGGATGAGGTCGGCCACGAGGTCGGCGACTTACGCGCCAAAGTCGCGTTTCAATAGTTTGTTTTGCGCTCTTTTTCAGCCAATCAGGATCCACGGACACTGTGGACAACGTGATGACATAGGCAGGGGTCACCACCATCTTTCAGAAGGGCATGCAAGTGATTGGCTTGCTTTGGTGGGCGTCACAGGGGTTATAAAAGGGCGTGCACGCCGACCGCCATCTTACTTCTGCCGATCTTAGCATAGGGAGAGGTTGCTGCTGCTGATTCTGTAGGGAGAGCGTTAGGCAGGGAAGAAGAAAAAAAAACTGCTTCTGCTGCTAGCGATTTTGCCTGTACAACACACCAGTCACTGTGTGTGCAGTGCAAGGGGAGGCTATATTGTGGTGGATCAGCGGTGTTGGTTGTTAGGCTGCCTTCTAAGGCTTCCTGACAGCTGCATTGCTGTTTACCCACTGCTCTGCAAACTGCTTTTTTAAAAGCAATCCCAATTTTTTTTTTGTCCTGCTGAGGTACTGAGCGTGCATTTTTTCACACCATACAGCGGTGTAC
This sequence comes from Dendrobates tinctorius, assembly GCF_039654945.1. NCBI lineage: Eukaryota > Metazoa > Chordata > Amphibia > Anura > Dendrobatidae > Dendrobates > Dendrobates tinctorius. Next base: position 13,691,144 of record NW_027361750.1, on the reverse strand, counting down.
GCTCCTCACACAGTACCGTGTAACGGCTGTTATCACAGCCACAGTGAAGCTATCTGTGTGTCACTCTGTGAGAATAAGTCGAGGACATGTTCCGTTCTTACAGACCTGCACCTACTAGTTTTGTCTAGCTTTCAAACAGTTAAATATATTTGCTGTTTGATCACATTCAAAACTATAGAGAGACAGCGTGTGTCAGTCCGTATACTTAAAAGACACGGAGCTTGACAATTTTATGTACACCGGACAGCCGTGTACGTGCACGCTCCTCTCAGTACCGTGTAACGGCTGTTATCACGGCCACAGTGAAGCTATCTGTGTGTCACTCTGTGAGAATAAGTTGAGGACATGTTCCGTTCTTACAGACCTGCACCTACTAGTTTTGTCTAGCTTTCAAACAGTTAAATATATTTGCTGTTTGATCACATTCAAAACTATAGAGAGACAGCGTGTGTCAGTCCGTATACTTAAAAAACACGGAGCTTGACAATTTTACGTACACCGGACAGCCGTGTATGTGCACGCTCCTCTCAGTACCGTGTAACGGCTGTTATCACGGCCACAGTGAAGCTATCTGTGTGTCACTCTGTGAGAATAAGTCGAGGACATGTTCCGTTCTTACAGACCTGCACCTACTAGTTTTGTCTAGCTTTCAAACAGTTAAATATATTTGATGTTTGATCACATTCAAAACTATAGAGAGACAGCGTGTGTCAGTCCGTATACTTAAAAAACACAGAGCTTGACAATTTTACGTACACCGGACAGCCGTGTACGTGCACGCTCCTCTCAGTACCGTGTAACGGCTGTTATCACGGCCACAGTGAAGCTATCTGTGTGTCACTGTGGAAGGATAAGTGGAGGACTTGTTCCGTTCTTACAGACCTACACTCTAGGGAGATTCCTATTCTGCCCAATTCTACATACACCTTGTAGTTTGTGATACACTAGCCAATTTCTGCCTGTGACATAGCGCTCTGATATTCAGTGGGCCTCACACAATCCAAAAGTGTCCAGTGTCCACTAGTGTGTGCAGAAATTCAAAATCTCCCTTATCCTGTAGTCACTTTTTTCACACCTGTGTCATCGAGCCTGTGACATAGCGCTGTGATATTCAGTGGGCCTCACACAATCCATAAGTGTCCAGTGTCCACAAGTGTGTGCAGAAATTCAAAATCTCTGTGATCCTGTAGTCACTTTTTTCACACCTGTGCCATCGAGCCTGTGACATAGCGCTCTGATATTCAGTGGGCCTCACACAATCCAAAAGTGTCCAGTGTCCACTAGTGTGTGCAGAAATTCAAAATCTCCCTTATCCTGTAGTCACTTTTTTCACACCTGTGCCATCGAGCCTGTGACATAGCGCTCTGATATTCAGTGGGCCTCACACAATCCAAAAGTGTCCAGTGTCCACTAGTGTGTGCAGAAATTCAAAATCTCCCTTATCCTGTAGTCACTTTTTTCACACCTGTGCCATCGAGCCTGTGACATAGCGCTCTGATATTCAGTGGGCCTCACACAATCCAAAAGTGTCCAGTGTCCACTAGTGTGTGCAGAAATTCAAAATCTCCCTTATCCTGTAGTCACTTTTTTCACACCTGTGCCATCGAGCCTGTGACATAGCGCCCTGATATTCAGTGGGCCTCACACAATCCATAAGTGTCCAGTGTCCACAAGTGTGTGCAGAAATTCAAAATCTCTGTGATCCTGTAGTCACTTTTTTCACACCTGTGCCATCGAGCCTGTGACATAGCGCTCTGATATTCAGTGGGCCTCACACAATCCAAAAGTGTCCAGTGTCCACAAGTGTGTGCAGAAATTCAAAATTTCCCCTGTCCTATAGACACCTTGTACCTTGTTTTATTGGATTTTGTCTACATTTCTACAAAAAAAGAGGAAGGCTGGTGGAAGAGGCTGTGGAATTGGGCGGGGGTAGGCAGCTGGTAATGATGGTGTTGGTGGTGGATCTGATGGTAGTGGCAAGAGCAAAATAGGACCGAATGCAGGAGGTGTTGAGCCTGCGTCATCGTCTGGCTCCATAAGGCTTCGAAGGCTTAGTTTTCTAGGAGTTGGCAAACCGCTTTTAAAGCCAGAGCATCAGGAAAAAGTTTTGTCTTACATTGCTGACTCAGCCTCCAGCTCTATCGCCTCCTCTTCTGAAGTTGTAAAAAGTAAAAGCACTGAGTCGTCATTGGAGGCTCATGTTCATGAACCACACCTTTCCTTGTGTCCTTCACCCCAACCAAGATTGAAGGATGACGCAGGCCATACTACTGATTACTCCATGGAGCTGTTTTCACATACCATGCCTGGATTATCAAGTGAAATGGTGAATTACCCAGGCCAAGATGAATCTGACATGGAGTGCACTGATGCACAGCCGCTGATAGATGATTCTGCTGGTACATTCACTCAGAGCACTACATTGTCCTCGCAGTGTACAGAGCCAGATTCTGACCCTGATGAGACTCAGGTGCCCCTTCCCGCACACTATACCACCATACACGGTGACACAGAGGAAGGTGCACATGACATTGAAGAGGAGGTGATGGATGACCCAGTTGTTGACCCAGATTGGCATCCATTGGGGGAAGAGGGTGCTGCTTCCAATAGCTCAGATGAGGAGCATCCACAGCAGACATCGACATCGCAACAGCTGTTATCTGGCAGGCCCGGAGCACTCCAAAGACAGGTTCCAAAAATCAAAAGAGTTGCTGGACAGCTTGTCCAGAGGGTCAAAAGATCACAGCGTGCTAGGCCGCAAAATGTCTGCCAAAGTAGGAAGAGTAGGGAATTTTTATGGATTAAACGTGCGCACGTTTAATCCATAAAAATTCCCTGCTTGAATCTGAAGATTTATGGCCACGGCGTGGTCATTTGGATGTGCAGCAAGCTGACCTTTGTTCCTTTATGCCTGATACTCTCCTGCAGAGGGTGAGTATAAATCATTGTTTTATATCTTTATTTTTCTCGGGTAAGACCCTATTGCGCCCTTTTCTTTCAGTTTCTACTAAAGTAGGAAGAGTGCAGTGTGGCACTTTTTTGAACAAAATCCTCATGATCAGGCCAAGGTTATCTGTAAGAAGTGCGCAAAGACCTTTAACCGAGGGAAAAATCTGAAAAATTTGAATACCAATTGCATGCTTAGACATTTAACCACCATGCACTTGCAAGCGTGGACACAACACCAAACCTCAAGTGCCACATGTGCAACTGATCACAAAGAAGGTAGTCAGCAACGCTACATTGTTTCCCCCACTGTAAGCCCACCGGTTAGCACAGCAGCAAATGTTGAGGTGTCGTTGCAAGGCCACAGCAGTCAGGGAATCCCACTGTTATATCAACGAAATACTGAATCTAGGCCATCAGAAAGAACACCAACTCCATCACCATCATCAACCCTCTCTCAGTCCGCCCTGTCCACCGCTACTTCCACCATATGCAGCTCTCAAGTCCAGCTCACCCTCCCAGTCACTATGAGTAGGTCAAGAAAGTACTCAGTCTCTCATCCGCGTACACTGGGTTTGAACGCCCACATTGCCAAACTAATCTCGTTTGAGATGATGCCCTATCGGTTAGTGGAAAGCGCAGCTTTCCGCGAACTCATGGCCGGCCTATGCAGTACCACGCTATGACCTACCCAGTCGCCACTTCTTCTCTCGCAAAGCCATCCCAGCCCTCCACCATCATGTAAAAGACCGCATTGTCCATGCACTCAAGCAGTCAGTGAGTGGAAAGGTGCACCTCACAACTAATGCATGGTCCAGTCGGCATGGCCAGGGCCGTTACGTGTCCATCACTGCGCACTGGGTTAATGTGGTGGATGCAGGGTCCACAGGGGACAGCGGTGGTGGGACAGTGCTGCCTAGCCCACGGTATAGGAAACAGTTGGCTGTAGGCGTTCGACCCTCCTCCTCCTCCTCCAGAAGCGAAAGCTCATCCACAGAGCGCGGTTGTACGAGCACTCCATCTGCAGCTGTCACTGTTGCACACGAGGTGTCCCCCTATCGAGCAGCTAGTGGAAAGCGTCAGCAGGCTGTGTTGCAGATGATGTGTTTGGGCGACAGACACACCGCTGAGTTGCTGGCTGAGTACTTGAAGCGACAAACTGAGTCATGGCTGGGCAGTGTACATCTTGAGGCAGGCAAGGTAGTTAGTGATAAAGGCCGTAATTTTGTGGCAGCCATAGCCCTTTCAAAACTCAGCCACATACCTTGCTTGGCTCACACCTTGAACCTGGTGGTGCAGTGCTTCCTCAAAAATTATCCGGAGTTAACAGCCTTGCTACAGAAGGAGCGAAGACTGTGCGCGCACATCCGCCGGTCGCCTGTACACTCCGTTCGTATGCAGAAGCTGCAGCGATTGCTCCACCCTCCCAACCACCGCCTCATTATCAACATTGCAACAAGGTAGAACTCCACCCTGCACATGGTGGAGCAGCTGTGCGAGCAGAGGCAGGCCATAATGCATTTGTGGGAGGATACACGGCCAGGCACTTTGAGAGCAGACATGGAGTTGACAGGTGTGCAGTGGTCGAAGCTGAAAGACCTCTGTAAAGTCCTTCAGTGTTTTGAGGAATGCACATGGCTGGTAAGCGCAGACGACGCCATCCTAAGCATGAGCATCCCACTTATGCATCTGCTCATGCAAACTTTGACGCACCTTAAGGAGCAGGCGTCTGCAGCCAATGTTGATGAGGAGGAAGAGGAGGAGGGAATCCTTGATGACATTCAGCCATTGTCTGCTCAGGGACCTCTCCTGGACGAGGTGGAGGAAGAAGAGGAGGAGGAGGATGATGATGGGGATGATTACTTAGGGGAGGAGGATGCATCTCGTGGGGCAAGTGAAAATGTTGGCGTGGCAAGGTCTGGTACAGGGTTTGTGCGTGACTGGAGGGATGTGGATTTGCCAGAAAGTGCTCCTCCAACCAGCACTCGCAGTGCATCATTGACACCGGGAACATTGGCCCACATGTCAGATTATGCCTTGCAGATCCTAAAAAGGGACCCACGCATTGCCAAAATGATGAACGATGACGACTACTGGTTGGCCAGCATCCTGGATCCACGCTATAAGGGCAAATTACAAAACATCATGCCACAGGAGAACCTTGACCTAATATTGGCTAATAAACAAGCAACTCTGGTAAATTGGTTGCTTGAGGCATTCCCAGCACACAGCAGCGGTGATGGTTCTCACACGAGCCGTACGGGCCGGGGGCAGCTTGGCAGAGGTGTTCATGGTGCACACAGCAGAAGTGGCGTTGGAGACAGGGGTTTCATGACAATGTTGTGGACTGATTTTTCAAGTACCGCTCACACAACTGGTAATACTGCATCGATGGAAAGTGACAGGAGACAGCAGTTGTCAACTATGGTTACAAACTACTTTTCCTCCCATATCGATGTTCTCCCACACAGGTCATTCCCCTTTGACTATTGGGCCGCTAAACTGGACACCTGGCCTGAATTGGCACAATATGCCTTACAGGAGCTCGCTTGCCCAGCTGCAAGTGTGCTATCGGAAAGAGTCTTCAGTGCAGCTGGATCAATCCTGACAGAAAAAAGGACTCGTCTGTCAACCCAAAATGTGGATGATCTAACCTTCATTAAAATGAACATGGGTTTCCAAGGATTTTGTCCCACCTTCCCCTGATGACACATAGGGTGACAGAAAAATGGCTTGCTTTGGTCCACCTCTTCCTGGGACTTGACCTATTTCGCCTTTTGCATCAGCTGAATGTCCAACATCAACATATGCCACTTTCTAAAACTCCCTAACTGTGCTGCCTCCCCCCCCATGGCCGGGGTCACCACCTAGCGCACGACACCGTGCGAGTGCCGTTGCCCTGGACAGGTGGGTAGGCCGACTCTTGGGCGCGGGCACTGGCACAGGGTCCCTCATAGTGCAATCAAGTGTCTCTGACGGTGGTGGTGCACACCCGCCGTCAGACACACCGCCGTACTATGAGGGGCCCAGTGCCAGTACCGACGCCCACGAGTGGGCCCCCCTTGCTTGGGCAGGGCCCCAGCATTTGCAATCTTTACCTCTCCCTGCTCCTCCGCTGTGTAGTCTGGGCCGTCAAATCCATACTGTGCCTGACACCGTCTGAGCCTGCCTCCTGATGTATAGACATATATTTTGAATGTGTACGCTATCCATACATGTTATCCGGGGATACGGTACCCTTTCTCACCTTTGTGCAATCACGTGCAAGCCATACTGGGCCTAACACCGTCTGAGCCTGCCTCCTGATGTATAGACATATATTTTGAATGTGTACGCTATCCATACATGTTATCCGGGGATACAGTACCCTTTCTCACCTTTGTGCAATCACGTGTAATCCATACTGGGCGTTTGAACGGCTGGCGAGCTGTTAAGCAAGCTACAGCACCTGTGGTTTGCACACGTAAGTTTTTCATTTTTTCAGGAATGACGGTTAGGCCTAATTCCGGAACTGCGGTTGACCAGCACTTACTGGGAAATCATCGTTCGCGGGTAATAATTGTAATCAGTGATCCCCATCACTAACGTTGTTCAGCGGGTTATCTGCACCTGTAAGCGACAAACGCTGGCCTTTTCAGTGTAGCGCACATGCAGCCACGGACATGTAAGGGCATGACACACCATTTATTGGCCAATCTCATGTGCCAGAGCCTCACGTGTCCCTCTAGTAAGCCGGACTCGGACCGCGGGGCATGACGGAGTCTCGTTCGTAAACGGAATTAAGCTTGCAATGTGTGCATCTTTTCTGTAGCTGGCATGGTTGAGGTTTCTCAGGTTGAGTCGAATTTAACCATAGGCTCCACTCCTGGTGGTGCCCTTCTGGACATTCCTTTAAGGTTCATCTTTGCAACCATACTGCCCACGTAAAACAAACACTTTGCCTTCATGAACGCTGTTTGGAGGGTCATGACTCGTGGGAATAACGCCGCCCAATCAGTTAACCTGCTAGAGAGATCCTTCATTGCTCCCAAGCATGACATCACACTCCCTAGCAGGAAGGTAATGCCACTGTGGCGACCGTACTCCTGGGGGCGACACAAGTGCACTGATGCCCAGCCACTGCTCGATGAATCTGCTGGTACATTGACCCAGACCACTACATTCCCCTCGCACGCTACACGGCCTGAATCTGACCCTGATGAAACTCAGGTTACCCTTCCCATATACAGTTCCATCTTACACGGTGACAAGAGGAAGCTGCAGATGAAAGTGCAAGTTCGGCCCACCCGCCATCAGACACACCACCGTACTATCAGGGGCCCTGTGCCAGAGCCGTTGCCAACGAGTGGGCCCCCCCTGCTTGCTCAGGATCACAGCACTTGCAAGGTTGAAATACTGTGCAGTGAGATGGAAGATGGGGACAACGAGGAGTCCAGACTAGTACAGGGATTCCCTAGCGAGGAGACTTATTTGATTGTTTTCAATGTTGGGACAGCAATTTTTGGGGAGCACTATACTCTGGAGAATGATAGATGGGGCCCACCATACACTGGAACATTCCAAAGGTGGACATCAGACACTGGAGCAGCATTAACAGGGCCCATTATACACTAGAGCATTCAAATGGGCACTGTAGGTGTGTTTCCTGTCCTCCTCTCACTGCCAACTTTTATTCCCCATTGACTTACATTGGGTTTCGTGTTTCGGGACGACCCCGACTTTTCCCTATAATCGGCCGATCTTGCTCGACCCGACTTTTGGAAAAGTCAGGTTTCACGAAACAAAACTCGACCCTAAAAAACCAAAAGTCGCTCAACTCTAGTCATAATCTCTTGCCATTGTTTGAAGCTAATCTGAGGTCGGTGTCTGATGTTCTTCTGCTTGCCTGTGCTACACCTGAGGCCTGAGAGAGAGGCCATCCTAGTATGCCCATGCCAGACGACCCTGGACTGCATCAACTTGTGATGACCTCTTGCTTCGTCTGTCAACCTGAGATGTGTTTCCTTCATGATGTGCATAATCTGGAACCTGGTGTTTTGATGTCATTTGCTTTATTTAAGTAAACTTTATGTTTCTTCATACCTGAAGTTGTGCGGTGTCTTTTAGTCCTGAATATGGCCATCTTGTCCACAAGCTCAGCTGCCACAGACCCCGGTCACTACCCTTCCCTAGTCCGGGTAGTCCCGGGTTCCCCCTGTGGTCCAGTGGGTCCACATTCCATGATCACCTGAGATGCATACCCCGTCGTCGTTATGATTCGACAACATGGGAGGGTTGGCTGGGTAATCCATGCTGCGTCCGCGATCGTAACAACTGTCCATACTGTAAGTATAAAAATATAACTCCTCTAATTCTGCCTCCTATATGTGAGAATACAATAACATAATACTGCCCCCTATGTACCAGAATATAACTACTATAATACTGACCCTATGTACAATAACATAACTACTATAAATGAGTAAAATGAAAAAATAAATAAGTACTATAACACTGACCATATATACAAGAATATAACTACTATAATATGGCCCCCATGTACAAGAATATAACTATGATAAATCTGCCCCTATGTACAAGAATATAACTTCTATAATACCATCTACAATGTACAAAAATATAACCACTATAATACTGCCCAAATATTAAAAAATATAACGGACTATAATACTGCCCCCTATATACAGGAGTATAACTACTATAATACTGCTCCTATGTACAAGAATATAACTACGAAAATACTGCCTCTATGTGCAGAAATATAACCATTATATCACTGCCACTATGTACAAGAATATAACTACTATAATACTGCCTCTATGTACAAGAATATAACTACTATAATACTGCTCCTATGTGCAGTAATATAACTATTATAAGACTGCCATTATGCACATGAATATAGCTACTTTAGTTCTGCTCCTAAGTGAAAGAATAAAACGACTATAATACTGCCTCCTATGTTCAAAAATATAACTACTATAATACTAAATATCATTGCGGCCACGAACTGCACCTGCACAACTGACACTGCCGCGGTGCCTTATAGGATTCGGGGACAGTGGACAACTAGCAATTATAGATATATATAACATATATATATATATGGATTTACTTTCTCAAGTAGGCACTGGAGTGCACACAGATACCGGATTCTTGCGTGAAAACAGTGTAAGGTTTGTAGAACTCCATAAACTTGCACATCTCTATAAATGTGAACAGCCTTTTCCCAGCACATATGTAATACAAAAGATGTAAGTCCTTTTCCAATTAAGGCAAAGCAGTAACGTGGGTCTCACACAGATGGCAATTCAGGTCCTGTCCAGGCTCAGTGGGCTCAAATTAATTTGTGACTGATGTCTCATTTCGGTCACACAAAATGACTATTATCTATAGCATCCAGTGATACTTGTAGTTTGGTGCACACAGCCTTTGCAGTCTCCTCTCAAAGAGATTTTGGCTTGACCCTGCAGCTCCAATACAATCCACTCTGCTCAACTCATCCAGCTGACTACCTCCAATGAACAGGGCTTGGCTCTAGACATAGCTATCAAAGCGCACCTAAATATTACCTGTAAGGCTAGGATTTAACCTGTCCTAGTTGGCTACCCTACAATATACAGTATTTACAATGTGACAGTTTTGCTGTAATATGAGTCATGTAGAATAAACAAAGAATGAAGAAAAATCATCTCTTTGAAATTGTTTTTTTTCTTTTTTTTTTTTGCACATTTTCTTTGGTTTTAGTGTTTATTTAAGTAGTTTAATAGACATCTGGAAATATAAAATACCCAAAGTATAACATATATAATAATAAGTATATAATACACTAGACTGCTAACTGAGTTCTGTCTTCGTTTTGCTATTTATCCTTTTACTTTTCCTTTTTATATTACTTAATATATCCAAAGTGAATCTTTTTCACTTATAAAGTGTTTTTCTTTCAACATGTTACTTGCATCTGTATCTGTAAACCCCTGTCAATGTAAAATTTCTTTTATTACCATGGAAAATACACAATAAAGTAAAAACTGATTAAGTCAGAATCCCAAAGGAGAGATAGGACAGTTCTAATGCAAGGAGATAAAACTTAAAAAGAAATAAACAAAGGGCTTCTCAGGAATCATTGAGACCAGCGCAATTTCTTTGGCTGTGTACTTATCAATAGAGGACATGTTTTTTATTTCCATTGTTCTTTTTTGAAGTAGTCCTTGAAATCATGGAGATGAACTTGGTGACACAGGTTAGAGAAATGAATAGAAACTGATTTGATAAAAGTAAATAATTAGAGCGCATTTGTTAATTATATAATAAAATTATAAATGGAACAATAGAGGAAAGTTGTTTTATTAATATAATGACTGTGTAAAATAACCCCGAGAGCTATAATCATGTAGATAAAAGCGAATAATATAACTAGAGAGATGTCAGTGGTACATAGATTGTGAATAACAATGGGCGAACCTGAACAGTAAAGTTCGGGGTCCGTACCAAATGACAAACACCAGTGGCTCTGATTGGCGGTAAGATCATTACCAATGGTCAGAGAACTGCGGTTCCCATGCTGTGAGATAACCACTTCAGCCAGCAGCTGTGACCTTCGGAGGTACCCAAACCGACCGTAGTTTAGATATTTGGTGGATCCTTTCTGATCTAAACATCCAGGGGTTTACTGTCCATCACTAATTATGAATGTATAATGTGATAACTATGTGTATAGTCTTTAGACATTGGTAGAGAAATATACTAAACAGCTGAGACTAGCGAAAAATGCCTGAGGATTGGTTCACACGGCAGTCAGTCATATTGGCTGGCATATAGTTTCCTGGGAAATGTGTGTAAGTTTATGGTGGTGGTTGGTCACTGTTGGTTAAAAGCTCACTCACACAACAAGAAAACAGATTTGCAAAAATATTCTGCAGTAAACTGTATGACAGTAATCAGCAAGTGCTGGATAACAAATACAGGGTATTTAGTCGATAGTTTTTTTGCAAAAAAATGTATACCAAGCTGCTTCACCATGTCAAGGTAACCCGTATTGAAGAAGTCCCTATCTAATGTATTTAAAACCTGAACATCTGAACAGTGTCTAAAATGAACAGGATTCGGACAGGCGCTTCTTAGTATGGGCTTGTGGTGCAAGACAGCTCTTTTGTGCATGCCACACAAGAGAGGGGTGGGGTCTCTCAAACCATGCTAGGCAAGGAAAAAACAGATTAAAAACACATGTGACATGCACAATGTGAACAAGTCGGTAAGACAACGTTCACACCACCCACTAACTGAGACACAACAAGAAAACAGATTTGCAAAAATACTCTGCAGTAAACTATATGACAGTAATCAGCAAGTGCTGGATAACAAATACAGCGTATTTAGTCGATACTTTTTTTGCAAAAAAATGTATACCAAGCTGCTTCACCGCGTCAAGGTAACCCATATTAAAGCAGTCCCTATCTAATGTATTTAAAACCTGAACATCTGAACAGTGTCTAAAATGAACAGGATTTGGACAGGCACTTCTTAGTATGGGCTAGTGGTGCAAGACAGCTCTTTTGTGCATGCCACACAAGAGAGGGGTGGGGTCTCTCAAACCATGCTAGGCAAGGAAAAAAGCTCACTCAGTCAATTGTTAGCTCTCCTTAACCCCAAATACATAGAAATACTGATAGGGAATGTAGATTCTGAGCCCCAATGGGGACAATGACAAAGATGTCCGTAAAGCGCTGTGGAATTAATTGCGCTATTTAAATGAGTAAAATAAATAAAAATCAATAAATACATACAGATGCTTCTCACAAAATTAGAATATTATCAAAAAGTTAATTTATTTCAGTTCTTCAATGCAAAAAGTGAAACTCGTATATTATATAGAGTCATTACAAACAGAGTAAATTAGAATAATTAACAAAAAAGCCTGCAAAGGTTTCCTAAGCATTTAAAAAGGTCCCTTAGTCTGTTTCAGTAGGCTCCACAATCATGGGGAAGACTGCTGAGGCAGTATTTATTACAATAATGTTGCAATTTATTTTACATTATGATGTTTATTCAAAAAAAATAATTTTGCATTTTTGACACTGGCCACTGGGACTTATTTAGACTCATAATTACTGTGTTTTCAGGAAAAGTTTACAGCGAGGCTCCGTATCCTCAGAGGCAGGATTACAACAACAGGCTACACCTCTATACACAGTTCATAAAACAGGATCCACCAGTCACAATAGATGATATCACAGCTCCGCTGGCTCCCTCTCCCTTTTTAGTTGCTCATTAGGCCTCTTTCACACTTCAGTTTTTTGTGTCAGTTCAAATCCGCCAAAAATGCAGAAAAGCGGATCCGTTCCTAACTGATGTGAACGGATAGCACAGGATCCGTTTTTTGACGGATCCGCAGAATGAAGAATTTTAAAGGAACTGCTGGCCGGGAAGGGGGGAGAGAGAGAGAGATTTTTTTTTCGGCAGCCAGAAAGGATTTGATGGTTAATTTTCTCCCTGACTTCCTTTCTCCGGGCAGGTGCTCTGGAAAATGTGGATCCTACAACAAAAAAAACATTGCAGGGTCCGTCCAGGCATGCCGGCGGACGCAAAAAATTTGGCGGATCTGCAAAAAAAGGATCCAACGGATGGCCATCCGTCAAGATCCGCCACTAATGCAACTCAATGGGGAAAAAAACGGATCCACCAAAAAAAAATGGCGGATCCGTTTTTTTAAAAAACTGGCGGATTTTGACTGATGGTCAAAAACGGAAGTGTGAAAGAGGCCTTAGATGCGTCAATACAAAAGATAAAGTCAAAACCTGACTATTGTGGTTATGTACTTGTGTTGTTTTCTGAAAGAACAAGAAGTTAAAGTTGCACAATAACTCTAGTATCCAGTGTAAAGATTGCTATTTTCATATTTATATAAAACAGAATAATGTCAAACAATTACAAAAGATAAACATTTTATAGAAAATCCTGATTTAAACAACTTCTATGGGAGTTCCCTTTAAACCTAGAACTACACTACCAAAAAACAGGGCTGCATAAAAATATGTGTGATGCCTAACAGTTACTTTATGAGACATTTTTAGTATGCTCCAAAACAATATATGTGCATCTAGGATGTAGTATCCATTAACTGCACGAGGACAAAGGCTTATATAACCTCACACAAAGCCTTGACATACTTCATAGCATCAATGGTTGTCATGATGCTTTTTCTATTTCTCTCAGATTGTAGCTTGGGGTCTAAAAGCTAAATCCTCTAACATGAAAACATTAGTTTATTGTGTTTTCTAAAGGCAAACACAAATTAATTAAATGTATTGCAGAAGTATATGAATCTATAAAAATATGATAGAAACTAAAAGCAAATGGTGAAATATCATTTATGCTACAAAAGCAACACTATTTCATCTTAATTTTCACTGCATGATATCAGATATGCCATATATTTAACCCCTTAGTGACAGAGCCAATTTGCAGCTTAAGGACCGGGCCAATTTTTACAATTCTGACCACTGTCATTTTGTGGGGTTATAACTCTGGAACGCTTTAAGGGATCCCACTGATTCTGAGATTATTTTTTCATCACATATTGTACTTCATGTTAGTGGTAAAATTTCTTCGATATGACCTTTTTATGGAAAAAATGGAAATATGGCGAAAATGTATAAACTTTCACAATTTTCAAACTTTCAATTTTTATGTCCTTAAATCAGAGAGATATGTCACACAAAATAGTTAATAAATAACATTTCCCACATGTCTACTTTACATCAGCACAATTTTGGAAACACATTTTTTTTTGTTAGGAAGTTATAAGGGTAAAAATTTGACAAGCGATTTCTCATGTTTATGACAGAAAATACCCAAAACTGACACGATTCAAAAAACTGCACCCCTCAAGGTGCCCAAAACAACATTTAAAATGTTCATTAACCCTTTACGTGCTTCACAGGAACTGAAGCAATGTGGAAGAAAAAAATCAACATTTGACTTTTTTCACAAACATTTTACCTCAGAACCATTTTTTTTTTATTTTCAAAAATGGAAAAAGAAAAAATGAACCATTAATTTTGTTGCACAATTTCTCCTGAATATGCTGATACCCCATATGTGGGGGTAAACCACTGTTTGGGCACACAGCAGAGCTCGGAAGGGAAGGAGCGACGTTTGACTTTTTCAATGCAGAATTAGCTGAAATTGAGATCAGACGCCATGTCATGTTTGGAGAGCCCCTGATGTGCCTAAACAGGAGTATCTAGAACTAAATATCAATACCATCAGGGACGGTTTGGACCCTTTCACATTTTGGTCTTCCAAAATTGATGAGTGGCCTGAGCTCACCTCACACGCCTTGGAGGTTTTATCGTACCCGACAGCCAGCGTTCTCTCAGAACGTGTCTTCAGCACTGCTGGTGGTGTCCTGATGGATAAGCACAGCCAGATGTCCCCTTAAAGGTTAGACCATCTAACTTTCATTAGAAGAACTAGTCATGGATCTCCAAGAACTTTTGCACCCCAATCACAGACTGTATAGACTAAGTGATATTGCATTTTTTAGTGTGATGCATTAATGTCACGTTACTGCACTCCGTGATATCTTTAGTCTGGCTTCTGTGGCTGCTGCTGTTAACACAAATTTGTGGAAATGTGAACAGTCATGGTTGGTTTACATCTGCTTGGTTAGCTGTAGTGGAAGACGTCTTGGTCCCAATTATACTATTTATGTTCTCGTGACAGTTATTTCACTTCTGTGGTGTCAGGCACTCAGTATTTAAAATGTGAACATTCCTGGTTGGGTGTCCATCTACTCGATTGGGTGAAGTGAAAGAACTGTCGTTACCCTATTATACCAGTTCTACTGTAGTGACATTGATGCCACTTTGGTGGTGTCTGCCAATAATTTTTGGAAATGTGATCACTCCTGGTTGGGTGTTCATCTCCTGTATTGGGTGTAGTGGAAGAACTTTCAGTCCCTATTATACTATTTCTGCTGTGGTGAAATTGATGCCACTTCTGTGGTGTAAGGCCCTCATTTCTTTAACTGTGAACACTCCTTGTTGGGTATCCATCTGCTGCATTGGGTGTGATATGCGACCTGTCGGTCCCTATTATACTATTTCTACTGTGGTGAAATTGATGCCACTTTTGTGGTGTCTGCCAATAATTTTTGGAAATGTGAACACTCCTGGTTGGGCCTCCTTCATGCATGTTGCCAGTAGCAGTGGGCTTCTAACACTGTCAGACCTTCATTTCCTTGGACTCAACTATCCGTGTTACTATCCTTAAATGTTTCTGGCAATGGTAGTCTACAAAACTGATATTTGTGCCACCTGACTGTGGCTCAGCATGAAAGCAGGTAGAGGTGTGGCATGTGGTGTCAGGGCTCCCAGCAAAGGGGCCCTACACCGATCCCTCACCCACCTCATCTTAATGTGATGTTCAATTGAAAGCTGTAAATGCTGTCCTAGACCCCGATACATCATGCCTGGCTGATTGCTGCAGTGCCATGCTAAAATATGTACTGAGGGTGAATTGAGGCCACTTTCCTGGTGTCTGTCCCTCATTTGATGTATTTTGGCAGCATTTGGTGCTGTTATAAGGTATTGTGCATGTGGTTGTTTTTGTATCCCATTGACGTGAATGCTGTTTGGTTATATTCGGCGAATATTTGACAAATTATTTGGTGAATTTTGCAAATTCAGCGAACGTAATCCAAACCGAGCATTGAAATATTCACTCATCTCTGCTGGCTAGGCCACTCCAGGACCTTAAAATGCTTCTTAAAGAGCCAATACTTAGTTGCTCAGGTTGTGTGTTTTTGGTTATGTCGTGCTGGAAGATCTAGCCACTACCCATTTTCAATATTCTTGCTCAGGGAAGGAAGTTATTGGCCAAAATTTTGTGATACATGACCCCATCAATGCTTCCTTCAATATGGTGCAGTCTTCCTGTCCCCTTTTGAGAAAAGCACCCTGAAAGTATGATGTTTCTCCCACCAGTCTTCACAATTGGGATGTTGTTCATGGGGTTGCACTAATCCTTCCTCTTCCTCCAAACACGGTGAATGGAGTTGATACCAAAAAGTTCTATTTTGATCTTATCTGACCACATGACCTTCTCCAATGCCTCATCTGGATCATTCATATGGCCATTGGTGAACTTCAAACGGGTTTGAACATGTGCTGGCGAGAGCAACAGGACCTTGCATACCCTGCAAGATTTTAATCCATGATGGTGTAGTGTGATACCAACGATCATGTTTAAGACTGTGGTCTCAGCTCTCTTCAGGTCGTTGAGCGGGTCCTCCCCTGTAGTTGTTGGCTGATTCCTGACCTTTGTCAAAATCATCCTTACCCCATGAGGCGAAATCTTGCATAGAAGCTTAGACTGAGGAAGATTTACAGTCATCTTGTGTTTTTTCCATTTCTAATAATTGCTCCAAAAATTGTTGTCTTCTCACCAAACTGCTTGTCTATAGTCCTGTAACCCATTTGAGCCTTGTGCAGGTCTACAATTTTGCCTCTGGTGTCCTTAGACAGCTTTAAGATCTTGGCCATGGTGGAGAGGCTGGAGTGTGATTGATTGAGTGTGTGGAAAGCTGTCTTTTACACAGGTAATGAGTTCAAACGGGTGCCATTAACACAGGTATGGTAATACAAAAAAAAACTAACAGGTCTGTCAAAGCCAGAATCCTTGCTGGTTGGTAGGTCATCAAATACTTATTTCATGCAATAAAATACAATTTAATTATTTAAAACTGATACAATGTGATTTTCTGTTTTTTATTTTTAGATTCTGTCTCTCTTAGTTAAAGTGTATTTAATACAGAAAATTATAGACCTCTCCATTCTAGGCAGGTAGGAAAACTTGCGAAATTGACAGTGTATCAAATACATATTTTTCCCACTATATATTCCTAGATAATGTTGTGGTAAGTTGAGAAAGATATAAATATTGTTTTTTTCAAAATGTATACTACAGTAGAAAACAAGCAAGTGTAATAGCTACTTGGGATTGTAAAAGTCGCATAAGATTTGGCAGGTCCAAATGCTTGTCAACCCAATAGATCTCCTTATAGATCCTGTTTTTGCAGTGAATTAAAAATAAAAGTGCATGTGTTCGCCACAGATGGAAGGTAGCATGTGCAATAATTTCCTAAAGCATGCCACGGAACTTGCGTTGTATGACATTCCTGTAATTCATTTTATTTCATTTACAGTCTACGTGAAACTGAAAGATTTCTCATGTGTTCATTTCTCTCATGAAATCTGTAATATTAAAGGATATTTGTTGCATAATTTAAATACTGTCTAACATTACATTATCCATAAATAAATAAAACAAAGAGCAGTTTATCTCCATGTGGAAGCAATAATCCACATTAAATGTTAATACAGTAGATGCTTACTACTACATAAGCATCAGGAAATATTAGTAATTGACCTTTTGAAAGATATAGGTTCTGGTAAGAACCATGAATTAATAATAACATCTATGTGCACTGCCATGTAATGTCAGTCCTGCAGTGCTCATGTTTCCCACTTCATTAATCACTTAAAACCTCACAAATCATTCACAGAAATTACATAAGTGCTTGGACATGGTAAAATATATTGCATGCAACTTATGGCATCTGACCCTGAACCACAGTTTCATAATATTATGTATATCAACTTATTAAAATTAATACTTGTAAATGTAATGCCTGTTGTGTTGAAACCTATTTACTTTAGTGGCCAGAACGGTTTAAAAATGAAAAAAAGAAATGAAAATTCACCTACCTATTCCCTGCTGCTACTCCATAATGCTGCCCATGTCCCCTCCCGATGTTCTTGTAAGCAGATTTGTGGTCATTCAATGACCTACTTAATCTGATGAAAATTCTATGCGCACAGACACATTCTATGCACACAGATGCGTTAGTATGATCATTCTGTGCTTGTAGAGCATCATGTAACCGGCAGCACATCTCTTGTTTACAGGGGACTATTTGCAAGAGAAAATGATGATTTTTAAGCCTGCATAACAATTATCCCATCCTACGTTTTTATTGGGTACTTCCTGTCCTGCTTAGACCGGTCAATAATTGGGAAATTAAAGTTCCTATGAATACTCATTCCCTATTATTAGCTATTATGAATGGGCTTTAAAGGGGTATTGCCATCTCCAGATCTTATCCAAATATGTAGTAGGTGTAATAATAACATTAGCAAATAGTATAGTTTTACGATTTGCTTTGTCTCTTTCCTCATGTGCAGACACTGCAGGACCTATATTTCAGAAAAATACATAGTTCTGCCAGTTCTGTAAAAAAGAATCATGGCCACTGTATTGACTGACTAATGGTTGCCCTCTACTGGAAACTGTTCTCTGTTCTGTTAAAGGGAATCTGTCACCCCATTTTAGCCCTATAAGCTGCGGCCACCGACATCAGGGGCTTATCTACAGCATTCTGTAATGCTGTAGATAAGCCACAATGAAACCTGAAAGATAAGAAAAACACATTAGATTATACTCACCGGCATTGGGGTCGGGTGCTGTGGGTGTCGCGGTCCTGTCCGGTGCCTCCCATCTTCATACGATGCTGTCCTCCTCCTTGCTTCTCTCTCGACTCTGGTGCAGGCGTTCTTTATCTGCCCTATTGAGGGCAGAGTAAAGTACTGCAGTGCGCAGGAGCCGGGAAAGGTCAGAGCGGTCACACGCCTGCGCACTTCAGTACTTTACTCTGCCCTCAACAGGGCAAATAAAGTACGCCTGCGCAGGAGCTGAGGGAGAAGCAAGGAGGAGGGCATCATCGTATGAAGACGGGAGGTGCCAGGCCGGACGGCGACACCCATCGGACCAGACCAAACACTAGGGTGAGTATAATATAGACTTGAAAAATAGGAATAGGGAAAGGGATTTGTGCTCACCAAAAATAGTCCTGTAAGCCAGTCGTGCCTATGGATCAAATGGCTGACCACCATGTGTAGCAAACATAAGAAGAGAAGGAAGATTCGGCACTGAAGACTTGATAAAATCCACGGAAAAACTTTATTTATTGAAGCCCTCAAATTACCGGTGGAGTCGCTCCCTTGCTTGAAAAAAACACCTGAACACCAATAGACAAAACACATAGAGTATACAAAAATATGTGCATTATATACGTAAAAATATGTAAATACATAGCAAATTTCAAATAACATAATAATCTTAATCATAATACATAGAAATTCACAATCCTCAAAGGAGAAGAAAAAAAAACAAAAAAACAAAAAAAAAAACAGACTCAATACTCAATTAAGTATTGAGTCTGTTTTTTTTTTCTTCTCCTTTGAGGATTGTGAATTTCTATTTATTATGATTAAGATTATCATGTTATTTGAAATTTTCTATGTATTTACATATTTTTACGTATATAATGCACATATTTTTGAATACTCTATGTGTTTTGTCCATTGGTGTTCAGGTGTTTTTTTTCAAGCAAGGGAGCCACTCCACCGGTAATTTGAGGGCTTAATTGCCTGCCTCTTTGATTACACACATGTGTGGAGTCTCTCGGTTGGTTGAGAATGTTTATAACTAGTCTGCAATTCATTTTGTCTTATGCCTCTGAATAAGAACCTGTTGTGAGGTTCGAAACGCGTAAGGCATGGGGGTCTTCTTCCCCTTTCTGTTTTTATTATGAAAATATGAGAATAAAGTTTTTCCAAGGTTTTTATCAAGTCTTCAGTGCCGAATCTTCCTTCTCTTCTTATGAGTATAATGTAACTCTTTTTTCGTATCTTTCAGGTTACATCGGGGGCTTATCTACAGCATTGCAGAATGCTGTAGATAGGCCCCTGATGGCTGTGGCCGCAGCTTATAGGCCAAAAATGGGGTGACAGATTCCCTTTAATGAATAGCTGAATAAAATTGCATGTTTATTTTTTTTTAATAAAATTACATGTGATGGATTATTCATCAATGTTTTTAGCGCACTAGTATTCCCACTCTTTGCCTCTGTATTAATTTGGAGGCACATAGATACAGTTTGGCCCCACTTCTTTGTGAGATGTATTACTCATCCATACAACATGGATGATATAGTTATGCGCAGAAACGCCTGAATTATTTTGTGAGTTTAACGTAAGTAATACACAAAGTAACATACAAAAGATTACTAAAATCTCATGTGTAATAAAAAAATGATTCCCAACTTAAATATTCAAAATGTATTCAAATGATGCTGATAATCTGTAATTTTCATTTGCTGCTTGTTTTACTTCCTTATTTGGTCTTACTGAAGCTTTGTCTTATTTTCCTGATTACTTCCAGGGAGGTTTTAGGTTTTATGTTAAGTAATTAAAACTGCAGCAGCAGGACTGCTCACTTCATATTGTAGTAGAAAATCTAAATGCAATTTCTCTTGTGTTGAAAGCAGAAATTAATGATCCTACGTAATTAAAATCAAATGATTAATTAAGAAAAAAGATTGCATATGTGCACACTGCGATAGATATAAGTACAATGTGTTTAAGCACTAGAAGAAAACAAAGGAAAGAAAGAGAAACAACAAAATAATTTATAAGCAGCAAATATATAAAGTGGCATGTAAAAGCCTGGACACAACTAGTCAAAATTACTGTTATTGTCAACAGTTAAAAAAGTTGAAGATGAAATTATCCCTAAAAGAGCTAAAGTTAAAGATGACACATTTCCTTTGTATTTTAGGTAAAAAAATATGTATATTCATTTTTTACATTTTAAAAATTTCAAAAATGTTAATGGGCTGAAGCAAAAGTTTGCTCACGCTTGGATATTTATGTGCTCAGATAATTTTGATCAAGGTTTCAGGGTTATGACTTGTTCTCTATCATCATTAGAGAAAAGGCCAGGTGATGCAAATTTCCCAGCTTTATAAAAACCCAACCTCCTCCAACCTTATGCCAAACACAGCAGCCATGGGTTCTTCTAAGCAGCTGTCTAGCAGTCTGATAATTAAAATGGTGGAGGGCCACAAAGCAGGAAACAGCCATAAGAAAACAGCAAAGCTTTTTGAAGTTGTCCTTTCCTCAGTTCAAAATGTAATTAAGAAATGGCAGTTAATAGGATTAGTGTAGGTCAAGATAAAGCTTCAAAGAATAAGCAAAATTTCAGTGAGAGCTGCTCGTAGGATTGCTAGAGAGGCAAATCAGAACCCTGCTTGACTGCAAAAGATCTTCAGAAAGATTTAAGAGGCTCTGGAGATGTGGTACATTGTTCAACTGTTCAGAGACACTTGCACAAATATGGTCTTCATGGATGAGTCATCAGAAGAAACTCTCTCCTGTGTCCTCACCATAAAATTCAGCATCAGAAGTTTTTAGAAGGACATCTAACCAAGCCTTTTGAAAATAAGTTCTGTGGACCGATGAGGTTAAAATAGAACTTTTTAGCCACAATGATCAAAAGTTTGTATGGAGAAAAAAGGATACAGAATTTTAGGAAAAGAAAACTTGCCAACCATTATGCATAGGGGTGGATCAATCATGCTTTGGGGTTGTGTTGAAGACAATGGCACAGGAACATTTCACGGGTATAGGGAAGAATAGATTCAATGAAATTTCAAAAAATTATTGTTGCAAACATAACACCAACTGTAAAAAAGCTGAAGTTGGAAAGAGGATGGCTTCTACAAATGGATAATGATCCTAAACACACATCAAAATCCATAATACACTACCTCAAAAGGCGAACATCATTGAAAGTCTGTGGCTACACCTCAAAATGAGGTGACCCAGAAATCTCATAGAACTGTCCATGTAGTCCAAAAAGCAAGTGCAACAGAGATTTGCACTGCTGCAGCAACAATGTCCAAAACTTTTTGTATGTATCCAGTCCACTACTTGGCTTCTTAGCCCAGGGCCCATGGTTGCCATCCCATTGAAAAAACAGAGCAAATGTCCATGCACAGAAAAAGAGAAGAGGGCTGCACTTACTGTCCCTTTAAAAATCCACTTTATTGAGGCAGTTTAAAACATACAGGACATGAGAATTTCATGCAGAATGAGCAGGACAACGATTGTTTCGTACAAATGCGCTTCTAATTGATTACAATTGATTATATATCAGTTAATATTAAAGTTTTCCAATCTTAATGTTTTGTCTTACATAGGCTAGCAGAAGTAAAAAATAGCAAACTGATCTATGACTCTCCCTCCTCAGGTCCAGCAATGCTTCTATGACGCTACTTCGGTGATTGTTTTCAGTGGTGACATCATGAATACAGCACATATCACCTCTGCAGCTAAATACTGAGATCAAATGTTCTCCAGATGTAGACGACATAAAATGCTAAACATGTGGTCAAAATTGTTGGTACCCCTTATTTAATGATAGAAAAACCCACAATGGTGACATAAATAACTTGAATCTGACAGAAGTAATAATAGATAAAAAATCTATGAAAATGAACAAATGAAAGTCAAACATTGCTTTTCAACCATGTGGAGCGCCCCACAGGGCCTTGGGGTACTCAGACTGGGCCAGTCAGTTCTATGGGGGATGTCACGGCAGCAGTGACCCGGTCTGTGGCCCTGGGTGTCCAGTAAAATTAATAAATGATGATGATAATAGGGTAATTTGTAGGGGAAATAGTTTGTGATGCCACCCGTAGTATTTGGCAAGGGTAGCCAATGCTGCAATGCAGATCCTCTGAGATGGTGATAGGGCAGCAAAGATGGTTAAGCTCTCCATGGGCAGAGTTGTGTCCCAGGGCAGTTAGGATGTTAAAAGTGATGATAGTGGCTGTTTTGGTGAGTGTGTTGAAGGGCATGTGAGACGTGAATGACTCAGCTGACACAGCAGGGTGCAGTTTCCGATGCTTTACTCACAGTTCACTTGTGCACAGATGCCCACTTAGTGCCATGTCCTCCAAGTGAGGGGTCCAGCAAAATCCCAGATAGATTGGGATACAGCTTTCCAGGACTCCCTTCTGTGTATTTCTCTTCTGGCAGTCTCACTGTGCTGGTTTTCGCCCTCCTGCCCAGCACCTTCACAAACAGTGTCCCAAGCCAGCAGCCGCAGATCTTGTCGGTCAACATCCCCTGAGTCCCCTTGCTCCTATATATGGCTGCCTTTTCGGCAAGGGAACGTGGTTATGGCTGAGGTACGTTCAATTACCTCAGCCTCCAGCTTGCTAGCTGAGTCTTGTAGTCTTCCACTAGTCTTAGGGGTCTGCTCCCCCACTGCGACCTGGTCCGTCAACTTCTGGATACAGGCCCCACGGGTGGCCTCCACACTTCCCGTACCCCAAGGACCCCTTCTGTCCTCCCGGGAGCTTCCTTCAGGTTCCCCTCACAACTCTCTCTCCAGCTCTTCCTACGGCACTCCTTTTCCTTCTCTGTCTCCTCACGTTCTGTCACCTGTTGTCTTCAGTTGGCTCCCGTTTCCCTGACAACTAACGCTTAATAAGCTCCTCCCCTTTTCCCTACCTTTCCCATCCACTTCCCAACACCCTTTCCTTGCCAGCCTGGGATGAGGCCATCCTCCCTAAGGGTACACCCAGATGCCCTGACTGAACTGGTGTGTGTTGGGTGCGAGTGTTAGAGTCCTGGGTAGTGCTCCCTCCTTACCTGAGAGTGGGATACCACACCTCTGGGTGAGGTGCTGTACCTCTGTAGTGACTGGACCCTCAGGGGCACCACACATGCTTCCACAGAATTTAAAAAAATAAAACTCATGAAATAGGCCTGAACAGAAATGATGGTACCCTTAATTTAATATTTTGTTGCACAACCTTTTGAGGCAAGCAATGCAATCAAACAATTCCTCTAACTGTCAATGAGACTTCTACACCTCTCGACAGGTATTTTGACCCGCTCCTCAATACCAGGATCGGAATGGGGCCATGCATACTAGAACAAGATGGGGACCCTGCACACCAATATAGTGATGAGAGCGATCATTCCTGCAAGGTTAAGGGTGAGGGTGACCATTCCTACCAGGATAGGGATGAGGGGGCCATGCATATGAGGCTAGGGATGAGGAAGCATGCATACAAGGATGGGGATGAGGGCCATTTGTATCAGGATAGGAATAAGGAGGTAATGCATACCAGGATAGGGATGAGGGGCCATGTGTATCAGGATGGAGATGAGGGGACCACAGTTTCTTTTTTTACTAATTTCCGCCTCTAAAGCCTAGGTGCGTCTTATGGTCCGGTGCGTCTTATTGTCCAAAAAATACAGCGTATAAAGGATTAATGTAAGTTACTGAAATACTGTTAAAAATACATTAATAAACATACTGCTAATTATATATTCATAATCATCATCATGCCAGGTCTCATATTGTACTATAAAATTCTCAAATTTTACAAGAATATTTAGAATTGAGAGTCCTCAGTGGTTGATACCTTTTATTGGCTAACTGAAAAGTAATAATTTAGATTACTTGTATTAAAAGGTAACTTCAAGTCTCAGAGAGAGAGAAGAATCTCTGAGTACAAATTTATGAAAACTTTCGACCATTCAGTGCAGGCATGAATGTGTCGCATGGATTTATGTCTTTTTACATCAATTAAGGAATTTTCTCATCAGACCTTCTGGTGTCATCACAACACAGAACCAGACAGCAATCAGAGGGCAATAAAACCTTCACACTGCTTATCTATGAACTGGTCCAATATTTATTATTTATGCTTATCCCTTTCCCATAATGACTATTCCGCTTCACATCACTTGTCTAGCTATTGCGTTATTTCTGTGCTGTCTTGTGTATAAATATGTGATTCTTCAGATTTTATATTAGTCTAGCCTGATGAAGAGACCTGCGTAGCCTCGAAAGCTTGCAATTTGTTACCATCTTTTCAGTTAGCCATTAAAAGGTATCAACCACTGAGGACTCTCAATTCTAAATATTCTTCTATCTACTGGCTAACACTGTACAAAGTTATATATCTTTCCTGTATCAAATTTTACAATGCAGTTTTAAGACATCTGTAGACTGTGATGCTATTTTACATTGGCACAATTTTTATAAGCTGCATTATACATTTTTTAGGTATGTCTTCAAGGACAGAAGAGTTCTATAGCACTTTGCTTTGCAACATTCAGTTAAATGGTGTTGTTGCAACATCATAACACCATTAACCACCTTTGCAGAACCCTCCATGACCCTTCGGAAGTCTGACTCAGTGTGACAGGACTGAAGTTTCAAATGCTAGCAGGTATCGGAAAATGCGGAGGAAATGGGCGGGTGGTGGTGAGTAGTGGAGGAGCTGGAGAGGTGAATAGTGAGGTGAGTATAAGTCTTTTTTTTATTTGTTAACTGTTTGATGGCACTAAATGGTTCAGAAAAATGGCAGCTAGAGGCTGCCATTTTGCTGAATTTTTGCAGAAGGAAATTGCAAGTAATTTACATTTTTGCAAATGCGGATTTTTGTAAAAATGGAGCAGAACTCAATTTCACTTGAATTTATTCACTCATCTCCAATATTAACCTGTTACTCAAATATAGATGACTATGTTGAGATTTTGCCCATGTACATTTACCTTATAGTTTAATTCCATCTGCAGACATGTGAAAAATAGTTTACACACAAAATATTTACTGTATATATATATATAAATTACTATTAACAAATTAACAATGACAGACTGGAACAGGGGGGAGAGTCTACAGGGTAATGGGAAGGAGAAAGTAAGTTGAGGGTTTGCAGTAGCACCGGTGGTGATGAGGTACAGCAAGGTCATTGCAGGCTTTAAGCTTTCTTGAAGAGATGGGTTTTCAAGTTCTATCTGAAAGTTTTGAATGTGGTGGATAATCTGATATGTTGGTGTACGGAATTTCAGAAGATAGGGGATGCTTGGCAAAAGTCTTGGATGTGATTACAGGAGGAACATATAAGTGTCGAGGAGAGAAGGAAGTGTGGCACCCCTGAGGCTCAGTCGCCACAGAGGTACTGCACCTTCTCCTAAGGTGTAGTGCTCCACCATCCAGGTAAGGTGGGAACTCCTTTCCACGCTCCAACACTCGCACCCCACACAACAGGGTAGTTCTGCACAACCACATTGCAGCTCAGTGCTTAGAGAGTAGCAGAGCACCTCTGGTGATTCCCTGCTTGGAACACTGGATGTGCTGGGAGGTGGGTGTAGTTGAGATATATAAAAGAGTGGGAAAGTGTAGGATTAGAGGTTCAGTCTGGCAGAAGGTCTGGCGGGTAAGAAGTCACTCAGACAGGAGTGAGGATCCCTGGAAGAAGGGATGGAGGAAGGAGTGCTGCAGCTGCCTCAGTGATCTGAGCCAGCTGGCACGGGAAAGGGAAAGAAGGAGAAAGACGTAGAACTGCAACCTAAGCTTCCATAAGAGAGAGAAAGATCAGTACGGAACGAAGGAGTAAGGAGAACAGAGAGGACGTGGGTTGGAAGAGGAACCCTGCCTATAGGTTCTCAGCTCAAGGCCGGGGCCCGGTCCTTGAGATTGTATGGACACTTATGGTTCTGCAGCAGACACCGGTGGAGTAGTTCTCTGTAAATGCACTACTTCCATCTAAGATTTGGGGCACAACAGCAACTGATTAGAGAGCCGGGACTCAGGAGAAGGGAGTCCCCGAAGCAGGCTACAGCTGTCTGCCATACGAGTAGAGTTCTTGGGAACATCTGACAGGAGGATCTCCAGGGTTCCACGGTACTGGAGATCTTCACACTTTAAGGCGCAATAGAGGAGTCGTTCAGGAAAGGTACATGTTGGCGGAGTGTTGGAAAGGAGCTTCCCATCTGGCCTGATGGTTGGCTTATTCTCTGGCCCGGAGGACACTGTCCTGAGGCAGGCACCCTTGTGAACCGCAGACTGTGAGTAAAGCTTTGGAACTGCAAGCCTCGGTGTCCTCCATTCATTCTTGCACCAACCTGCTCAGCACTGCTACATCTGGGTACCATTCTTTACACTGCCTGCGCCTTTCCACAACCATTACAACTACACTGCCCTGGGACATCAGCCCTGCCTGTGGAGGGCTATACCATCACTGTTGCACCATACCATCTGTCCCAGAGGATCTGTCTGCAGCGTCGGCTTAACACCTCCCTTGCTGAGCACCACAGGTGGCGTCACAAACTATTCCATTCCATTAACTACATTTCCCCATTACTTGGGCGCCCAGGGCCATGGACCGGGTCACCGCTGCTGTGACACATTCCCCTGACACTGGCCCGGTACAGAGTACCCCACAGCCCTGGGGGGGCAACCCAACTTGGCATCACGAACAGGATGACGAGACCCGATGCCATCGGGTTCTGTGTGCCTGAGATTTGTTGGACTTTGAACTTTTGAAAATGTGTGGAAGACCCAATTGAATGGTCTGTGACATGAATATTAAACATGGCCACTGGCGTGGCGAAGAAGGGCTTGAAGAGATAGGAGGTCCTAGGAAAAGACCGCAAAGAGTCTTGGGCCTCCCCTGCCTGAATTACTATGTGACAGCTCAATGGCCCACCCCCCGAGGGGTTCGTATACTGGCTTGGTATGGAGGCGCTGGAAGAAGATGCCGCCCCCAGAAGGAGGGGCAGAAGAAGCCAGTGGCGGGAAAGGGGCCAAGGCAGGAAGAAGAACGCCAGAACGCCATTTTGGAGAGTGAGGTAAGGAGGCCTGTAGAGCGCGCGGAGGTTAAGACGGATCTCCCCGGCGCCATGGCTGAAGGCTCCGACCCTGTAACAGAGATGAACCGCCAGCAGCTAGAGGACAAAATTGCCCAGCTGACGCGCCGCCTGCAACTGAGGCAGGAAGCACTATGGACACTGAATCTGCAGCATGCCCAGGAGGGGCCCACACCTGCGGTACCCGCAACACTGCTACCAGCCGCTGCTGCACCCGACCTTTTCCCAGCAGACCATGTGGAGCCTGCGACCGTTGCCATGTCACTGGCAGCGTGCCCTGTTCCCTCTCTGCTGCTACTATAGGAGGAGTTATACACAGCCCAGGGAGCTGAAGTGGAGGAAGAGAAGCCCCTGCCCGGACCTGACGCGGCTGCGCTGGTCCCGCCAGCGACCCCCACGGAGCCGGAGCTGCCATTGGCTCCACCGCTGTCCCCGGTGTCTCACCGGGCAGCGCCCGTTGCCACCATGTCTGCACCGGAGCGGAGGCCACACCGCCAGGAGGCAGCAGGTATATACCCCGGCCCTCCTAATGGGTTGACCTCTGAATTCACGTTGTCTGAGGTGGGTTTGCGGCAACTCGAATTGGGGAAGTTGGAAGAGTCCGCTGGGAGCGCTAGTCAGTCGGAGATGGGGCGGTGGAAGAGGTCCCTACTGAGAAGGGTACAGCTGGAACAAGCGCGCACGATTCAACATCTTCAGGGAATAGATGAGCCTCAGTCACTTTGGTAAAGTGACCTCGGGATCCCTTCGCTGCCGAACCCTTGTATAGTTGCTTATCAGCGCTGACAAGCTGCCGAAGCCCTTGGTGCTAGGCCTCGTACCAGAGCAGCGGAATCACCTATTGAGGAGGAACAGTTGATGGGCATTGAGATGCATCATGGGTTACCTTTGCCACAGCTTCAGTGCCCTATAGCCAGAAACCAGAATCAAGATGAAGATACCACATCTGGTAGCGGTACCCAATCAGCTTCCAGAACTCCAGGAGAGGACCAGCATTAGTGAATTTACAGTAACTCTCATGACCCAGGAGGGTTTGTTTAGCACCGTTGTGCCTTTTTGTTTGCTCATCATGGTTTAATTTTTGTTTTTTCCAAAGTTGCCCTGTTTGATTGGCAGCGTTTCTGCACTTGGAACTGAAGAGATCATAAACGCTGTATGATCCAAAACTTTTATTGTAAATAGTTGCACCTCTTTAGGTGCCCTCTCTTGGTTTTACATAAGGACACTTTGTGAAGATGATATCAAGGTTTTACATAAGGACACTTTGCGAAGATGATGTCTACTTCAAAGGACACTGCAGGAGATCCCGGCTGGGAGCGGTGTCCAGCACTTACAAGAATAATTGTTGCTGAAAGTTTTAATGCAAAGTATTTTTGATAATGATGTATCTTATGAGTATAATAGCAACTAGGAAATGGCTTTTATATAGAGTGAGAAATGTTTTGATATGAGAAGGTTTAAATAAAGAGTTGAAAATGTGAATAGTGAACCAGGTATCACAGGTGTCATTTGAAAGAGAATAGAAAATGTACACTAGAAAGAGAAAGGGAACGTGTACTAGAGAAGGAAAGCTGAATAATACTGGAGTGACAGTGAGTCACAGATAATAGCACTTAGAATTGCGTAAAGTATGAAGAATTGCACTTTTTGACTTGAAATTTAGACAGTTAATAAAGAATTGTTGTAACGTTCAAGAAACAATGCCTCCTATATTAGGAAGTTTAGGGTAAGAAATGATTATGCAGCATTATAAAAATTTTGCATGTTCCTGTACTGTCAACTTTATTGTCTTGCAGCCCGCGGATGTGCTGTGCTTAATGGGGGGGTATGTGGCGCCCCTGAGGCTCAGTCACCACGGAGGTACTGCACCTTCTCCTATGGTGTAGTGCTCCACCATCCAGGTAAGGTGGGAACTCCTTTCCATGCTCCAACACTCGCACCCCACACAACAGGGTAGTTCTACACAACCACATTGTGGCTCAGTACTTAGAGAGTAGCAGAGCACCTCTGGTGGTTCCCTGCTTGGAACACTGGATGTGCTGGGAGGTGGGTGGATTTGAGATATATAAAAGAGTGGGAAAGTGTAGGATTAGAGGTTCAGTCTGGCAGAAGGTCTGGTGGGTAAGAAGTCACTCAGACAGGAGTGAGGATCCCTGGAAGAAGGGATGGAGGAAGGAGTGCTGCAGCTGCCTCAGTGATCTGAGCCAGCTGGCACGGGAAAGGGAAAGAAGGAGAAAGATGTAGAACTGCAACCTCAGCTTCCATAAGAGAGAGAAAGATCAGTACGGAACGAAGGAGTAAGGAGAACAGAGAGGACGTGGGTTGGAAGAGGAACCCTGCCTATAGGTTCTCAGCGCAAGGCCGGGGCCCGGTCCCCGAGGTTGTATGGACACTTATGGTTCTGCAGCCGTCACCGGTGAAGTAGTTGGCTGTAAATACACTACTCCTATCTAAGACTTGGGGCACAACAGCAACTGATTAGAGAGCCAGGACTCAGGAGAAGGGAGTCCCAGAAGCAGGCTACAGTTATGTGCCATACGAGTAGAGTTCTTGGAACATCTGACAGGAGGAACTCCAGGGTACCACGGTACTGGAGATCTTCACACTTTAAGGCACAATAGAGGAGTCATTCAGGAAAGGTAAATGTTGGCAGAGTGATGGAGAGGAGCTTCCCATCTGGCCTGGAGGTTGGCTGAGTCTCTGGCCCGGAGGATACGGTCCAGAGGCAGGCACCCTTGTGAACAGCAGACTGTGAGTAAAGCTTTGGAGCTGCAAGCCTCGGTGTCCTCCATTCATTCTTGCACCAACCTGCTCAGCACCGCTACATCTGGGTACCATTCTTTGCACTGCCTGCGCCTTTCCACAACCATTACAACTACACTACCCTAGAACATCAGCCCTGCCTGTGGAGGGCTATACCATCACTGCTGCACCATACCATCTGTCCCAGAGGATCTGTCTGCGGCGTCGGCTTAACACCTCCCTTGCCGAGCACCACAGGTGGCATCACGAACTATTCCATTCCATTAAATACATTTTCCCATTACTTGGGCGCCCAGGGCCATGGACCGGGTCACCGCTGCTGTGACACATTCCCCTGACACCGACCCGGTACAGAGTACTCCACAGCCCTGGGGGGCGACCCAGAAGTCTTGGGAGGACCGGAGAATATGTGTGGGAAGATATTGGGATATTACTTTAGAGATATATGGAGATTATAAATAGCTTTGTAGCTCAATGTTTTGGAAGCCAATGAAGGGATTTGCAGATGGGAAAAGCAAAAGAATAGCGAGTAGAGAGGTGCATTCAGCTGGCAGCGGAGTTAAGGATGGACTGGCAAGATGTGAGATTGTTAACTGGGAGGCCACAGACAAATATATTGCAGTAGCTGAGGAGGGAGATGATGAGACTAACTAACATTTAAGTAGATTCAGAGTTGAGAAAAGGAAAGATTCTGGAAATATGTTTGAGTTGGAGGCTGCAGAAGGTTGTAAGAGCTTGGATGTATGATTTGATAGACAAGGCAGAGCCAATGGTTACCCTGAGGCAGCGGACTTCTGGCACATGGGAAAGCATGATGTCATTTATTGTGAAAGAAAGATCTTGGAAGGGAGTTAAGTAGGATGGAGGAAAGATGATGAGTTTGTTTTCTTCCACATTGAGCTTTAGAATAATGAGAAGGAGTTGATAGACATTCTGGACAGCAGACAGTTCGCATCTGTGCCAGAGAGGTAGATCTGAGTGTCATCAGCATAAACGTAGTACTGAAAGCCATGTGACTTAATGAGATTTCCCAGGCCAAATATATTGAAGGAGAAGAAAAGGTGTCCCAGGACACAGCCTTGAGGGACACCAACGGAGAGGGTAGAATGAGGAGGCAGTATGGGAAAGGGGGAAGCTAGATGTGCGGTTAGTAAGGTGTAAGCATTTCCAGGTGAGGGCTAGGTCTTTGATTCCAAGGGAAGAGAGCATTTATAGTATGAGAGAGTGGTCACCTGTATCAAAGACAGAGAACAGGTCTAGAAGGAGAAGTATAGATAATTGTCTGTTAATAAGTCATTAGTAATTTTGGTTAGGGCAGTTTTGATGAATGTGAGTCGGGATGAAAGTTCAATGTGGACTTGCTGATCGCAGAGTTTGGAGGCAAAAGGAAGCAGCAATAGTTGGATGCAGAGGTTGTGTCAAAGGATGGTTTCTTCTGGATAGGTGTGATCATTGCATATTTTAAAGCAGAAGGAAAAAGTACCAGAAATTATTGATAAGTTGAAGAGATGGATGGTGAAGTTGGAGAGGTGGTGAGATGGGATGGGGTCAAGTGCCCAAGTGGTGAGGTGCATATAACCTTCTATTTCTTTATTAATAATATAGCAGAGGAAAAGTAGGGTTAACCAGATTTTATACTGAAAAGTACTGTATATAGCTATTATTAAGAGAACCCATGCATTGTAATTATTACATATGGCATGCTACTTTTAATATGAGTTTGTGCTTACTTTTATTTTCACATTAGCCAGTTGTTTTCAGTTGTTTTGTGATATAGAAATGGTGTCTTTCGTTACTTGATCAATTTGGGTGATTAGATTTTAAGAGCTATCTGGTCAAATTTGATCACTAAAGTTCCATAATGTTACTATGTAATGATTTCTGTCATTGATAAAGGATTATTAAAGTCATAATTCAGTTCAGAAGAGATAAAGAGATGGATTATGAATAACGAAATAAAAGGAAAAACAACTACAAGAAAATGCTGTACTAAACAGCTAAATGTCATCTAGTGTAGACTCTAGAACCGTTATTACTTTAGTTTATTACTACATGCATTTTAGTGTGTCAGTCCTTTCCATTTTATTAAGTAGATTTCCAGAGGGTGTTCAGTCAGTTCAGAAGTTAATGTCATGCAGACTAGTGATTTTATTTTTAGGATCATCAGTTCTAATGGTTTTTCAGTTCATTCGTCATTTTATGTATGCAACAGACATATTGACATGCAATTATTGGTGTTGCAAACTCTATTGTTCTCAATAGGAATTTTCATGAATGAGGAGCTTCTCATTATGATCACATGTTATATTATAATGACACAGGTTTGGTTATTCCTTTGTCCTATGGTTTGTCAAAAAATATAGAATATATACAGTACTATGGAAAAATTTTAGGCTTATGTGGAAATAATGCTGCAAAGTATGAATAATTTCAATAATGGAATTGTTAATAGTTTATTTTTCATTAATTAAGAAAATGTTGAGTGAGTGAACAAAAGAGAAATCTGAATAAAAACAGTATTGGTTTGACCATCCTTTTTTCGCCAAGTTCTAACTTCATTCATTTTCTGGAATTCATTCTATGGTGCAAGTGATGATTAAAAAATTATACTAGTACGTAATTTCCAAAGCTCTCCAAAGAGGACTACAGATCACATTTATTATTAAAGTCATGAATATGGGCGTATCATACACAAATATAGGTGTCATGATCCAGGGCGGGTTTTTGCTTCTATCCAGTCCTGGATAGAAAGGGGTTAATCTAATATGCCTCTTTCTGTGGTTAGGGTGGCTATTTTGTTGCTATCTGACCGAGGTCCGCTGTCGTTGATAGTTCTGGTCCCTCGGCTTGAGCAGCTGACCTAAGTGACTCTGTGGGTATCGTTGTGCCTCTGTATGCGTGACCCCTGTTGTGTGTATGACCCTGCTTGTTCCCTGACCTGCGTTTCCATCCTCTGTTTTGATACAGTTTAGCTTTTCCCGGATTTCTGACCCCTGGGCTCGTCCCTGACCACTCCTCCATTTTTCCTCCTGGTTACTGCACTCCCGTCTAGTTTCGCCCCATTGGCTTGTTTTTGCTACATGCTCATCTCACCCCTGGTATTTCCATGTTCTGGTTTGGCCCCCGTTCCTCTGCCTCATCTCTGCCAGTGCGTCCATCTTCCCTCCAGGTGCCGCGCTGCCACAGCACTAAGCAGCACGGACCACGCTTTCTGGTAGGTCCTCACTCTCCAGGTGCTGCTCCCTCCAGCGCTGCAGCGCCCCAAGGGGACTACCTCCGTTATCATGGTTGGTTAGCCATGACAACAGGCATTTCTTACATCAGAGCAAATAGCAGAATACATTACTGTATAATAAGTCATTCAACCTGAGTAGTTCTTTGTTTCAGTAAATTATCATGCATACCACCACACTCTGAGATTTTGACATGCCTGAAGATGCTAACTCCTGCCTTACCCTAACACCTTCAAAACCACATCAAATTATCAGTTCTAGTTACATTTGTCTACAATTTTTTAAGAAACTCAAAAAGGAGATTGTTCCAAACACTTTTGCGAAATAACCTCAGATCTTCTTTGAATGTAGATTTGCCAAATCCTTCTGTCTCTTCATCTAATCCTAGACAGGCTCTATGATGTTGAGATCAGGGCTCTGTAGGGGCCATATCATTAGTTCAAGTACTCCTTATTCTCCTTTATCCTGAAGACAGTTCAAAATGACATTGGCTGTATGTTTGGGGTCATTGTCCTACTGCAGAATAAATTTGGAGCCATTTAGATGCCTCCCTGATGGTGTTGCATGATGTATAATTATCTGCCTGTATTATTAGCATTGAGGACATCAAGAAATGGGCAATATCGCCTATGTCTACATACACTCTGGGCTTGGACTTACATGCATACTCAGGGGCGGTCGAGCCTAGTTGTGGCTTGAAGTCCGAGCCTAGAATGAAAATACCTGGAATTTCAGCATGTAGCAGTTGTAAGGACCATACTATTGAGAGGAAGCAGCTACATGGCTGTATGGTGAGTTGTAGGGTTGGTATTATAATCATTTTTAACCTGTTGACTGCTCTCTACAATTTAGAAAAATGGTGACTCACAAAAACAAATCTGCATTCTAGACAATATGGATTTTTGTAAAATTTGAGTAGAATTCAATTCTAGTTGAATAAGTTATTCCAACTCTGGAATTGAATACATCGATCAAATTATGATACCTTTAGGATTAATAGAGTTTGTTACTATAACTGAAAAATTTAAAATTACCAAACAATACTTTTTTTCAAAAAATCTGTAATTAAAACATGTAGTAAAAAAGTAAACATATTAAAGGGGTCTTCCGGGCTTTTCACATAATCTCAGTGCATATCTGGGCTGCAGAATGTTGACAATAGGTAATTTACCTTCTGTGGCCAGTTTGCAGGGTTTGCTAGATATCATCTCTTGCTTGTAAGAAAAACGTCCAGGGGGGGTGTGTTCTGGCATTGAAAAGAGAACTGGTTGTTTCCTCCTCACTAGTTTCACTTTCCATAGATCACTGTTCAGCGTGTGTCTGGGGGAGGAGCAGCTGGGTTGTCCTGCTCTCTGCACTGAGGCTGCTAGAGGGGGAGGATTTGTTACTGTGTGAGGAGGGATAGGCTTGTTCATGTGGTCAGGGAGGGCCTGTTGCTATGGAGGTTGGGGTTGTTGCTACAAACGGCATGTTTTTAGTAGAGTAGGAGGAAATGACCAGTTCTCATTTCAATGCCAAAACACACCCCCCCTGGACGTTTTTATTACAAGCAAGAGATGATAACTAGCAAACCCTGCAAACTGGCCACAGAAGGTAAATTACTTATTGTCAGCATTCTGCAGCCCAGAA
Source organism: Dendrobates tinctorius (assembly GCF_039654945.1). Lineage (NCBI taxonomy): Eukaryota > Metazoa > Chordata > Amphibia > Anura > Dendrobatidae > Dendrobates > Dendrobates tinctorius. Next base: position 13,655,989 of record NW_027361750.1, on the reverse strand, counting down.
ATGCACTGAGATTATGTGAAAAGCCCGGACAACCCCTTTAAGTTCAAAACTAGACTTTAAAATTCTCAGAAACTATAATAAGAAAATAGGTGCTTCTAAAGTTTATAATATTCTATTGTTACAAGCTGCAAGGAAATTTTCAAATTAAAGGATGAAAAATGGACTAAGGTGCTTCCTTTGCTGTCAGTAAGGGACAGGATAAAAACTAAACGAAACTAACGAAATACTATATAGGTTTTTCTAAGCTAGGAAGACACAGTAGTTTACACTTTCATTCTAAGCAGAGTATATTGTATCATGTATATTATGCAAAATTGGTTATTGGAAGAAGAAGTGTTATAACTAGAGATGAGCGACTTTACCTTTTTTCGGGTCGAATCGGGTTTCACGAAACCCGACTTTCACAAAAATCGGGTAGAACGAAATCGGCCGACTATTGTGAAAAGTCGAAGTCCGACTAAAACACGAAACCCAATGTAAGTCAATGGGGAAGAAAAGTCGGCAGTGAGTGGAGGACAGGAAACACACCTAGAGTGCCCATTTTAATGCCGAAAACATCAATTCTTATTCCTTAAGCTTGTCAACCTTAATTTACTTTATAATAATAGTTAGGCATTGAAAACTGGGGGTTATTTGGCTAAAGTTGTGGGGGGGTAGTGCTGGCTCCAGATTTTTGTGGGCCCAGGGCCAAAGAGTGTCACTGGGCTCCTTTAACACATGCCACAATTCATGATCCTCTGATATGGCAGAGAAATAGCGGTATAGTACAATGAAAAATACTTCACTTCTTACATCACATGACTGATATCCATTTTAAATTTTCCAATAGCTCCAAAAACAGACAGTATATTCCTCCATACAGTATTATGGCCACCGCATAGTGCGTGATACAGAGAAATGAGGCCCATATATTTCTCCATACAGAATCATTGGTCCCATATAATGTTCCATACAGTATATGATGAGCTCCACAAAATGCTACAGTATATGTTGTTCACCATGGATGAAGCTCCAGTGTCTTATGGGCCCAAATAATGCTCAATATATAATGGGCCCCATTTCTAATGCTCCGGTGTATAATGGGCCCTGTAAATGCTGCTCCATTGACTGATGTCCACCTTTGGAATGCTCCAGTGTATGGTGGGCCCCAGATATCATTTTCCAGAGTATTGTGCTCCCCAAAAATTGCTCCCAACATTTAAAACAATCTAATAAGTCTCCTTGCTAGGGAATCCCTGTACTCTGGACTCCTCGTAGTCCCCATCTTCCATCTCTCTGCACTTGGACTGTTTAGGCAGAGGGCGTACAGACATGATGTCATCGTGCTCTTTGACCAGAATGTCACTGTAAGGAAAAGTGTTTGGTTTCCGGGGGCAGTATTTTTGCAAAGCTGCACCTTAAAGGAATGTCCAGAAGGGCACCACCTGGAGTGGAGCCTGCAGCTTAATTGGACTCAACACGGGCAACCTCAACCATGCCACCCACAAAAAAGCTGCACAGATTGCAAGCTTAATTCCATTAACGAATGAGACTCAAGCATGCCCCCGCGGTCCATGTCCAGCTTACTAGAGGGACACGCAAGGCTCTGGCACACGAGATCTGCCAATAACAGGTTCTGTCATGCCCTTACATGTCCGGGGCTGCACTCTTGCTACAATGAAAGGACCAGCGTGTATCACTTACAGGTGTGGATAACACGCTGAACCCCGTTAGTGATGGGGATCTGGGATTACAATTCTTCCCCGCGAACAAGCATTTCCCAGTAAGTGCAGGTCAACCGTAATTCCGGAATTAGGCCTAAACGGCATTCCAGAAAGAATGTGAAAAAATTAAGTGTCCAAACCACAGTTGCTGTAGCTTGCTTAACAGCTGGGCTCCTCTGCTGAGTAGCACACAGTTCTTACATAAACAGGTGGCATAGCTTGGTTCACGGGTGGGCTCCTCTTCTGAGTAGCAGACACAGTTACTAGGCCCAAAAGGATTTTCAGGACAATATGCGGTAAAAAATTATTAGAAACACACACGGTGTTGCTCCTTCACAGGTGTACTACACCGCTGGCTACCAGACACCGCTACTATGCCCTAAAACTGTCTATTATCATTGAAAACCATTATTAATGTGAAAAAAAATACGCTTTTGTTTAACGAAACGTTCTCGAACGGAAACTCAAACGGCCGAATTTTAATCAAAGTGTTGTAGTTCGACAAACGGATAAAACACCGCCCAAAACAGCTGGAATTTGAACTTAGCCAACAGTTCCACTCAAACACCACTCATCTGTAATCAGGAGGCAGACTCAGGCGGTCTCAGGCACAGTATGAATTCAACAAGATTGCAGAAAGTTGAGAAAGGGTACAGTATCACCGGATAACAGGTATATATAGCATAGTTTAAACATTTAAAATCTCCGTGTTTATTTCCGGAGTCTGACAAAGACACTCACAGCCTCAGTATGGATTAGACAACAATCTAAAAAGTAGAAAAAAGGGAAATGTTTTTGAAGCGTTCACCAGTATACACTGTTGGGGTATTTTTAAATCTTCATATATATTTCTGTCTCAGTAAGACAGTTCAGACTCTCCGCAAGAGGAAACGAGATGGATAAAAGTACAGACATAAAGTCGAGTGATTGCAGAAATTTAGGAATTACTAATCACGGGAAAAACTCCCGGGAGAATTCTCAGAGGCGATGCTGACCCTCAATTACTTTGTGTGTGGAGACAGCAAAAACAGTTCTTTGTGAAGAAAGGGTTGCTGTATCGCAGTACCGTTGATCCCATCACCGTTACTCATCTCCATCAAATTTTGATCACAGGGAGAGATGTAGACATGGTCCTCACTGCCTATCATGATCTGTCAGGTAACTTTGGACTGCAAAAGACAGAAGCCACAGGCTGTAGGCGATTCTATTGGATTGGCATGAGAGGGCAGGAATGTCACACGTCTGTGAGTAGGAAAGCTGTGAAAGCTGATGATAAACCACCACTGCATCTCATTGTGAGTCGACGTTCATAAGAAATGGAAGCCATTGATCATCTGAAGCTAGATCCCGGCCAGCAGGACAGGGCATAGCTACTTCTTAACCATCATCTATCAGTTCACCAAATTTGTAGTGGCAGTCCCAGGGAAGGATTGGACAGCCCAGACTACACAGCAGAGGAGCAGGGAGAGGTAAATATTGCAAATGCTGGGGCACTGCCCAAGCAAGGGGGGCCCACTCATGGGTGTCGGTACTGGCACTGGGCCCCTCAGAGTACGCCGGTGTGTCTGATGGCAGGTGTGCACACTCACCGTCACAGACACTTGACTGCACTATAAGGGACCCTGTGTCAGTGCCGCTGCCCAAGAGTCGGCCCACCCACCTGTCCAGGGCAATGCCACTCACACGGTTGCATGCACTAGGTGGTGACCCTGGCCATGGTGGGGAAGCAGCCCAGTTAAGGAGGTTTAAAAAATGGCATATGTTGATGTTGGACATTCAGCAGCTGCAAATGGAGGAATTGGAGAAGTCCGAGGAAGAGGACAAAAGCGATCCATTTTTCTGGCAACCTATATGTCATCAGGGGAAGGTGGGACAAAATTCTTTGAAACCCATGCATGGTTCATTTTAATGAAGGTTAGATCATCAACATTTTGGGTCAACAGACGGGTCCTCTTTTCTGTCAGGATTGAGCCAGTAGCACTGAAGACTCATTCCGATAGCACACTAGCAGTAGGGCAAGCGAGCTCCTGTAAGGCATATTGTGCCAATTCAGGCCAGGTGTCCAGTTTACAGGCCCAATAGTCAAAGGGGAATGACCTGTGAGGGAGAACATCGATAAGGGATGAGAAGTAGTTTGTAACCATAGTTGACAACTGCTGTCTCCTGTCACTTTCAATCGATGCAGTATTACCAGTCGTGTGAGCGGGACTTGAAAAATCAGTCCACAACATGGTCATGAAACCCCTGTCTCCAACACCACTTCTGATGTGTGCACCACCAACACCTCTTCCATGTCGCCCCCTACGGCTCGTTGGAGAACCATCACCGCTGCTGTGTGCTGGGAATGCCTCAAACAAACGGTTTACCAGAGTTGCTTGCTTGTTAGCCAATATTAGGTCAAGGTTCTCCTACGGCATGATGTTTTGTAATTTGCCTTTACAGCATGGATCCAGGATGCTGGACAGCCAGTAGTCGTCATCGTTCATTATTTTGGCAATGCTGGGGTCCCTTTTTAGGATCTGCAAGGCATAATCTGACATGTGGGCCAATGTTCCAGGTGTCAATGATGCACTGCGAGTGCTGGGTGGAGGAGCACTTTCTGGCAAATCCACATCCCTCCAGTCACGCACAAACCCTGTACCAGACCTTGCCACGCCAACATTTTCTCTTGCCCCACGAGAAGCATCCTCCTCCCTTAAATAATCATCCCCATCATCATCCTCCTCCTCCTCTTCCTCTTCTTCCTCCACCTCGTCCAGGAGAGGTCCCGGAGCAGACAATGGCTGACTGTCATCAAGGCTTCCCTCCTCCTCTTCCTCATCCTCCTCGGCTGCAGACGCCTGCTCCTTAATGTGCATCAAAGTTTGCATGAGCAAACGCATAAGTGGGATGCTCATGCTTATGATGGCGTCGTCTGCGCTTACCAGTCATGTGCATTCCTCAAAACACTGAAGGACTTTACAGAGGTCTTTCAGGTTCGACCATTGCACACCTGACAACTCCATGTCTGCCCTCAGAGTGCCTGGCCGTGTATCCTCCCACAAATGCATTACAGCCTGCCTCTGTTCGCACAGCCTCTCAACCATGTGCAGGGTGGAGTTCCACCTTGTTGCAACGTCGATAATTAGGTGGTGCTTGGGAAGTTGGAGCAATCGCTGCAGCTTCCGCATACGACTGGAGTGTACGGGCGACCGGCGGATGTGCAAGCACAGTCTTCGGACCTTTTGGAGCAGGCCTGTTAACTCCGGATAATTATTGAGGAAGCACTGCACCACCAGGTTCAAGATGTGAGCCAGGCAAGGTATGTGTCGAAGTTTTGAAAAGGCTATGGCTGCCACAAAATTCCGTCCGTTATCACTAACTACCTTGCCTGCCTCAAGATGTAGACTGCCCAGCCATGACTCAGTTTGTCGCTGCAAGTAGTTGGCCAGAAACTCCACGGTGTGTCTGTTGTCGCTAAAACACATCATCTTCAACACAGCCTGCTGACGCTTACCACTAGCTGTTCGATATTGGGACACCTAGTGTACAACACTGGCAGCTGCGGATGGAGTGCTCGTGCGACTGCGCTCTATGGACGAGCTTTCTCTTCTGGAGGAGGAGGCGGGTCGAACACCTACAGCCAACTGTTTCCTATACCGTGGGCTAGGCAGCACTTTCCCACCGCCGCTGTCTCCTGTGAACCCTGCATCCACCACATTAACCCAGTGCGCAGTGATGGACACGTAACGGCCCTGGCCATGCCTACTGGACCATGATTCTGTTGTGAGGTGTACCTTTCCACTCACTGATTGCTTGAGTGCATGGACAATGCGGTCTTTCACATGAAGGTGGAGGGCTGGGATAGCTTTGCGAGAAAAGAAGTGCCGACTGGGTAGGTCATAGCGTGGTACTGCGTAGGCCATAAGTTCACGGAAAGCTTCGCTTTCAACCAACCGGTAGGGCATCATCTCTAACGAGATTAGTTTGGCAATGTGGGCATTCAAACCCAGTGTACGCGGATGAGAGGATGAGTACTTTCTTGTCCTACTCATAGTCTCTGGTAGGGTGAGCTGGACTTGAGAGCTGCATATGGTGGAACTAGCGGTGGACATTGCGGACTGAGAGAGGGTTGATGATGGTGATGGAGTTGGTGTTCTTTCTGATTGTCTAGATTCAGTCTTTCATAGCAATAACATTGTGACTCCCTGACTGCTTTGGCCTTGCAACGACACCTCAACATTTGCTGCTGGTGGTGTGCTAACCGGTGGGCTTACAGTGGGGAAAATGGTGTAGCGTTGCAGACTACCTTCATTGGGAGCAGTTGCACATGTGGTACGTGAGGTTTGGTAGTCCGTCCACGCTTGCAAGTGCATGGTGGTTAAATGTCTAAGCATGCAACTGGTATTCAAATTTCTCAAATTTTTCCCTCGGCTAAAGGTCTTTGCGCACTTCTTACAGATAACCTTTGCCTGATCGTTAGGATTTTGTTCAAAAAAGTGCCACACTGCACTCTTCCTACTATGGAAGACATTTTGAGGCCTTGCACACTGTGCTAATTTGACTGTTTGGCCTAGCTATCCTGCAACTCTACTGGTTTTTGTAACCCGTTTTTGGACTGCTCCGGGCCTGCCAGATAACAGCTTTTGTGATGTCGATGCCTGCTGCGGATGCTCCTCCTCCTCTTCTGAGCTATTGGCAGCGGCACCCTCTTCCCCCAATGGATGCCAATCTGGGTCAACAACTGGGTCATCCATCCCCTCCTCTTCAATGTCATGTGCACCTTCCTCTGTGTCACCATGTAAGGTGATATAGTATGCGGGAAGGGGCACCTGAGTTTCATCAGGGTCAGATTCTGGCTCAGTACACTGCGAGGACAATGTAGTGCTCTGAGTGAATGTACTAGCAGATAAATCTAGCAGTGGCTGTGCATCAGTGCACTCCATGTCAGATTCTTCTTGGACTGGGTAATTCACGATTTGACTTGATAACCCAGCCATGGTATGTGAAAAGAGCTCCATGGAGTAATCTGTAGTGTGGCCTGCCACATCCTTTACTTTTGGTAGGGGTGAAGGACACAAGGAAAGGTGTGGTTCTTGACCATGAGCATCCAATGACGACTCAGTGCTTTTATTTTTTGAAAGTTCAGAAGAGGAGGCGATAGAGCTGGAGGCTGTGTCAGCAATGTAAGCCAAAACTTGTTCCTGAAGCTCCGGCTTTAAAAGCGGGTTACCTACTCCCAGAAAAGGGAGCCTTCGAGGCCTTGTGGAACCAGACGATGACGCAGGTTCAACACCTCCTGCATTAGGTGCTATTGTGCTTTTGCCACTACCAGCATATCCACCACCAACACCATCATTACCAGCTGGCAACCCCCGCCCACTTCCACGGCCTCTCCCAACACACTTCCTCATTTTTGGGAAAATGTACCCAAAATACCACCAGCAATATGGTATTGTAAAACAAGGTACAAGGTGTATATAGTATTGGGGAGAATTTGAATCTCCCTACAGACTTGAGGACACTGAACTATTATCTCAGGCCCAGTGTAGATTACACCTCAATATAACAGGCTGAAATTGGATGGTGTATAAAATGTCTATATAGGACTGGGGAGAATTTGAATCTCCCTATAGACTTGAGGACACTGAACTATTATCTCAGGCCCAGTGTAGATTACACTTCAATATAACAGGCTGAACTTGGATGGTGTATAAAATGTCTATATAGGACTGGGGAGAATTTGAATCTCCCTACAGACTTGCAGACTTGAGGACACTGAACTATTGTCTCAGGTCCAGTGTAGATTACACCTCAATATAACAGGCTGAAATTGGATGGTGTATAAAATGTCTATATAGGACTAGGGAGAATTTGAATCTCCCTAGAGATTTTAGCAAGCTGACAATGATGCTCTCAGTCCCAAGTATGGCAGCAGGCAGCCTAATAAGCAGGACTGCTGCACACAAAAGTGTGGAAAAATGAACGCTTGGTAACTTGGCAAAAAAGAGGATGAAAAGTATTTTTGCTTTTAAAAAAAGCAGTTTTCACAGCAGTGTGAAAACAGCAATGCAGCTATCAGGGAGCCTTATAAGGCAGCCTAATAACCAACAGAGCTGATGCACCAAAATATAGCCTCCCCTTGCACTGCACACTAACTGGTGTGTTGTACAGGCAAAATCGCTAGCAGCAGAAGCAGTTTTTTATATCTTCTTCCCTGCCTAACGCTCTCCCTACAGAATCAGCAGCAGCAGCTCTCCCTATTCTGAGATCAGCAGAAGTAAGATGGCTGTCGGCGTGCACGCCCTTTTATAGCCCCTGTGATGCCACACAAAGCAAGCCAATCACTTGCATGCCCTTTTCAAAGAAGGTGGTGATCGCTGCCTATGTCACCGAGTTGCCCACAGTGTGCATCATCCATCATTGGCTGAAAAAGGGCGCTGAAGCATCATTTGAAACGCGACTCTGGCGCCATGGTCGCTGACCTCGTGACCGACCTCACGCTATGGTCGGGTTTCACTTCATGAAACCCGACTTTTGCGAAAGTCGGCGACTTTTGAAATTGACCGACACGTTTCGCTCAACTCTAGTTATGACTGTTCATTTTTTAAGTCATATTCAACTAGATCTTTTTATTCTGGTTAATGCAAATATAATGAACAGATGGATAAGATTAGCAGTAACTAGAATTGTCTTTATATTCAAGAATTTGATAACCATTGTCTGGAAAAATATCCACCTAGGAGATGATCTATTTCCTACAATCCAATGGTTAAATGGATAAGTGGCTATTCATGACAAGTGATTTTTACATACAGGAAGAATTAACATTTTTTTCTTCTTTTCTGTTTGCATTCCATTTCCTCACCCCCATATAATGGATGATAGATTGGGTCAGGCTTATTTAGTGTTTGATGTAAAGAAAGGGGATTAAATACTAATATTTTCATATGGAATTAGACATCCCTTACGCTAATAAAAAAAGTAGATGAGGCTTTTTGTTCTGTTTTTCATGTCTATAAAGGGATGTTGTGATTTTATAGATGCTGCTCAAACGACAGGAAGCAAGAATCAGAGCATGCTGTCCTGGACCACTCCTTCAACATATTAGACAATAATCTGACATCTGATAGTTCGCTAATGTCTATATCCAACGTTGCACATCCGGTTTCATCATGGATCTTGAAGAAACTCTTCCACTTGTGGCGTCTAGAGAAAAGATTGATATCCTTTATAGAATCAAAACAATAGCCCTTTATACAGTACTGATAGCTCATAGTTAGACAGATTATATAATGATTAGTGATGAGCGAAAATACTCGTTGCTCGCGCGAAAATACTCGGTGCTCGGGTGTCCTCCGAGTATTTTGGCGGCCTCGGAGATTTAGTTTTCGTCATCTTATCTGCATGATTTGTGACTGCTAGACAACTTGAATACATGTGTGGAATGCCTGTTGTTAGGGAATTTCCACATGTATTCAGCCTGTCTACAAGTCGCAAATCATGCAGATAAGACGACAAAAACTAAATCTCCGAGCACGCCAAAATACTCGGAGGACACCTGAGCATGCTCAGGAAAACCCGAGCAATGAGTATACTGACTCATCACTAATGATGATAGATTATCTTGTTATTGTTGGCAGAGGATATTACTTGATGTAGTGATGAGAACTGTTTGGTCGTTCTTTAGATGGTAGGGGATGCCAGAGTTCCTCCTTTCTAAAAACAAGGGTAAAGATAATGAGGATGCTCCATTGTGGTTGATATTTGAGGATGGGTAACTTATATTTCCTCTTGTGGGAGGAGCAAATCTTCTTTTCCTTCCATGACCCCATCTCTCCCTGTGGCAGGTCATGTTTCCTCGAGTGAGGTTATAATTTCCAGTGGTATTACCATTGCCCACTCTCTCGTTGTTGGATATTTCTATGTCCGATGAAGACATATCAGTCTCAACCATGCTGTTAATATTTTCATCCACCAAGGAATTAAACACTCTATTCTATTTGAAATCAAGACTGTTCCTGTTGAAATGTTTTTGTTTTCTGTTTTTAATTTATGTTTGAAAACATTCTATGCTTGTCGGAAGGATTGCTTCCTTTTTATTGAAGTCAGGATCACTTTTAAATTTCAAAATGTTTTCTATTGATTGCGTCAGTTGTTTTCCGGCTCCTCTCTAACGTTAATTTTTCCTCTGCCAACAAAATCTGCATGAAATGGATGGAGCTATCAATCATTTCATTCTGCCATTTTTGGATCAGACTGGGATTTCTGGCCCTTCATGCAGGTGTGATGTTAATTCTTAGACCTCTGGTAGAGATGAGAGAGTATATTTGTTACTATTCGCTATTTGGATGGATAGTACGATATTCGGGTTACTCATTACATTGGGAGTATTTGTGTGCTCGCCTCACTATATTCAGATGTCCCACCCTACAGTTTTGGTACCTCCTTTGCAGACACTAAACATGCTGGGCTTCTTAGCCAATCACAGTAATATAAAGCAATAGGTGAAATATAAAATATAACCTTTAATCAGTCAATTAAAAGTACTAATCATGTGTCACCCCTGTGAAAATAAAAAACAGCATGCAGCTGCTTATCAAGCATACGGGCCTTCACTTAGAAAAAGAAGAAAGGCCAAACCTGAATAAGAGAATATAGATGGTCACCCAGAGGTTTGTTACATAGGTGAACAAAAACATCTAAACGGTACAGCAATCGAGATCAGTTTACTCATAAATGCCATAACCCATTTGCACATATATATAAAAATTCATGCAGTTGCCAAAAAGGTCTCTAAGGACCAAAAATTGACAGTCAGGTGAGAATAATAGTAAAAAGGAACAATATCACCGAATAGACAGATGAGTCAGGAGTCCGGGAAGATCCTCTGTTCAATCCAACTGGAGGATTCAATAAGGGAAGACAATACCCTGTCACATCCCTAAAAACTGATATCAGCTAATCCCCAGACTCCTGCCCTAACAAGGGCAGTCCACAGCTGACCCTAACAACACATGCCCTGCACTTTCCCTGAGGCGATGTCCCGACGTGTTTCATCCAAGTACAATCTTCCGGGGACTAAACTTGTAAAGTGCCATAGTGCTAATGATGAGAGGAAACCTTCCACTCCCTATGCTGTCCGCGGGTAGTGGAGGAAGGAGGGCATATTTATAGATGACCTCATGTGCAGTCACATCTAAATGGTAACACCTGTTACAAAATTTGATTACCTCATGTGTCGCATCCATAGATCCCTGACAAGCGCCATTAATCATACCATTTCCGGTCATGGAGCGCACGCCGGAGGGAGGGTATCAGGAGCGTTGTACCTAAAGGCTTGAATGATCAAATTAATTTTGGGTGTTTCATTTGAATTTTTCTTTGGTCTCTTTACCTACAGTATTCTAACCAGTATGCTATAATCTCTTCCTTTAAGTCACCTCATATTAGGATTTTGTGTGTATATATATGCAACCATACAGAATTTATCATAAGTCACATCTTGTTGCCTCATAACATAGATCCTTATATATACCCGTTGGACTCCATATGTGGGGGTGTTTCTGCCCTTCAACTCGTGCATGTCACTGACGTGACCAACAGTATGGTGTCCTTGACATGGACTGGCAGTGCAATATGTGCACAATTTTGGTTTCTGCTGGTGTGCCTGATGGACATGGTGGAGGTTGTCCACCTGTTCGGGACACACAAGCGCCGGGACTGTGGCGAAGTAGTGGTACCGCCCCCTTTTAGTCCCCTGTTATTTGGATATTGGACACCTGATGCACCCATACATTTGATGGATGCGGCGAGTTTGGCCGTTAGTTACAGTGTACATGACACATTGAGAGTCCGGTGGGCGGAGTTATGTCCATCCCATGTTATATCTGGCCGCCTTTACATCGGCCGCCTTTCTATGATGTATACATTCTTATGAGCCGGATGTTTGACATCTGATGCACCCATACATCTGATGGATGCGGCGAGTTTGGCCGCTTAGGTAGGGTGCATATGATATATTGGGAGTCTGGTGGGCGGAGTTTTGTCCGCCCTACGTCATACCTGGTGGACCGAAAATCGGCCACTTTTTCATGATGTATATTGGTGCCGTAAACAGAGTCACGTGTACATGTGGAACGTTTTGCGTTACCACTTTGAACCGGAAGTCGGCCACTATCTCTGGGTGCACTCGCGCCGCTGGAGAGGCGCGCATGATGTTTTGTACCGGAAGTCGGCGGCTCTTGTCATGTTGCACTAGAGGCGGAGCAAGGCTCCTGATGCCCTCCCTCCGGCGTGCGCTCCATGACCGGAAATGGCATGATTAATGGCGCTTCTCAGGGATCTATGGATGCGACACATGAGGTAATCAAATTTTGTAACAGGTGTTACCATTTAGATGTGACTGCACATGAGGTCATCTGTAAATATGCCCTCCTTCCTCCACTATCCGCAGACAGCATAGGGAGTGGAAGGTTTCCTCTCATCATTAGCACTATGGCACTTTACAAGTTTAGTCCCCGGAAGATTGTACTTGGATGAAAAGCATCGGGACATCACCTCAGGGAAAGTGCAGGGCATGTGTTGTTAGGGTCAGCTGTGGACTGCCCTTGTTAGGGCAGGAGTCTGGGGATTAGCTGATATCAGTTTTTAGGGATGTGACAGGGTATTGTCTTCCCTTATTGTATCCTCCAGTTGGATTGAACAGAGGATCTTCCCGGACTCCTGACTCATCTGTCTATTCGGTGAGATTGTTCCTTTTTACTATTATTCTCACCTGACTGTCAATTTTTGGCCCTTAGAGACCTTTTTGGCAACTGCATGAATTTTTATATATATGTGCAAATGGGTTATGGCATTTATGAGTAAACTGCTCTCGATTGCTGTACCCTTTAGATGTTTTTGTTCACCTATGTAACAAACCTCTGGGTGACCATCTATATTCTCTTATTCAGGTTTGGCCTTTCTTCTTTTTCTAAGTGAAGGCCCGTATGCTTGATAAGCAGCTGCATGCTGTTTTTTATTTTCACAGGGGTGACACATGATTAGTACTTTTAATTGACTGATTAAAGGTTATATTTTATATTTCACCTATTGCTTTATATTTCATTTTATTTTTGGTGAGATTTATGTCAGTTCGTAATGGAAACTGTCTAGTGCTTTATTCATAACCAATCACAGTAATGCAGCAGACATCTTGGTTGTGGCATTACTGTGATTGGCTGGCTGCCCAGCGTCATAGGGTCTATTTAAACCCTGCTGCCGCCATTTTGCACAAAATGCATTTGCAATCATAGGGAGAGATCACTTAGCTGCTAGGGAGATTCTTTAGGCCTCTTGATAATACAAAAGCCATTTCCAGGTCTACCTGCAGTGTATACTAGGTCAGTGTAGAGTAGGGGAGAGAGATACTCGAGCAGGGACAGTTTAAAGGAGCCGGTCACTAGTTCCATAATACCACCAAAAAATAGCTCTTTTCAGAGCTGAAGACACACAACAAAGTCAGAGTGCAGGGAGGGAGAGCTTGTGTATTAGGTAGGGAGAGGTTAAAGTGTTCTTCCAGTGTCCATCTTAAAACAGCTCTTGGCAAAGCAATATTTTTCCAACACACAGAGTACTAGCATTTTGTGCTGCCTTTTTTTTTAAAGCACCGGTCTATTTTCCCCGCTGTTTTTTGGGTTAGTGCCCAACGCAAAGAAGTAGTCCAAACATTTCCTACTGCCTGCTACCAGGCACACACCAGGCCATTTTCACTGCTGTATTTGTGGTCACAGCCTGCCTTCTGCTGTCCACATTAGTCCACTTAAAAATGGCATTTAGTGCCCTGTGTAAAGCAGTAGTCCAAATATTATCAGAGCTGTGGCAAGCTTTAAAACAACAGACCAATTAGTGGCTCTCCCTGCTGTACCTCCACTGCGATAATGGGCTAACCTGGTGGTGGCTTTAAAGGTCGGCAAGCTGGTACATGTGCCATGCATGGCTCATGTGCTGAACCTAGTTGATCAGAAATTTCTGAAACGTTACCCTGCCTTGCTGTATCTACTTGAGAAGGTGCACCATATTAGTGCCCATTTCCACCATTCCTCTACCCCTTTTGCTGGTCTTTCAGCGCTGCAAAAGCGCTTGAATTTGCCAATTCACTGACTCATTTGCGACCTGCCCACGCAGTGGAACTCAACCTATCATCTGTTGGCAAGGGTTAGTGAGTAGCAGAGGGCAGTAGTTGAATACCAGCTTCAACATGCCCATCAGGCTGAGAGTGAGCTACCACAAATAACAACTGTCGAGTGGGTGTGGATCGCAGACATTTGTGAAATTATTGAGAACTTAGACTACTGAACCAACCTCGTGAGCGGTGATCAGGCTATCATCAGTGTAACCATGCCGCTGCTGTGTCTCTTGAAACAATCACAGCATAATCTCAAAGAGGAAGCTTTGAGTGCCCAGCATGTTGGTATGGAGCCAGATTTCACAATGGGTGATGCAACTCATCCAGCCAATATTCTGAGTCAACATTGGATGATGAAGAGGATGAAGAGGGAGAGGACTTGTTTTTCTGTGCTACTGAGGGGACTCCTAATGCTACAGAGGGGACACCCAACCCAAGTTTCATATCTGTGCAGCCTGGATGGGCTGGATAGGAGGAGGTGGAGGAGGAAGAGGCAAGTCAGCATGAAGAGAGGATGGGTACTGTTCCTACTGTTGTGGACACAGAACATTTGCCTTTTTGCAGCTTGGCTACCATGGCACAGTACATGTGTAAGTATCTGTGGCAAGACCCTCGTGTGATACACGTTTTATCCAACAACCAATACTGGTTGGCTACCTTTCTCGATCCACGGTAGAAGAAGAAATTTCCTTCTCTCCTTTTGGAGTCACCGAAGCGTTTTACAATGGAATCATTCAAGAGGGATGTTGTAGATCAGTTGCTGAAAACATCACCCTCAGACAATGCTGGTGGCAGAGGTAGTGGCTGTTTTCAATACCAAGGGATAATGGGGAAAGACACGAACACCAACTCCAACAGAGGTGGGGGGGAAATGTGCACAAATTGGTCAATTTTCACTAAACCAGCACAACAGCAAGGGCTATCTGTGCCTGTAACAATGCCAAGGAGGGAGAAGTTGCAGAACATAGTCAAGGGGTACTTAACTGACCATACGTGTATACTTTCTGACACTTCAGTTCCCTTTAATTATTGGGTGTCCAAGCTGAATACTTGGCCCGACCTCTCCTTATACGCCTTGGAGGTGCTGGCTTGCCCAGCTGTTAGTGTGATGTCAGAGCGTGTTTTCAGTTCAGCTTGATCAATCATCACTGATAGGTACACACGTCTCTCCATGGAAAATGCAGACAGACTTACTCTGATTAAATTCAACAAGGACAGGATATCTCTATAGTTTGCAATCCCTCCAGATGACAGCAAACCAACCAAAATTCACCAAAAATGCTGATTCATGCTACTGCTAATGTCAACCCCTTCCCATAGAAACCCGTTTCCTTCCTTCGTCAACTATGACTCAGCCCATAGGGTTAATTTTTACAAACCCTATGCACATTGGGCAGTGGACAAACCAGGACAGTATTCCTACTTCAACCTAACTGCTATTTGTGATTGGAGGCCCTTGGGATAACGGCTTCCTGTGTCAACCATGACTCGGCCCAAAGAGCCAATTTTTACAAACCCTATGCACATTGTGCAGTGGACAAACCAGGACAATATTTCTACTCCAGCTTAACTACTATTTGTGATTGGAGACCCTTGGGATGGTGGCTTCCTGCGTCAACATGACTCAGCCCATAGGGCTAATATTTACAAACTCTATGCACATTGTGCAGTAGACAAATCTTGAATGTAGAGTGGTCCTACCAAACTAATATTTGTCATTGAAGGCCATTGTGCCAGGTTATCCCACATTGTGACTGAGATAGGGGATACATATTCAATAGAAATCTAGGTTTGGTAGTTGTTCTTGTGTATCTGTAAAAGTGGCAAAATACTGCAACAAACTTATTCCCAGAATCCATATTTGAGTCAGAAATGCATGCAGTCATATTCTCCAGGCTCTTCCCATTCTGTTTCATCATTTTCCCATCCATTTCAGCCTTTTCCTCAGGCCCTCAGACCCCCAGCAGAAAATTACTCGCATTCCCCATTGACATGCATTGTACTCGCTATTTGGAACTAATACGCAATTTTTACAAAGTACTCGTTACGAATATAGCGATTGCGAATATTACGGTACTCGCTCATCACTAACCTCTCTATATAATTCTGTTCTTTGAGTAATTCTCTAGTGACTGTACTTCACACCAGGACATTAGGTTATCCCTGTAGCAGCCAGTTAATTTGTGGAAGAGGCCTCTGAGATTGAGAGACACAGTGGACCCAACATCAGGGACTCTTTCACCAAAAACATCAATGACATCTGGTGTCCATGTATGCCTATTGATAGGGCATGAAAGGAAGCCCGCCATGTAGGAGAAAAGCAAACTAAATATTTCACAGGTAGAGAGTTATTCTCTGTACAGGTATGAAAAGAAAAACTGAATCACCGTGTCAAATTCTGTACTTGTTAAAATATAACCTTTTTTAAAGTCTTGACTTATCGTGAAGTTAATGATATAAAAAAGAGACCACTATCACCATTAAAAAGAAGATAGGACCCCGGAGATGCCAGAACCTATCTGATGGCTAGACTGGCCCTACCTTACAGCAGAGGTTGGCACCCTAAGAAATGCACACTGGCGCCCCACTCACTGATGGCTGACCCTTCTATCCCTGTGTTACCCTATATGAATGACTTCATGACATTTCTGAGTCATAGATTGAACATTGGACAGGAAGGGCAGAAAGCTGAGGGTGACAACTACTGTTTATTGTAGCAGTGGTGCTGCAGGAAAAGCTTCCAGCCCAGCCTGCTGCTGATGTGAACATACATTATAATTAGGGAAATCTGAGCATGAACACCCAGTAACATTGGGCTCCATACGGTAGGCCAGATTTTTATACTCATAATTTCAGTTAGCAGAGTCCAGACTGTCATGTCCAGTACAAAAATACAGTGGGGAAAAAGTATTTAGTCAACCACCAGTTGTGCAAGTTCTCCCACTTAAAAAGATGAGAGAGGCCTGTAATTAACATCATAGGTCGACCACAACTATGAGAGTCAAAATGAGAAAACAAATCCAGAAAATCACCTTGTCTGATTAGACAAGATTTATTTTGCAAATAATGGTGGAAAATAACTATTTGGTCATTGATAAAAGTTCAATTCAATTTTTTGTTATATAACCTTTGTTGGCAATGACAGAGGTCAAACGTTTTCTGTAAGTCTTCCCAAGGTTGGCACACACTGTTGGTGGTTTGTTGGTCCATTCCTCCATGCAGATCTCCTCTAGAGCAGTGATCTAATTTTTTTGCAATGGAATAACTTCCATCACTTTTGATGACAGAGAGGTGCAGGAGCTGGTCTTATGGCCTGATTATAACTCTTCACGTAATATTAAATTCCAGCCCTGGACCACGGAGTAAATCGTGAAAACGTATGCTATTAACTGACACATTTGTGTTTCAGTTTTGCCATGAGTTCTGATCTGTTGAGTTTCAGATCCTAGGGGAATCCATAACTTTTCCATCAAGATCCAAGTATTTTATATATCAAGTATGCAGGCTATTTTATGCTTGCAGTGAAAAGCATAAATAAACTTCAAGGGTCTTGGAAAAATACTGTTGTGAAAAGATAATTAATTATTGGGACATCACTTATGTTAACTTTGTCCAAAATACAGTATATCTAGTTTTATGTTTTTATTTTATCCTTAAAAATGCAGCAACATATGTACCGTATATGTAAATAAAACCCCATGGAGTAAAATCAATATTTTCTTTTGCTACTACTTTTTAACTGTTATTGAAGCCAGCATTTGTCTTTTGAAATGAACCCTTTTTATAGTGCACTTGTTGTAGAGACATTGTACATGTTTATGTTTATTTTGTCTCACTTGATTTTAAAATGTCTTATTTCAGTGGGAGTCTTTGTTCTCTTTCATCCTTCCATTTGTTCACTTTTTTTTTGTTCTTCTAGGGAAAGGTGATGGTAATTTTCTCAGGAATTACTATTCATGTTTCTCTTTTTTCTTCTGTCAGACCTGAAATTCTTGCAACCGTCTGAATAAGCTATATGTAATTTGACTCACAATCTTCTGTAGACACCCTATAGTCGTAGATCCAGGCAAGTGTCTAAATAACATGCACTTTCCTGGTAAGCCATTGACATTGCAATCTCACACATTTGTGAAAGGGGATGAGCTGCTAGCAGGGAGGCCGTTATACTATAATCATATCCCTTCATCTAACATAGAAACCAAATGATTTCAGTATTACAGGTCTTAATGCTCATCCAATAGCTATTTCTTCCTCTATGGATAAATATGATCCCCATGTTCTTTTCTGTTTTTATAGAAACTCATTGTAAGGTCTATAAATCTTGACTTAAGAGAAAGAAAACATTATCTATCTATCTATCTATCTATCTATCCATCCATCCCATATCTATCTTTTATCTATCCATCATCTATCTATATATCTATCTATCTATCTATCCATCCATTCCATATCTATCTATCTATCTATCTATCTATCCATCCATCCCATATCTATCTATCTATCTATCTATCTATCCATCCATCCCATATCTATCTATCTATCTATCTATCTATCTATCCATCCATCCCATATCTATCTATCTATCTATCCATCCATCCATCCCATATCTATCTATCTATCTATCTATCTATCCATCCATCCCATATCTATCTATCTATCCATCCATCTATCCATCCCATATCTATCTTTTATCTATCCATCCATCCCATATCTATCTATCCATCCATCCCATATCTATCTTTTATCTATCCATCATCTATCTATCTATCTATCCATCCATCCATCCCATATCTATCTTTTATCTATCCATCCATCCCATATCTATCTATCCATCCATCCCATATCTATCTTTTATCTATCCATCATCTATCTATCTATCTATCTATCTATCTATCTATCCATCCATCCATCCATCCCATATCTATCTTTCATCTATCCATCCATCCCATATCTATCTATCTATCTATTTATCTATCTATCTATCCATCCATCCCATATCTATCTATCTATCTATCTATCCATCCATCCCATATCTATCTATCTATCTATCTATCCCATATCTATCTATCTATCTATCCATCTATCTATCTATCTATCTATCTATCTATCCATCCATCTATCCATCCCATATCTATCTTTTATCTATCCATCCATCCCATATCTATCTATGTTTCTATCCATCCATTCCATATCTATCTATCTATCTATCTATCTATCTCTCTTTTGTCATATCTCTAACACATATGTATAAGCACTTTTTAAATTAAAATGTATCTGCAGATATACTTTTATGCTGCTCCACATATAGTAAAATATTTTTTTTCAAACTAAACAATAACATTTTTAAATTCTTAAATTTGTTTACTAGTTTTAGTTTCTGTTGCATAAACAATAGATTAAAAATAAATATTCAGTATTTTAAAATGTGTCAACATTAACAGAACATTGTCTTATTTATTTCTGAATTTCTTGATTATGTGATATCATTTTTGCTATACAATTATTATTACTATAAAATCCACATGACCATGACACCATTATCATCAGCATTTTATTATTTCCCTCAGTGGCAGTTTTAGTCTAAACTCTTGTTTCCAATCTGATACCACAGTGAGGATCTTACTTTGCAGCATTTTACTTTGAAAGACAGAGAAGTTTCTCCCAGCACGTAAACTGTCCCTTTATTTTACTGCTGTTTTCTTAAAAAATAGGCAACAGGCAACAATAGTCCATCGCTAGCAGAACTGTAATTTAAGGAATCAAAGCGAAAAGTAGAAGTGATGACTGATGATGTGACTGAGTGATGACAAACCAAATAAAACAAAACATGAAGCGCTTATGATTCAGAATATTTTATTTACTGCGCGTTCACTTATATATTGTCTATCAATTTGCTCATCAAATTGTTCTCAATCGTGAATCTATCTAATATTTATCTGTATTTATTATGAATTTTTCACACCACCTTATTTTTAATTTGCCTTCCTGTCTAAATTAACTAAACTGATTGTTATTTTGGTAAACAAGAGCAAATACTTCCAAAATATTTAACAATAAATAATGATTATTCAATGAGTTTGTAAAATGGAAATGCTATCAGTTAGGATATACATATATATATAAATATTTAAAAGTGTTATATAAGCTGAAATATATGTGAAACAATTTGTTTAGTCTGTTGCTCTTTTTGATCACGTTTTTTACTCCTGTTGTGGTAAGAGTCTTTCATAAAATCAAACAAAAACCATTAAAGGCTTCCATTTCTCTGAGGACTTCTCCGTTTGTACAGTGTTCCGTTAAATGGCGAAGAGTCCAGCAGCTGCTTCATTTAATTGTGCAGCACTGGTGAGACTATAGTGCTCAAGAACCTATTTATTCATCACCATTCTTTACGGACTGAAATAGTAAAATGAAAATAAAAGAAGTGTGCCCACTTCTGTTCCTGAAATGGATGACCTCTCGTGTGTGCGCCGATAGTCATTTGGCAATTACAGTACTCTGCCAACGTCTCTTCTCATTTGCAAGCACTTCATGGCTGTACCCACATTGGCACATTTGTTCCACTTATAAAAGTTTTTTGTTCTCTCTTTGTACTAAGGTAAATAATTAATCCTAAAGGCAATTGAAAAAGCAAAAATATATTTGGAAATAGGAAAAGTAAAATTCACTAAGCAAGTGTAGAAAACCATACCCCCACACCTACAGTCCAGAACTAAAAAGGGTTAAAGCATATGGTGCTGAAATGTTACAATCAACAACATTTGTAAAAAATACGTTCCTCATTTAAACACATATAAACTCACAAAAAGCCACAAAGGGTCAGAATAATAAAAAACGAACAAAACATTATTCAGTTCATCGTAACTTTATCTCGTTGTGACTGTTTGTGAGTAGTGATGAGCGAGTATACTCGTTGCTTGGGTGTCCTCCAAGTATTTTGGCGTGCTCGGAGATTTCGTTTTCGTTGCCTCAGCTACATTATTTGCAGCTGCTGGACAGCCTGAATACATGTGGGAATTCCCTGACAAACAGGCAACCCCCACATGTATTCAGGCTGTCTAGCAGCCACAAATCATGCAGCTGCGTTGAAGAAAACCAAATCTCTGAGCACGCCAAAATACTCGGAGGACAGCCGAGCATGCTCTTGAAAACCCGAACAATGGGTATACTCGCTCATCACTATTTGTGAGGACCTCGAAAATAGCTTTTCTGCTTTTTGTTGTGGAAAATGTAATATGTACAATATAATTTTAAACTTTTCTATAAACTTTTCTATACTTGTATAATTTTTACATTAATATCAATCTAAACAGAAGTCAAAACTTGAAAAGCCATTTACCGAGTTGTTCTTAAAGTAGTTTTCTAGTTTTGAAAATCTACTTCGAAAAAGATTAATAGTAATTTTAAGCTATTAGAGTGAAATCCTCTTTCAGAATTTTACTCCATTAGGTCAAAGCAAAAAAAAAAAGATAAAAAATGTCTAATTCCCAACATCCATTGAATAAGCATGGTAAATCTCAGGTGTGCATGTATGGAGGTTCTATACAAGGAAAGTGCTAGCTGACACCCTAGTCTAACCACCTAGGTCAGGGTTAGCTGTCCATCGTCAGGCGATTGTTAAAAATTACAATGCACTGCAATTCAAAAATATTCTAGTCGATTGTACAAGTGATTTCTTGTTTAAGTTCCCTAAGGGGCTAAAACAATTGTAAAATAATGACAATAAAATTAAAAAAAGTGAAAGCATAAAATATTTAATTATCCCCCCAACTCTAATTCCATAAAGAAAAAAAATCTAAAAATATATTTGGTAGAAAGTCAGAAATTTTAAAATATGACAATTATTTATTTTCTGTAAAAAATGTAATAAAAATGCCAGAAGTGTATTTCTTAGGGTATGCTCACATGGCATTGATTCTCTCATACGAGAGAATGGGGCCAATTATGTAAATGACACTCAACTGTCAGAGTTTGAGATGAGTGTCAATTGAATGTGATCCGATTCTCCCACTTGAAAGAATCACATCTCAGGTGTGGAGAAAATGGAGAACTTAATTTCTCCATCGTCTCCATTGTCTCTGTGCGTGTACTGCGAACTGCACTCAGTGTGAGCGAACACCAATTGTAATTAATCTCTCAAAAAAAGGAATAAGCACCAATCAAAAGTCATATGTGCCCAAAATTCTGCCAATACAATCTACAATTTGCTCTGCAAAAAATAATCCCTCACGTAACCCAATTGATACAAAAAATGAGAAGTCTAAGAATGTGGCAACACTAAATACATTTTTTAGAGGATTTATATTTTTCCAAAAACTATAGAAAATATGCAATTGATGTAATCATCGTACTGACATCACCAAAGTGTCTCAAGAGCATATTTTCAATGCCAGGCCACTTGTTGTTAATGATACTTTGACCAGTCTGAGTGACCTTAACTAATCTACTATGGCCTGAAGAATCTCCAGACTTGTCTGTCTTCCATTGAACACAACTGGGAAGTCATCAGTTGGTAATTGCAAAGGCAGCTGCCATCAGAAAATCATGATGAATTGTGTGCCCAAGTGCAGCATGATATTTTTCAAACAAGTAATGACAGCGTGCAAAAGTGTGTAAGTTTGCGCATTTCTATGTGAGGCACTCCTTGATACTGGATAAAGCGAGATGTTTTAAATATTTTGTTTTCATCTTTTCATATTTTGCATATAATTATCATGACTTTAGTACAGTATAGCTTTAAAAAAACATTGGAGTAGCACAGAAGATGTGTGTGGGCATCTAGAGGTGGTGCTAGAGCAAGGAGCAGCGGCAGCAGCCGCACAGTATAAAATAGGACAGAACAGGAGATATCTTGCAAAGTAGGGCTGACTCTGGCAGTCATGGCAGCAGCAGTACTGCATAGCACTATTAAATAATAGGCAGGCAGGAGATGTATGGCTGTCAGTGACATTCTGTTTCTACTGCCAATCGCCGTCAATTAATAATGAAGTGGTACTCCGGAAGTTGTATTTCCATCAAGGAAACTTACAGTAGTGGTAAACTTCTATCTCTGGTTTGTGTTAGCTTCTACGTTGGGGCGGAGGGGGCTGCTGGCTATTTAAATTCCTAAATCACTGTTTCATACTGCCAGTTATAAAGTTCAGCTTGACCTGTTCCACATCCCTACTATCTGCTTCTAATGTGCTATTTTAATTATACTGTTTTGTGACACTGGCTTGTATTCTGACTAGAGATGAGCGAACGCATTCAGAAAACGTTTGCCAATTTCAAATTAGGCATAAATGTTGCACATTCGGCAGATTCGTGTTAGCTTTCAAAATCTGCAAATTTCAGTCACAGTTTGGTAAATCATTTTGTTTCCACTAATGCTTTTGTTATTACTTTGGTTAGGATAGTGGTGCTGTATGATGAGCGGGAGGGGCGGGGGGATGTGTTTGATGAGGGGAGGGGGTGTGGAGAGGTTAAAGGAACATGTGGAAAGGGTAGAGGAGCTGCGCTGTCTTTTTTTTTCCCTTAACTTCATGTGTGTTGATTCCCGGCAGCCAATCAGGGCACAGAAACCATCCACAAAGTCATGACACAAGGTATTCAGTGATTGGTTGCTGAAGTCGTTGGCCATGTAAAAAGCGGACATCTTGCTTTGCTTGCGCCATTTTCTCAGTGTTGAAGTGCAGAGAAGTTGCTCCTGATAATGCTGCAAGTGAACTTGTCAGTTAGCTAGATAGGATCCTGTCCTGTGTTTAATCGAGCTTCCAGCATCTAAATAGATTGTGCAAAAACTGTGTTGTAGTCTCAGAAGGCCCCATTTGTTAATCCAAATCATTTGTGATAAAGCTGTGTTTTAGTGAGAAAACAGAAGGCCAGATTTCCACTTAGAAATCGTTAGGCCTAATATTGGGGTGCAGCCTGGAGGGCCAATTAGCCTATCCAAATTGTTGTGTTAAAACTGTATTTAAATTGCAAATCAGAAGACGAGATTTCCACTTAAAAATTGTTAGGCCCAATATTGGAGTTCAGCCTAGAGGGCCAATTAGCTAATCCAAATAGTTTTTGATATAACTGTGTTTCAGTGGCAAATCAGAAGGCAAGATTTCTACTTAAAAATTGTTAGTCTTAGTATTGGGGAACAGCGACAAGGTCCAATTAGCTCCTCCAAATTGTTTCTGATACAACTGGGTTTCAGTAGCAAATTAGAAAGTCCGATTTACACTTTCAAATTGTTAGGCCTATTATTGGGCTGCAGCCACAAGGCCCAATTAGCTACTCCAAATCATTTGTGATAAAATTATGTTTAAGTGGCAAATCAGAAGGCAAGATTTCCACTTAAAAACCATTAGGTCTAATATTGGGATGCAGCCACGTGGCCCAGTTAGCTACTCCAAATCGTTTGTGCAAAACTGTGCTTTAGTGGCAAATCAGAAGACGAGATTTCTACTTAAAAATCGTTAGGCCTAATATTGGAGTGCAGCATAGCGGATCTATTAGCTAATCCAAATAGTTTTTGATAAAACTGTGTTTCAGTGGCAAATCAGAAGGCCAGATTTCTACTTAAAAATCATTAGCTATAACAGTGTTGTTCAGGCACACTATCTAAGAAAATAAGTAGTGAATGTTCATTTAACCCCTTCACCCCCAAGGGTGGTTTGCACTTTCATGACCAGGCCAATTTTAACAATTCTGACCACTGTCCCTTTATGAGGTAATAACTCTGAAATGTTTCCATGGATCCTGGTGATTCTGACATGTTTTCTCATGACATATTGTACTTCATGTTAGTGGTAAAATTTCATTCAAATAACTTGTGTTTATTTGTGAATAAAACGAAAATTTGGTGAAAATTTTGAAAATTTCGCAGTTTTCCAACTTTGAATTTTTATGCTCTTAAATCACAGAGATGTGGCACACAAAAAACTTAATAAGTAACATTTCCCACATGTTTACTTTACATCAGCACAATTTTGGAACCAAAATATTTTTTGTTAGGAAGTTATAAGGGTTAAAAGTTGACCAGCGATTTCTCATTTTTGCAACACCATTTTATTTTTACGGACCACATCACATTTAAAGCCACTTTGAGGGGTCTATATGATAGAAAATACCCAAAAGTGACACCATTCTAAAAACTACACCCCTTAAGATGCTCAAAACCACATTCAAGAATTTTATTAACCCTTCAGGTGCATCACAGGAATTTTTTGAATATTTAAAAAAAAATGAACATTTAACTTTTTTTCACAAAAAAATACTTCAGGTTCAATTTTTTTACTTTCCCAAGGGTAACAGAAGAAATTGGACCTCAAAAGTTGTTGTTCAATTTGTCCTGAGTACGCTGATACCTCATATGTGGGAGAAAACTACTGTATGGGCACACGTCGGGGCTCGGAAGGGAAGTAGTGACGTTTTGGAATGCAGACTTTGATGGAATGGTCTGCTGGTGTCATGTGCATTTGGAGAGCCCCTGATGTACCTAAACTATTGCAACTCCCCACAAGTGACCCCATTTTGGAAACTAGACCCCCCATGGAACTTATCTAGATGTGTGGTGAGCACTTTGAACCCCCAAGTGCTTCACAGAAGTTTATAACGCCCGGGCTTGAAAATAAAAAATAATTTTTTCCACAAAAATGATATTTTTGCCCCCAATTTTTTATTTTCCTAAGGGTACCAGGAGAAATTGGACCCCAAAAGTTGTTTTGCAATTTGTCCTGAGTAGGCTGATACCCCATATGTGGGGGTAAAACACTGTTTGGGCGCATGGCAGAGCTTGGAAGGGAAGGAGCACCATTTGATTTTTTCAACACAGAATTGGCTGGAATGAAGATCAGACGCCATGTTGCATTTGCAGAGCACCTGATGTGCCTAAACAGTGGAAACACCCCAATTTTAACTCCAACCCTAACCCCAACACACCCCTTACCCTAATCTCAGCCCTATCTCTAGCCCTAACCCTAGCTCTAGCCCTAACCCTAATGGGAAAATGGAAATAAATACATTTTCTTTTAATTTTATTATTTTTCCCTAACTAAGAGGGTGATAACGGGGGGTTTGATTTACTATTTATGGTGGGTTTTTATATTTGGCAGCTGTCACACGCTAAAAGACGCTTTTTATTGTAAAAATAGTTTTTGCATCACCACATATTGAGAGCTATAATTTTTCCATATTTTGACCCACAGAGTCATATGAGGTCTTATTTTTTGCGGGATGAGTTGACATTTTTACTAGTACCATTTTCGGGCATGTGACATTTTTTGTTCACTTTTTATTCCGATTTTTGGGACGCAGAATGAACAAAAACCTGCATTTCATGAATTTCTTTTGCGGGTGCGTTTACACAGTTCCGCCTGTGGTAAAATTGATAAAGCAGTTTTATTGTTTGGGTCAGTACGGTTACAGCAGGGGTCCTCAAACTTTTTAAACAGGGGGCCAGATCACGGTCCCACGGACCATTGGAGGGCCGGAATATAGTTTAAAAAAAATTATGAATAAATTCCTGTGCACACTGCACATATCTTATTTAGAAGTAATAAAACAAAAATAGGAACAAATACAATATTAAAAATGAAGTTAAATCATCAAACTTACCGATTTTTTGGGTTCTTCGAATATCCTACACTTCGAGTCAATTTTTTCTCTTTCTTGATATCATTGTTTCCTAGGGATTCAAAATTGCTATTAGTAAAATACCAAAATATATACAGCGCTACAAAAACAATATGCCAGCAATAAAATTGCCCACACAAAGACATACAGACTGCACTGACTATCAATGCAGCCTGATCAGCGCCCATCAATGCAGCCTGATCAGTGCCCATCAATGCAGCCTGATCAGTGCCCATCAATGCAGCCTGATCAGCGCCCATCAATGCAGTCTGATCAGCGCCCATCAATGCAGTCTGATCAGTGCCCATCAATGCAGCCTGATCAGTGCCCATCAATGCAGCCTGATCAGTGCCCATCAATGCAGCCTAATCAGTGCCCATCAGCGCAGCCTGATCAGTGCCCATCAATGCAGCCTGATCAGTGCCCATCAATGCAGCCTGATCAGTGCCCAACAATGCAGCCTGATCAGTGCCCATCAATGCAGCCTGATCAGTGCCCATCAATGCAGCCTGATCAGTGCCCATCAGCGCAACCTGATCAGTGCACATCAATGCAGTCTGATCAGTGCCAATCAAGGCAGCCTGATCAGTGCCTATCAATGCAGCCTCACCAGTGCCCATATTGGTGGAACTCCACTTTTACCTCAGGCTCAGACTGGTGTGGTGCAAGAATCCCCAATAGGCAGCATTGGTCCCTAAAAGGCAGGTAAATGTCCCCAATAGACAGCATACGTCTCCAATAGGCAGGTAAATGTCCCCAATAGAGAGCACAGGTCCCCAATAAGCAGCACAGGTCCCCAATAGACAGGTAAATGTCCCCAATAGGCAGCATAGATCCCCAATAGGCAGGTAAATGTTCCCATTAGGCAGGTAAATGTCCCCAATAGGCAGCACAGATCCCCAATAGGCAGGTAAATGTCCCCATAGGCAGGTAAATGTCCCCAATAGGCAGCACAGGCCCCCATTAGGCAGGTAAATGTCCCCATTAGACAGGTAAATGTCCCCATTAGGCAGCACAGTTCCCCATTAGGCAGGTAAATGTCCCCAATAGGCAGCAAAGGTCCCCATTAAGCAGCAAAGGTCCCCAATAGGCAGGTAAATGTCCCCATTAGGCAGCACAGGTCCCCATTAGGCAGCACAGGTCCCCAATAGGCAGGTAAATGTCCCCAATAGGCAGCACAGGTCCCCATTAGGCAGCACAGGTCCCCAATAGGCAGGTAGATGTCCCCATTAGGCAGGTAAATGTCCCCATTAGGCAGGTAAATGTCCCCATTAGGCAGCACAAGTCCCCAATAGGCAGGTAGATGTCCCCATTAGGCAGGTAAATGTCCCCAATAGGCAGCACAGTCCCCATTAGGCAGCACAGGTCTCCATTAGGCAGCACAGGTCCCCAATAGGCAGGTAAATGTCCCCATTAGGCAGGTAAATGTCCCCATTAGGCAGGTAAATGTCCCCATAAGGCAGCACATGTCCCCATTAGGCAGGTAAATGACCCCAATAGGACCCGGCGTTAAAAAAAAAAAAGTACTCACCTATATCCCCCGCTGCTCTGAAGAGGCGCCTGCTCATCTCAGTCTTCTTCCTGCACAGACACACAGGTGGCGTGACGTCATCAGGCCGCGCAGGCGGTGTGATGACAATCACGCCATCTGTGTGCACTGTGCTCTGCTGCATACGGAGGGCTGCGTAACGCCTTTCCTCGGCGCCTCGTCCCGCCCGCGACTACAGGGCCTGCCGGCATTGAACTGCAGTGCAGTTCATGAGTTCAATGTCGGCCTGGCGGGGGGCCGGATAAAAGTCCCTGGCGGGCCGCATGTGGCCCGCGGGCCGTAGTTTGAGGACCCCTGGGTTACAGTGATACCTCATTTATGTCTTTTTTTATGTTTTTGCGCTTTTATGCAATGAAAACAATTTTATATAAAAAATAATTATTTTTGCATCGCTGCGAGCTATAACTTTTTTATTTTTTCTCTGATGATGCTGTGTGGTGGCTCGTTTTTTGCGGGACAAGATGACATTTTTAGCGGTACCATGGTTATTTATATGCGTCTTTTTGATCGTGCGTTATTGCACTTTTTGTTCGGCGGTATGATAATAAATTATTATTTTTTGCTTTGTTTTTTATTTTTATTTTTTAAGGGGTTCGCTAAAAGGGTTAACTAATGGGACAGTTTTATAGGGCGGGTCGTTACGGATGCGGTGATACCAAATATGTGTACTTTTATTGTTGTTGTTTTTTTATTTCCAAAAAATGAATTTATTAGGGAATTTTTTAATTACTTTATTTAGTGATTTTTTTTTAAATTATTTTTACACATTTTTTTTTTAACCTTATTACATTGTCCCGTGTGGGACATCACTGTCCTGTGATAGATCGCTGATCTGTCACATCACAGATCACTGTGACAGATCAGTGATCTGTCACAGGCACTGCACAAGGCTTCCTCGTGCCTGCGCTTTTCAGGCACAGAGGAAGCCAGCTCCCTGCAGGCCTCCGAAGGTCCCCGTCACCATCTTGGATTCGGGGACCTGCAATGTGCAGCGCTGCTGTGGGGGGCTCAGGGAAGCACGGAGGGAGCCCCCTCCCTGCCGATGCTTCCCTTTAACCCTCGGTACACCATGATCGTGTTTGATCGCGGTGTGCAAGGGGTTAACGTGTCGGGGGCGGTCCATGACTGCCCCTGACACATTGTGCCGGGTGTCAGCTGTGATAATCAGCTGACACCCGGCCACGATCAGCGGCGCTCACCACGTGAGCGCCGCTGATCACGCTAGACGTACTATCCCGTCCATGGACATAGGGGCCCGGGTCCCATGGACGGGATAGTACGTCTGATTTCAGAAAGGGGTTAATGACAGGTGACTAACAGCTGAGGGCCTAAAGGGCCTGTCATACTAAGCGATATTGCTAGCAACATCGCTATAACGTCACTGGTTTTTGTGACGTTATAGCGATATTGCTAGCGATATCGCTATGTCTGATACTTACCTCCGACCGCTCCCCCGCTGGTTATCGCTGATCGTGCGAAAACTTCCTGGACCGTTTCTCGTCGTCAGCTTCTTGCTGGGATTCCTGTGGCGCCGACGAGCGACTCGTGGACGTGGGTGGGATGACGTCAGGATCTCCTCGTCTGACAGGTAAGTAGCGACCCCCGACCGCTGTTATGTCGCTGGTGAGATCTGCCTGTGTGGCAGCTCACTAGCGACCACTTAGCGATGCACCAGCCATCCTGACCGTGTCATATCGCTGGTCAGGATCGCTGGTGCATTGCTAAGTGTGACAGTACCTTAAGGTTGTGAAACAGCAGGTTACAAGAGGGGAAGTCTACTTACTACAGTGGGAGTAAAAAAATGTGGATAGAAAAAGCGAAGTTGTATTGGAATGGGGAATAGGCTTGATGTTCGACGTGTACATGGATTAGGTGTTAAAGTTAATGAAAGCTCTACGGAACAAACACCATGTCATCCTATCTAAAGACCACTGACAACATCTGTTACTGGATGGGCTACTCGAGTCCCTTTCTTTGGCAGTCGTACACCTTGTAGATAATGTTCAGAAAGAGCATGTGCTAGAGTGAATTTCAAGTGCTGCATGAAGTGGCCTCTCCTCCTCTTCTTCCACCTTACATCACACACAGTACAATCCTCAGAGGTGGCACCCCAATCAATCTTGTTTCCCCCAGTGGGGATCCACAGATAGGCCATTCTGCAGAGCTGTTCACACATTTTATTCCACGAGCATCGAAGGTCTGTTCCAAAGAATCACAGAATCCAGAGGAGGAAAGCATCTGCGCATTTGCCCCAATTTTTTTTCATGTTAGATCTAGGGCCGGACGTAGTAGGGTCCTAGTAGAATCCAGACTCTCATCACAAGACGTTAACCACAAGGGTGGAGGTGATCTTGATGAGACTCAGATACCAGAGGCGCACATGGACTGTACTGTGGTGACAGGGCATTAAGAAGAGAATGGTGACTCTAAGGGTGAGGAGTGTGAGACCAGAAAGGATGATGATGAGGTTGTAGATTCCACTTGGTGTGAACCCAGAGGTATGCAGCTAAGTAGCTCAGCAGAGGAGGTGGAAAAAGAGGAAGATGAAGAGGTTACGTTATGTTTCCCACAAAGACACAAAGTGATGCAACCACAACAAGCAATGCATACTCAGCCCCAACTATGGCTGCCACAAACACCGGTCATGAGTTTGCAATTTGCAGGGGTGGCAAGGGTTGCCTAGCCTGGGCTATTTTTGAGACCGCAAAGCATGACCCTATATACATTATCTGTAGTGTTGAGCATTCCGATACCGCAAGTATCGGGTATCGGCCGATATTAGCGGTATCGGAATTCCGATCCTGACTTCCGATACTTTTGTCATATCGGATACCGGAATCGGAATCGGAAGTTCCCATCATGCTATGAGCCTGCTTGCTTTGATTAAGCCAATGGGAATCCTCCGAAGTGTGGGCACATCCTGTTAGGCATGTAGGCATGTTAACTATTGGCATGGCTGTGATTGGCTGCCGAAATGATGTCATGATGCACTATAAAAGCCACCGCAGCCGCCATTTCTGGTTCACTCTGCTGTGAATTCAGTTAGGGACAGGCTGCTGTAGAAGACTGTGAGGGACAGTTAGAAATAGCGATTCCACCAAACATCTAGTGCTTTACCCAGGCTACATAAACCACCACTGTAGCCTTCTTTGCCCTAGCAGCAGTGTTCACAGCTGTCTGCAAGGGCTGTGTGAGTGCAGCTCACGCTGTGGAGTGGGTCCTGCAGCCACGTCAGGCTGTAGGCCACCCAGTGTGATCACTGCTGCCTCATACATCTTTTATTTTTTGAGCTGCATTTTTTACATAATTTCAATCTAGTGTGCTTCCATCCGTATCCTTATACGTTGGTTGCAAACACTAGTAGTAGACAGCGGAGCCTTTCTGCAGCCTTTCAGTGCTAGTGTCCACTTTGCTGCACTGTTCACGGCTGTCTGAGAGGTCTCTGACTGTGTGTGAGTGCAGCTCACGCTGAGTAGTGTGTCCTGCAGCTACGTCTGGCTGTAGGACGCTCAGCGTGCGTCAGTGCCTCACACATATTTTTATTTGAGTGCAGCTCATTTTTTCTTCTATTAGTGTGCATCCATCCGTCTCCATCTACGGTGGTTGCAAACACTATATAGGAGTACACAGCGGAGCCTTTCTGCAGCCTGTCAGTGCCAGTGCCCACTTAGCTGCACTGTTGACGGCTGTCTGAGAGGTCTCTGACTGTGTGTGAGTGCAGCTCACGCTGAGTAGAGTGTCCTGCAGCTACGTCTGGTTGTAGGACGCTCAACGTGCATCACTGCCTCACACATATTTGTCTTTGAGTGCAGCTCATTTTTTCTTCTCCTATTAGTGTGCATCCATCCGTATCCATCAACATTGGTTGGTTGCAAACACTATATAGGAGTAGATAGAGGAGCCTTTTTTTCTGGCTTGTGCCCTGCCGGCGCAGCCAGATTAGTATTACCCAATTTTTTGGGAGCCTCATCTTTTGCATTGTAGGTTACCTGCCTGCATTGTAATAGCTCCAAAAAGTTGGTGATACTATCAGTTTCAATTCTTTGTTCACATACTTTGAGTTTGTTTCCAACAAAGAAACCACAAAAAAAGTTCACCAAACACTACATTTGGAACTTGTGTAGGCCACATCAGCTCCTATTAAAGTGTAGTCCACACACACACACTTCATAAAATTAGTGTTTCTTGTACCTGTAACCAGCTGTTCAGGAATAAGCACACTAAGGCCCCCCGTTGTACTTTTCTGCCTATCTTAAGCAGTCTGGCAAGATGAAGAAGGCAGGGAGTAAGGCGCGTGGGCGTGGGCGTGGAGTTTCAGCAGGGAGAGGACATGGGGATTCTGCAGGGAGAGGACGTGGGGATTCTGCAGGTAGAGGATGTGGGGATTCTGGGCCTGCTGCGGGCACCAGTGGATCAGCATCCCCCAGTTTTAGCAGGCAACAGTCCTTTATGCGCAGCTTTGTAGGACCTCAACGTACCCCACTGCTGCGGGAGGAACAAATTGAAGCCGTTGTCGGATGGATGGCAGCTAACGCATCGACTTCAATTACTTCCACAGCCTCTCAGGACCAGAACACCGAAGAGCAACCATCTGTCTCTTCACCACCTGCCAAAGTGCCCAGGCAGTCAGAGAGACATGGACAGGAGCCATCACAGTCTCTACTTCTGTTCTCGGAATCTGTTGGCTTGGAAAGAGGGGGCCAGCCAAGCAGCATTCCTGAATGTGAAGAAGAGGGAGTATGCAGTGATGCGCAACTTCTTTGTCCCTCTGAGTCTGAAGAGGCGAGTGGGCCAGTGCCTATGGTCAGCACACCTCAGTACGCATCAGATGATGACGAGACTCAGTTGCCACTTTCTGGTGCGTACGGTGCTGGCGAGACAACCCCGGAGAAGCAGCTGTTTGAAGAGGGGAGGGAAGATGATGAGGTCCTTGACCCATCATGGCGTGAGGAACAGGAAGGTGGTGGGAGCAGCTCGGAGGAAGAGATTCCCCTACCGGCCAAAACAGGAGGCAGAGGGAGGGTGAAGACTTGGTTGCCTGTACCCTCCACTTCGGCACCCGTTAGGAGCATTCCTCATTCCAAAGGCAAAACGGGCGCTCCCAAGACTTGCAGTGCGTGGTCCTTTTTTGACACAGTTGCAGATGACATTTGCTTTGTCAAATGCAAGCTGTGTCATCAGATAGTCAAAAGAGGGAGAAATGTCAGCAACCTCAATACCACAAATATGTGGAAACATGTGCGCACCAAGCACGAGTTGGAGTTGCAGAGACACCCTGAAGACGTAGGCCAACGTACAGCACCACCTACCACCTCTTCAGTTCGTGTTGGGGCCTCTTCCTCCAGCTCACACACTGCTGGTTTGGCTTCCTCACAGGATCGCCAAGGAAGAACCTCTGCCACTGTTGTTCGGAGACCCTGTCAGATTCCACCCATAGCAGCACGTTCCCATCCATCACAGCCATCGGTAGCACAGGCATGGGATAAAAGGCGCCCTTACTCGGCAAACCATCCCCGAGCACAGTCTCTGAATGCTGGCATTGCCAAACTTCTGGCAGTTGAAATGCTGTCATTCAGGCTGGTGGACACTGACACCTTCCGGGACTTAATGGCATTGGCAGTCCCCCAATACAACGTGCCCAGCCGCTTTTTTTTCAGCAGGCGAGCCGTCCCTGCCCTGCAGAAACATGTTGAGGGCAAAATAAAACATGCGCTACTAAACGCCGTTAGTAGCAAGGTCCACCTGACCACCGATGCGTGGACCAGTAACCATGGACAGGGACGATACCTTTCCCTCACTGCCCACTGGGTCAATGTTGTGGAGCCGGGTACAGATCTGGAGAGTGGCGCTGTACGTGTTCTTCCAATGCCACGGATTGCAGGACTCCAGTCTGTACACATAGACTCCTCCTCCTACTCAAGTTCCTCAGAAACAGCAGAGCAGGAGCCTGTTACGACCGATATGAGCACAGCCGTGGCCAAACGTCAACAGGCTGTACTCAAATTAATTTCTTTGGGGAATCGAAGCCACACAGCGCAGGAGCTCTGGAATGCTATCAAGCAGGAGAGCGATGTGTGGTTTGGGCCAGCGAATCTCCAGCCGGGCTTGGTAGTGTGTGACAATGGCCGAAATCTGGTGGCAGCTCTTGGCCTAGGCAACCTCACACACATCCCATGTCTGGCACATGTGCTTAACTTGGTCGTGCAGAGCTTTCTGAGGGACTATCCGGATCTTGATGCACTGTTGCACAAGGTCCGCATAGAGTGCGCTCACTTGCGGCGTTCCAGCACGGCAAGATCGCGCCTCACTGCTCTGCAGCGACGATTTGGCCTTCCGGAACATCGCATCATATGTGACCTACCCACCCGGTGGAATTCAACGTTACATATGTTGGAGCGGTTGTGTGAGCAGCAGGCAGCAGTCATGGAGTACCAGCTGCAGCAGGCGCAAACAAGTCGCACTGTGCGCCGTTCACACTTCAGCACCATTGAGTGGGCCTCTATGAAGGACATCTGCCTCGTTTTGCGTGCCTTTGATGAATCCACGCGGATGGCGAGTGCAGATGATGCACTAGTCAGCATGACTGTCCCCCTTATCTGCCTGCTTCAACAAACACTGCAAGCACTAAGGGATGAGGTTTTGGAAGAGGTGGAGGATGAGGAGTCCCAAATGCCATCTGCTTCTGGACAGTCTGCGCTACGTGTTTCCTCACAAAGGCCTAGGCAGGGGACACTTTGTGAGGAGGATGAGGAGGAGTCGATGGAGGAGGAAGACATCTCTCCAGAGGAGGGAGGTACACAAACCTCTACTCAGTATGTACAGCGAGGGTGGGGTGATGCAGAGCAGGCCGAGGTCACGCCTCAAACAGGGGACAGCGGTTCTTTGGCAGTTGGGAGTCTGCAGCACATGGTTGATTTCATGCTGCAGTGCCTGAGAAACGACCGCCGCATCGCCCACATTCTCGTCTCGGCTGATTATTGGGTGTACACCCTCCTAGATCCTCGCTACCGGGACAGCGTACAAAGGCTCATACCAACGTTGAACCGGGAGCGTAAACTGCGGGATTACGAAGAGTCACTGGTGCAGT
Organism: Dendrobates tinctorius; assembly: GCF_039654945.1. Taxonomy (NCBI): domain Eukaryota; kingdom Metazoa; phylum Chordata; class Amphibia; order Anura; family Dendrobatidae; genus Dendrobates; species Dendrobates tinctorius. Next base: position 13,620,899 of record NW_027361750.1, on the reverse strand, counting down.
CCATAATGTTTTCCATTCCACCCGACAGCATTGTTGCTACTGCTTTACAAAGCAGCTCTGTGCGTTGAGGCAGTGGAGGAAACTCTGCACAAAGAGGGAGCAGAGGCAGCGCCGCAGCACAAGGCAAGACCACTATGGCCCAAATGTGGCAAAGTTTTGTGTGTCCACCACAATTGTCTACACCATCAGCGACGCCTCAAGTCAGCAGGAGGCAACGCTTCCGTCAGATGGTGTCAGACTACATGTCTTGCCCTGTCACTGTACTCCCAGATGGCTCTTCCCCCTTCAAGTTTTGGGTCTCTAAGCTGGATACATGGCCAGAGCTTAGCCAGTATGCATTGGAGGTGCTGGCTTGCCCTGCTGCCAGTGTATTATCGGAACGTGTCTTTAGTGCCGCAGGTGGTGTACTAACAGACCGTCGCACGCGACTATCTTCCGATAATGTTGACCGGCTGACTTTTCTGAAAATGAACAAGGCCTGGATCTCCAAAGACTTTGCCATTCCTCTTACAGACTAAATTAGTGGTTGTCAACTGTATCCAGGTCTGCTGGTGTGTTCATTTTTCTACCACCTGAACTATAATCCCTGTGCTTCAACACAGCCAGTTGTCGCTCAGATGTGTCGTCTGCACAGAGAAACACACTAGCTCCTGTGTTAGTGGGGTTCAGTAACGCCAACTGATCCCCTGCTGTGTGGACGGCAAAGTCACCAGCTCCATCAACATTCAAACCACTACTGATTTTTAACCGTGCCCAACTTAGGTCTCTGGCTCCACTGTCTCTACTATTTCCCCTGGCCTCCAACCCCACCATCTACATCTCTGAAGTGGCGTCAGCACAATCTACACTTGTTCCTGTGTTCCTGTGGCTCAGTCCCATCAGTTTATCCCCTGATGTGTGTCCGGCAAGGTCTCCTGCTCTGTCCACATTCCCATAACCAGTAGTGGGAATGAGGACAGAGCTGGCGAACTTGCCGGACAAACATCAGGGGATCAACTGACGGGACTGAGCACCAGTAACACAGGAACAAGTGTAGATTGTGCTGACACCACTTCAGAGATGTAGCTGGCGGGGTTGGAGGCAAGGGTAAATAGTAGAGACAGTGGAGCCAGAGGCCTAAGTGGAGCATGGTTAGAATCAGTAGTAGTCAACAACCTCCATAAAAACCGCTGCCCATTGGCCTCTGCATGCAGCATGCGTAATCCTGGGCTCCAACAGTGTCAGTTGGTGTTCAGAAGTGTCGTCTCCACAGAGCCAAACACATTCGTTCAAGTGTTAGTGGGGTTCAGCACTGCCAGCTGTTCCCCTGCTGTGGAGATGGCAAGTCTCCTGCTGCCTTCACCTGCCAAAAGCAACAGGCCCCAGCCTGCTCCACGCCTAATCCTGGGCTCCAACAGCGTCAGTTGGTGTTCAGAAGTGTTGTCTCCACAGAGCCAAACACATTCGTTCAAGTGTTAGTGGGGTTCAGCACTGCCAGCTGTTCCCCTGCTGTGGAGATGGCAAGTCTCCTGCTGCCTACACCAGCCAAAATCCAGTAGGCCCCAGCCTGCTCCACGCCTGATCCTGGGCTCCAACAGCGTCAGTTGGTGTTCAGAAGTGTCGTCTCCACAGAGCCAAACACATTCGTTCAAGTGTTAGTGGGGTTCAGCACTGCCAGCTGTTCCCCTGCTGTGGAGATGGCAAGTCTCCTGCTGCCTTCACCTGCCAAAAGCAACAGGCCCCAGCCTGCTCCTCGCCTAATCCTGGGCTCCAACAGCGTCAGTTGGTGTTCAGAAGTGTTGTCTCCACAGAGCCAAACACATTCGTTCAAGTGTTAGTGGGGTTCAGCACTGCCAGCTGTTCCCCTGCTGTGGAGATGGCAAGTCTCCTGCTGCCTTCACCTGCCAAAAGCAACAGGCCCCAGCCTGCTCCTCGCCTAATCCTGGGCTCCAACAGCGTCAGTTGGTGTTCAGAAGTGTCGTCTCCACAGAGCCAAACACATTCGTTCAAGTGTTAGTGGGGTTCAGCACTGCCAGCTGTTCCCCTGCTGTGGAGATGGCAAGTCTCCTGCTGCCTACACCAGCCAAAATCCAGTAGGCCCCAGCCTGCTCCATGCCTGATCCAGGGCTCCAACAGCGTCAGTTGGTGTTCAGAAGTGTCGTCTCCACAGAGCCAAACACATTCGTTCAAGTGTTAGTGGGGTTCAGCACTGCCAGCTGTTCCCCTGCTGTGGAGATGGCAAGTCTCCTGCTGCCTTCACCTGCCAAAAGCAACAGGCCCCAGCCTCCTCCTCGCCTAATCCTGGGCTCCAACAGCGTCAGTTGGTGTTCAGAAGTGTCATCTCCACAGAGCCAAACACATTCGTTCAAGTGTTAGTGGGGTTCAGCACTGCCAGCTGTTCCCCTGCTGTGGAGATGGCAAGTCTCCTGCTGCCTTCACCTGCCAAAAGCAACAGGCCCCAGCCTGCTCCTCGCCTAATCCTGGGCTCCAACAGCGTCAGTTGGTGTTCAGAAGTGTCGTCTCCACAGAGCCAAACACATTCGTTCAAGTGTTAGTGGGGTTCAGCACTGCCAGCTGTTCCCCTGCTGTGGAGATGGCAAGTCTCCTGCTGCCTACACCAGCCGAAATCCAGTAGGCCCCAGCCTGCTCCACGCCTGATCCTGGGCTCCAACAACATCAGTTGGTGTTCAGAAGTGTCGTCTCCACAGAGCCAAACACATTCGTTCAAGTGTTAGTGGGGTTCAGCACTGCCAGCTGTTCCCCTGCTGTGGAGATGGCAGTCTCTCCTGCTGTCTCCGCATTCCAAAGACAGTAGGCCTCTGCCTACACCCTCCTATTTCCTGGGCTTCAACACAGCCAGTTGTAGCTCGGAAGTGCCGTCCACACGGAAAGAGACACTTGCTGCCGTGTCTCAGTGGGGTTCAGTAACGCTAGCTGATCCCCTGCTGTGTGGATGGCAAAGTCTCCTGCTGCCTACACAGTCCTACTACTACTGATTTTTAGCCGTGCTCCACTTAGGCCTGTGGCTTCACTGATTTTCGTATTTCCCCTGTCCTCCAACCCCGCCAGTTACAGCTCCGAAGTGGCGTCTGCACAATCCACACTTGTTTCTGTGTTACAGGTGTTCAATCCGGTCAGTTAATCCCCTGATGTGTGTCCGGCAATGTCGCCTGCTCTGTCCACATTCCCATAATGTGGACAGAGCAGGCGACATTGCCGGACACACATCAGGGGATTAACTGACCGGACTGAACACCTGTAACACAGGAACAAGTGTGGATTGTGCAGATGCCACTTCGGAGCTGTAACTGGCTGGGTTGGAGGACAGGGGAAATACGAAAATCACTGAAGCCACAGGCCTAAGTGGAGCTTGGTTAAAATTAGTAGAAGTCTACAACCGATCTTAAAATTTCTTCAATGCAGCCTCAGCCTGCTCCGTGCTTGTCCCTGGGCTTCAACACAGCCAGTTGTAGCTCGGAAGTGCCGTCCACACGGAAAGAGACACTTGCTGCCGTGTCTCAGTGGGGTTCAGTAACGTCAGCTGTTCGCCTGCTGTGTGGATGGCAGTCTCTCCTGCTGTCTCCGCATTCCAAAGACAGTAGACCTCTGCCTACACCCTCCTATTTCCTAGGCTTCAACACAGCCAGTTGTAGCTCGGAAGTGCCGTCTACACGGAAAGAGACACTTGCTCCCGTGTCTCAGTGGGGTTCAGTAACGTCAGCTGATCCCCTGCTGTGTGGATGGCAGTCTCTCCTGCTGTCACCACATTCCAAAGACAGTAGGCCTCTGCCTAAACCCTCCTATTTCCTGGGCTTCAACACAGCCAGTTGTAGCTCAGAAGTGCCGTCCACACGGAAAGAGACACTTGCTCCCGTGTCTCAGTGGGGTTCAGTAACGTCAGCTGATCCCCTGCTGTGTGGATGGCAGTCTCTCCTGCTGTCACCACATTCCAAAGACAGTAGGCCTCTGCCTACACCCTCCTATTTCCTGGGCTTCAACACAGCCAGTTGTAGCTCAGAAGTGCCATCCACACGGAAAGAGACACTTGCTCCCGTGTCTCAGTGGGGTTCAGTAACGTCAGCTGATCCCCTGCTGTGTGGATGGCAGTCTCTCCTACTGTCTCCGCATTCCAAAGACAGTAGGCCTCTGCCTACACCCTCCTATTTCCTGGGCTTCAACACAGCCAGTTGTAGCTCAGAAGTGCCGTCCACACGGAAAGAGACACTTGCTCCCGTGTCTCAGTGGGGTTCAGTAACGTCAGCTGATCCCCTGCTGTGTGGATGGCAGTCTCTCCTGCTGTCACCACATTCCAAAGACAGTAGGCCTCTGCCTACACCCTCCTATTACCTGGGCTTCAACACAGCCAGTTGTAGCTCAGAAGTGCCGTCCACACGGAAAGAGACACTTGCTCCCGTGTCTCAGTGGGGTTCAGTAACGTCAGCTGATCCCCTGCTGTGTGGATGGCAGTCTCTCCTGCTGTCACCACATTCCAAAGACAGTAGGCCTCTGCCTACACCCTCCTATTTCCTGGGCTTCAACACAGCCAGTTGTAGCTCAGAAGTGCCGTCCACACGGAAAGAGACACTTGCTCCCGTGTCTCAGTGGGGTTCAGTAACGCCAGCTGTTCCCCTGCTGTGTGGATGGCAGTCTCTCCTGCTGTCTCCGCATTCCAAAGACAGTAGGCCTCTGCCTACACCCTCCTATTTCCTGGGCTTCAACACAGCCAGTTGTAGCTCAGAAGTGCCATCCACATGGAAAGAGACACTTGCTCCCGTGTTTCAGTTGGGTTCAGTAACGTCAGCTGATCCCCTGCTGTGTGGATGGCAGTCTCTCCTGCTGTCACCACATTCCAAAGACAGTAGGCCTCTGCCTACACCCTCCTATTTCCTGGGCTTCAACACAGCCAGTTGTAGCTCAGAAGTGCCGTCCACACGGAAAGAGACACTTGCTCCCGTGTCTCAGTGGGGTTCAGTAACGTCAGCTGATCCCCTGCTGTGTGGATGGCAGTCTCTCCTGCTGTCACCACATTCCAAAGACAGTAGGCCTCTGCCTACACCCTCCTATTTCCTGGGCTTCAACACAGCCAGTTGTAGCTCAGAAGTGCCGTCCACACGGAAAGAGACACTTGCTCACGTGTCTCAGTGGGGTTCAGTAACGTCAGCTGATCCCCTGCTGTGTGGATGGCAGTCTCTCCTGCTGTCACCACATTCCAAAGACAGTAGGCCTCTGCCTACACCCTCCTATTTCCTGGGCTTCAACACAGCCAGTTGTAGCTCAGAAGTGCCGTCCACACGGAAAGAGACACTTGCTCCCGTGTCTCAGTGGGGTTCAGTAACGCCAGCTGTTCCCCTGCTGTGTGGATGGCAGTCTCTCCTGCTGTCTCCGCATTCCAAAGACAGTAGGCCTCTGCCTACACCCTCCTATTTCCTGGGCTTCAACACAGCCAGTTGTAGCTCAGAAGTGCCGTCCACACCGAAAGAGACACTTGCTCCCGTGTCTCAGTGGGGTTCAGTAACGTCAGCTGATCCCCTGCTGTGTGGATGGCAGTCTCTCCTGCTGTCACCACATTCCAAAGACAGTAGGCCTCTGCCTACACCCTCCTATTTCCTGGGCTTCAACACAGCCAGTTGTAGCTCGGAAGTGCCGTCCACACGGAAAGAGACACTTGCTCCCATGTCTCAGTGGGGTTCAGTAACGTCAGCTGATCCCCTGCTGTGTGGATGGCAGTCTCTCCTGCTGTCACCACATTCCAAAGACAGTAGGCCTCTGCCTACACCCTCCTATTTCCTGGGCTTCAACACAGCCAGTTGTAGCTCAGAAGTGCCGTCCACACCGAAAGAGACACTTGCTCCCGTGTCTCAGTGGGGTTCAGTAACGTCAGCTGATCCCCTGCTGTGTGGATGGCAGTCTCTCCTGCTATCACCACATTCCAAAGACAGTAGGCCTCTGCCTACACCCTCCTATTTCCTGGGCTTCAACACAGCCAGTTGTAGCTCGGAAGTGCCGTCCACACGGAAAGAGACACTTGCTCCCGTGTCTCAGTGGGGTTCAGTAACGTCAGCTGATCCCCTGCTGTGTGGATGGCAAAATCTCCTGCTGCCTACACAGTCGTACTACCACTGATTTTTAACCGTGCTCCAATTAGGCCTGTGGCTCCACTGTCTCTCGTATTTCGCCTGTCCTCCAACCCTGCCAGTTACAGCTCTGAAGTGGCATCTGCACAATCCACACTTGTTCCTGTGTTACATGTGTTCAGTCCGGTCAGTTAATCCCCTGATGTGTGTCCGGCAATGTCGCCTGCGAATGTGGACAGAGCAGGCGACATTGCCGGACACACATCAGGGGATTAACTGACCGGACTGAACACCTGTAACACAGGAACAAGTGTGGATTGTGCAGACGCCACTTCGGAGCTGTAACTGGCGGGGTTGGAGGACAGGGGAAATACGAATATCAGTGAAGCCACAGGCCTAAGTGGAGCTTGGTTAAAATTAGTAGAAGTCTACAACCGATCTTAAAATTTCTTCAATGCAGCCTCAGCCTGCTCCGTGCTTGTCCCTGGGCTTCAACACAGCCAGTTGTTGCTCGGAAGTGCCGTCTTCACAGAGTAAAACACTAGCTCCTGTGTTTGTGGGGTTCAGTAACGTCAGCTGTTCCCCTGCTGTTTTGATGGCAATCTGTCCTGCTGCCTCCCAATTGACAGCACATCAGGCCTCAGCCTGCTAAGTGCTTGTCCCTGGGCTCCAACATCGCCAGTTGCTGCTCATAACTGACTTTGGCACGGGTACTCCCTCCTGCCCAGCTTGGTTCCAGCCCTGCTTGCTGTTTCCGAGAAGTGTCAATGTCAGTTTGCCACCCCAAGTTGCCATGTCGTGTTGCGGTTGGGTTAGCCGAGGCTAGGGTGCCAGCACTTTAGGTGCTTCCTATGTGGACTGCGGGTTCTGGTAAGAAAGGCTTGTTCCGTAGTGCCAGTAGGACAAGCACCCCCTGTAGGACTGTGTGATTCGGTAACTGCGGCCAGCTTGCGGCATGCCAACTTTGCTTTTCAGGGGTAACTTCAGCTGCCCCTCCGGGTTCCAGCACCGTCAGCTGGTTCTCGTCAGAGCCTTTGGCCTAGGTGCCTCCATCTCGGTATCCGAGTTCCGGCAACGTCTGCTGGTCCTTGGTAGTGCTTTGTAGCACAGGTACCTCCTGCTTAGTAACCGGGTTCCAGCACCATCAGCTGGTCCACGGTTGTGCCATTGGCTCTTATTCCTTCTGCTGCCCCTCCGGGTGCCAGCACTGTCAGCTGGTCCTCGCTATTTCAATTTGCTCTTGCAGCTTATGCTACCCCTCCGGGTTCCAGCACCGTCAGCTGGTTCTCGTCAGAGCCTTTGGCCTAGGTGCCTCCATCTCGGTATCCGAGTTCCGGCAACGTCTGCTGGTCCCTGGTAGTGCTTTGTAGCACAGGTACCTCCTGCTTAGTAACCGGGTTCCAGCACCGACAGCTGGTCCTCGGTAGTGCCATTGGCTCTTATTCCTTCTGCTGCCCCTCCGGGTGCCAGCACTGTCAGCTGGTCCTCGCTATTTCCATTTGCTCTTGCAGCTTATGCTACCCCTCCGGGTTCCAGCACCGTCAGCTGGTTCTCGTCAGAGCCTTTGGCCTAGGTGCCTCCATCTCGGTATCCGAGTTCCGGCAACGTCTGCTGGTCCTTGGTAGTGCTTTGTAGCACAGGTACCTCCTGCTTAGTAACCGGGTTCCAGCACCGTCAGCTGGTCCTCGGTAGTGCCATTGGCTCTTGTTCCTTCTGCTGCCCCTACGGGTGCCAGTACTGTCAGCTGGTTCAAGAGGACAAAGAACAGGAAGACAACCACCAAGATGCAGAACAACAAGAGAGAGAAGACAAAGAAGCATAAAAAAACAAAGCAGAAGAACATTAAGCATAAGACTAATACTCTGAGCAAATGATATTATCTTATTTATAAGCAGAAGAAGACTAAGCAGTGTATGGGGGTGAGTCCGTTCCTCCTCGTGGTGCCCCTGGAAAAGGCCTGCTGCTGCAGGCCAAACTGAATGCGGACAAATCCTGTTGTAAATCTTTTGTGACAGGCAGAATGGAAGGTGTAAACTTCTAACTTTTCTAGATAACAACTACAGGAATGCCTGACACAAACAAGAATATGATGAAGAAGAATAGGAAGAAGATGAAGAAGTTGAATATGTAGAATAATAATTGTTGAATAAGAAGAATATGAAGAATGTAAGAAAAGGAAGAAGAAGAAGAATGTAAAAAAAGGAAGTAGAAGAATTTAAAAAAGGAAGAAGAAGAAGAATGTAAAAAAAGGAATAAGAAGAAGAATGTAAAAAAAGGAAGTAGAAGAATGTAAAAAAAGGAAGAAGAAGAATGTAAAAAAAGGAATAATAAGAAGAAGAAGGTAAAAAAAGGAAGAAGAAGTAGAAAGAAGAAAGAAGAAGAAGACATACATGTCTGGCAAAATATAAATGAGGCTAACATAGTCAATATCTTTGTAACTCCTAACGTCTTTAAAAAAAAGTTTAATTCCTGCTATTCCATTTGATTGGGCTAAACCTCTATGGCTTTAATGTCTCCTCCACCTCCCACAATATATTCTACATTATTCTTAGTTGTTTTTCTTCATGTAGAATTAACCTACAAGGAAAAAAAGGGTTTTTTTTAATTCCGATATTTTGGCCCCATTGACTTGCATTGGTTCCCGGTATCGGAATCGGCGATACCGATACTTTTTTTTAAGATCGGCCGATCCATTCCGATCCGATATTTTCAAGTATCGGCTGGTATCGCTCAACTCTAATTATCTGTCAAAAATCAGTAGACAATTTGCAAAAAAACTCAATAGATGCAAAATTGCAATAATTTGATTACATGCATGAATCAGCACATGCGCGATTAACATGCCTTAGTGTGGGAATCTCACTGCTCTAAATTACGGACTAGCGGGCCTCACCAACCACTGACCATCCCATCAACCCCATCTGCTGCTTCTTCTTCCTCCATCACCGTGGCAAGTATTCTCACACAGGTCTCAGGCTGCAGAAACTCCACTTGTTTACTTCCTGCAGTCGGGTGAGTGAGAGCCCATCAGCTAATACAAAAGTAGACATGACTGCTGCTTTTGTGCAACCTAGCACAACACATCTTTCTCAATCCACCATAACATCTCCACCTGCACCTTACTCACAGTCCTGCAGTTTGTCCTGTTCTCCATACTCCACCCTCTCTTAGCACAGTAGCCAGCCCTCGGTCCTGCAGTTGTGGTCACGTAAAAGAATGTTTCCTACTACACATGCCAAGCTTGAACTCCACCCTCTCCAATCTGTTGCCACAGAAATGCTGCTTTTCTGCCTGGTAGATACAGATGGTTTCAGAAAATTGATGGGCGTTACATTTGATGGGCGTCGCAGTCCCCAGTGCCAGTTACCCAGTCACCATTACTTCTCTAAGAATGCTGTACCTGCGCTACATCAGCATGTTGCAGACAACATCACCCAATCCCTTAAAAAAACGAGCAAACATGGGCTGGGGGGTTACATCTCACAGACAGGGCACTGGATGACTCTGGTGGCTGTGGGGGCAGGCGGTCAAGGGGCTGCTCCACAAGTATTTGAATCTCCGAGGCTTGCGGGAGAAACCTCTTTATCTAACAATTCCTCCACTGCTACTGGCTCCTCCACCTCCTCTAGTGCCTCCACCTGGGTCCTCAACCCTTCCCTTAATCTGACACACATTCCAACAGTGCAAATGAAATCTACCCCACCACCATACTGCACAGCCATGGCTCACAGCAATCAAGCAGTGTTCAAGTTACTATATCTTGGGGATTTTAATCACACAACCAAAGAGTTGTGGACAGCTATCCAGCCCAAGTTAGAGCAATGGCTGTCTCTACTGAACCTGGAGCCAGGGAAGGCCAAGTGCGATAATAGTGGAAACCTGGTGGTGGCCCTACTCCAGGACAACCTCACACACACGCTTTGCATGGCTCACATCCTCAACCTGGTGGTACAGCAATTTTTCTGTCACTATCTGGACCTGGATGCACTATTACAGGAAGCACGGTCTCTGTGTGCTCTCTTACGATGATCGCACCCAAGAGGTCATCGACTTCCATCGCTACAGAGGCCTTTCGGCTTTCCAGTTAACTGTTTGAATACCGATGTTTTGACACTGTGGAATTCCATTCTGCACATGTTGCAGCGACTGTGGCAATAGCAACAAGCCCTGGTGCAGTATGTCCTTTTGCATAGCCTGGGCCAGCGCAGTCCAGACATAGTGCAAATCACGCTTGAAAGACCTCTGCACCTTTCTGCACAGTTTTAAAATGGTTACTAAAATGGTTAGTGCAGACAATGCTGTAATCAGCATCACTATTCCGGTCATCTACATGCTGGAGCACACTTTGAAGAATCTGCATGAGGATGTAATGGTCCCAGAGAAAGAGGTGGAAGCAGAGGAGGATGCGGATGGGATAACAATTTCTCAAATTTCTGGACTGTCGTTGCACAGGCAGGTGCCATGGGAGGGTGTCTTACAGACATTGAGGGGGTTCATGGTACCAGACAAACTGTTAATGAAGGTGCAGGAGCTGAGGAACAAATGGAGGAGGATGAGGTGATAGACGAACAACAGTCAGGAGATGAAGAGGATAATGACCCCTTTCTGTTGTCCATGGTTGGCAGGAGGGGACGGAGAAAGCAACCTTGAGCGTTACCTCACCACCAACACTCCATGGACTTGGACCTCATAGACACATGAGCGCCTTCTTGGTGCACTACAACATGATGACCGTATTGTTAGAATTAGAAATAATTTTGCCAGATGCTTCATCCCCTGGAAAGGGACATGCATGCTGGAGTAATGAAACATGCTTGTAGACAATCTTAAGAGTGATTTTCCCCAAGATGCCAGTGAGGCATACAATGCGCATCCCAGTTCTAGACTTCAAACCCCGGAAACATCAAGGCTTCATCGCAAAACCATTAGCAGAAGCAGTAGCAACAGCAGTGTAAGTGGCATAAGCAATTTCAATGAGTCGATTCATACATTTTTAAAACCATCCCGTGCGCCAGCAGAACAGAGTACAAGTCAGACATGTTGTGAAAGACTGGAGAGGATGATGCAGGAGTATGTGGATCTCAAAGTCCATGCAATCAGGGGAGGCTTGGACCTTTTTGCATTTTGCTAATCAAAAATATAAGAGTGGCCTGAGCTAGCCTGTCATGCCTTGGAGGTTTTGTTATGCCCGGTAGCCAGCGTTCTATCAGAACATGTCTTCAGCGCTGCTGGTGGTGTCTTTATGGATAAGCACATACAGATGTCCCATGAAAGTGTAGACTGCCTAACTTTCATCAAAATGTACATGGATCTCCAAAGACTTTTGCATCCCAGTCACAGAATGGGCAGACTAGGCAATGGTATTGTTTAACTGTCAAGCATTGATCTCCCATTATTGCAGTCTGTGCAATCTTTGTGGTGTCCTCTGTGCTTGCTGCTGCAACTGCTACTGATGTTACAAACAATTTTTTGAAATATGGAGCCTTCAAGTTGGGTCTCTATCTGGTGCGTTACCTATGGTGGAAAGTGTGTTATAGGTCTATTATGCTGTTTCTACTCTGTGGAAATTGATGCCACTTTAGTGGTGTCTGACAATCATTTTTTTGAAATGTGGAGACTCCAAGTTGTGGCTCCATATGGTGTATTGCCTGTGGTGGAAGATCTAGTTTTGGTCATTTGATGCCACTTTTCATGGTGTTTCCCCCTAATTTTGTTTTTTGGGAAGCTATTTGTCACCCCTTAAGGCCTCCCATTGAATCTTATAGTGTTCGGGTACGTTAGTTGAACCGCTTGGCAAATGGAACCAAACTAACCCTCGAAAGTTTTGCTAATCTCTAATGAAAACTAAACTTTGAGTCTCCACATTTCAAAAAATTGTTTGGAACATCGGCAGCAGTAGCAAAAGCAGGCACAGAAGCAAAAACTCAACATCACACTAAAAACAATGCCATTGCCTAGTCTGCCCAGTATGCGACTGGGGTTCAAAGGTCATTGGAGAACCATAACTTTTTCAACTTTATGAAATTTAGGCAGTCTATTCTTTCAGGTGACATCTGGATATGCTTATCTGCCAGGACACCTTCAGCAGAGCTGAAGACATGTTCTGACTGCCGGGTACAACAAAACCTCCAAGGTGTGAAGGCGAGCTCAAACCACTCTTCCATTTTTGAAGATCAAAATGCAAAAGGGTCCAAATTCCCCCAGATTGCATTGATATTGAGTTTTTGAGATATTCGCGCACCATCCTCTCCAGTCGTTCACAAATTGTCTGACTTGTACGCTGTTCTGCTGGTGCACAGACTGGTCTAAAAATGTGTGAAATGACTCACATAAATTGCTTATGCTTCTTACACTGCTTTTGATACGGCTAATATTTTCGCATCGCAACTCAACCTTCCTGGGGTTGTCAGTCTATTTTATGGGGTTGTTAGTTCATTTTATGTGCCTCATTGCTGTCTTGGGGAAAACCACTCTTGAGATTGTGTACAAGCAGTTTCGATACTCCAGCATGTTTGCGTCCCTTTCCGGGGGGAACATCTGGCAAAATGTACTCTTGTACTGTGAATCTCATAGAGTGGCAATCCAGTAGTCAGACGATTTAATTAGGAAATGAGTCCTCTTGTCTGCACCCCAATATTAGCCCAGATAATTTTTATTAGGAAATGGGGCCTGGTGCCTGCATGTCAATTTTTGCTCAAACGATTTTGAATGCGAAATGGGACCTCCTGCCTGCACCTCAACATTAACCCAAATGATTTGGATTAAGAAATGGGGCTTGTTTCCTACACCCCAATATTAGCCCAAACGATTTTGATTAGCAAATGTGACATCATGAGTCCAGACTGCAACAGTGTATTAGCCCAAGCTATTTGGAATAGGAAATGCGGACTCCTGCCTGCACAACACTATTAGCACAAGCTAGATAGATGATGGAAGGTCGATTTCACAGAGGACAGGATCCTAGCTAACTATATGACAACTTGCAGCCGCAGGAGCAGCCTCTCTGCGCTGTTACACTGACAAAATGGCACCAGCAAAACAACATGTCCACTTTTTATATAGACAGGGACATGTGACTTCAGTAGCTAATGACAGAAGCCCTTGTGTCTGTTATAGATGATTTCTTCACCCTGATTGGCTGCCAGAATGTACACACATTAAAAACAAAAAATTACACTCCGCCACTCCTCTGACCTATACACACCCCCTCTCCTCATAAAACACGTCCCCCCACTCATCATACAGCACCACTATCCTAGCCAAGTCCTAACAGAAGCATTAGTGGAACTGCAATCGTTTACCGAACTGTGACCAAATTTTGCTGACTTCGAGGAAAGATGCTTGGAAATCCGAACATTAATCTGAATATCCGATTTTCATGCCGAATTTGAGATTGGCGAACATTTTCTGAACAAGTTTGCTCATCTCTAGTAGCATCTTCTTTTCGCTATCCAGATTCACCACAAAACAGTTGCCATATTTGATGCTTCTGCTTTTATTCAGGCTATTATAGACCCTCCTAGATGGCTGTGCTATAACATGTGATTTGATAGTTGGAAGGCATTATGGGTGAAGCCTACCAGGTCGCGTATGTGGTCATGTCATCCTTTTCTGGTTGATACAGACTTCAGCAAAGTATAAAATGGCTATGTCAATTTTAGGAAATACACTTGAAGCGAATAACAAATTGTGTTTGCCAGGTTCACCATATTCCTAAAAATGGAACACAAATCGTTTTTCTCATATCCACTATTCCTTTTTGCCATCACATGTAAAACTTGTTATCATTACATTACACTTTGGTCTCACCCTGCTGAAGATATAACATGCATGCATTGAAATATCACACTCTTTGCAAGAAGCAATTGGCTTCAGATCTCAACATTTGACCCCATGTGTTCAGCTGCAAAATACTTTAAGAGCCAAATGCTGGTTTAGATTATTCAGGAGCATCTGATCTCTTCTGTCACGACCAGAAATCTACATAATGGTATTTATAGGCTTGTTAATGCCACAGTTACACCCAATATGTTAACAAGCTGACACGCTTCATGCTTTAAAAATAGTAAGATGTGTTTACATGTTTGGCACAAAAACTAATAGAGGAAGTCAACTGATCGTTTGTGTTGAGGGTCTTAAGCGCAGCACTTTGTCTTTGATAGTTGTTTTTCTGCTCGGCACTCATTCAAATAATCACTCATGGCCAAAAAAGAAGCAGTTATATTTTTATGGGTGGCCTCACTAAACAATCCTTCATGATCAGGCCAGACATTCATGAAAACAAAGAAGATTGTTTTAATTCTGAAAAATGAACAGAATATCGACAAGGTATATTCCAACAAGAGAGGTGGATACATCACCAAAACTGCCAGGAAATAAAGCACATATTATCCAGGTAAAATGATGCTCAGGTAATCTGTCTCGTAAAATAACTCTATTTACTTGCCGATATGGGGTTAATCTACAAGCTAATAGCGTTCTGACACTGAGTGGTGCTCACACTGACTTAATTCCCCCCGGCAGACTCACTCTTCGGCCAGAGTCAAACTAGCAAGGAATACGGATGAGTGCTATGTAATAAAATCTGTTAATCTATGGGGCAGCTCCCATCACCGCTTTTTCTTGGCCGTATTATGCGTGCGAGTGGAATCGCAGCATGCTGTGATTTGCTGCGTATATCGGCCGAGACTCGCCAGGCCCAATGAATGGATCTGCATGGAGGAGTTGTATGGCAATCCAATTACCCAAGTGATAGGCGAAAGTTGGCCCTAGCCGCCCACTGCACTTGAACTCCACAAAGAACTTACTTAAACCTTCCATTACTCCTAACCACCTATAACCAGGAAGTACCTCTCCGTTTGTTAATACTATTCACATCAGTGGGACTGTACCTAACATTAACAATTCCTTATCTACTTCCTATCTCCTACCATATATTACTGATAATCCTTGCTTCCTTGTATCTATAAATACTATCATGGGGTTTCAGCATTTGTCCCTCTACTCTACAAATTAGCATAACATATTGCATAGGGATTATACATATACACATTAAATGCATAATACTGTTCACATTACACATATGCATACACCGTTTGTCTTCACAGTAGGGAGTAGGTAACACAGTCCACATTCTCACACTATCTTTTTTCTTCTACTTTTTAATAGCTCATTCTGTTTTTGTTTGGAGTATTCATTTGTCTTCATTGTGTTGTTTTTGCTGGAAATTTAAAAAAGCTAGATCATCTCAGATAAGGTGTCTTAAACACAAAATTCACATTTTTCTTAATGTTATTTGCATGATTATTATGTGTTTTGGCTCATACTATAGTTCACACCTTCAATCCCTCCTACCAGACATTTATAGTGGCAACCTTGGAATATAAATGAATCGCATTTTCTGCAAAGATAGTCTAGGTCAAAAGAGAATCAGTGGAGAATATTTCAGTCACTGAGAGATTTCATTAATTACAAATTCATTCTGAGACCTTGTAATCTTGCCCTTAATCATGCAAAATTATACTACTTTACTGCTTTTATTTCTTTTTTAAATAATCACCAATGACTCTTTGAAATGCTCACTTCTCTTCTAGGTCCAAATTACAGGCACCTGTTATAGAGCATTGAGCCCAAGACCTTTATCCTACATCAAACATAAAATTGACTACATCAGGAGATCTTATTAGATTCTACGAGCTTCAATGTATGACAGCCATTCATGTACTCATCATATCTTCTCTGTATTTACCCTGTTACAGAAGATTCTATACATTCTTACGCTGCATTATTCCCTTCCACCTCCTCTCAGTCTTGTATATCATGCCACATATAGTCATTAATTGACCAACATTTTCAACGTCCCACTTTCATCTGAGTTTTTTCCATCTGCTTTTGAGATTACTCTGCTCATCTTAATACTCAAGAGCAAATATAACCTAAAGTTCTTGTGCCCCATAGCAAAATCAGCAAAATGCTCACCCACCTGTTATGTATGGTTGCATGCACTTTTGCTCCTGTCATTATCATATTCACCAGAGGGGTCTAGGGACCCCTAATGAACTAGGACTGTGTGTGATTTGCAATATTCTAGCTGGGAACACTCTTAACAAGAGAATTATGAATACATTTGCGTGGAGTTGAATTCTACTTGAAGTTGCCAAAAATTCACATTCAGAGTACCAAGAATTTGTAACCCTAACTACTATGCAGTATGTCCCCTTAGGGCACCAGAATACAAAATAACCAAAAGAAAAATGTGCCAGCAACAAAAGATTATAATCATATCAGTCTATAAAAAAATCTAATTTTTATTGAGCATACAGTTTAAGAACAATGGGCACAAACAATCCCAGAATACATTCAATGTGGGAAACTCCACATACATCAAAATCCAGATTTTTTTGTAATTCACATCCACATGGATTCAGCATATTGGCGACTTCTCGTCAACATTTAAAAAAAACCTGCAAAGATCCATCAAAAAGGTTAAAATTGTTTAAAAATCTTTATATTCACCGGAACGCTCACCTCTCCACCCCTCTTCTCCACACTGTCACTCGTTCGATCCTCACTGCATCTTCTGATCCCCACTGCTGACTCTGAAATCCTTGAACCTCTGACAATGAGCCAGGAATTGTGGCTTTGATGAGGCCTGGGATGGTTTTCTACATGTGCGGCATACCTGGCATACCTGCTTTTAGCCTGAGTTCCTTGGGTGGGCTATGAAAGTGATGTCCCTTTTTATGCACTAGACTGCTAAGGCCTTTGATTGGCTGACACAGTCAGGTGCCTTAAACAACATGTCATCAAAGAAACTTTTGTTTCAAGATACCTGACCACTGCAATCAATCACAAGTCCCTGTGGTCCTGCAACAGAAGAATTGTGATGTCATTACTTCCAGTGCTGATGTAGACCACCAAAGCATTCATCACTGGATTCACAGGATTTAGCGCAAATTGATGTATTTTCTTATGTTCACCCGAGCCATGCACCTGATTTTATTATCAAATAGGGCAGGACAACCCCTTCAAACAAAAGGAAACTAAGGAAATAATTCATGAGCTTACATTGATTGACATTAAAATATATCTACCTTTCAACATTTCAGTGGATTGATAGATATTATTTGCAGTCTTGCTGAGAAATGTCTCACACAAGATATCTCCGCTGTTCATTATGTATGGGACTGATGGAAATAGCAACGTACAGCTCTCCAATATCTCTATCGGTCTTATAGACAATGCAGTGTACATGCAAGACAATACTATTCCAATGGATGCCAACCATATTAAGGAGAATGTGAACCTTGGAACCCCGCTTCTAGTGATCGTTGAGTCCCCAGCGATGGGACATACAGTTGTGGCCAAAAGTATTGACACCCCTGCAATTCTGTCAGATAATACTCAGTTTCTTCCTGAAAATGATTGCAAACACAAATTCTTTGTTATTATTATCTTCATTTAATTTGTCTTAAATGAAAAAACACAAAAAGAATTGTCCTAAAGCCAAATTGGATATAATTCCACACCAAACATAAAAAAGAGGGTGGACAAAAGTATTGGCACTGTTCGAAAAATCATGTGATGCTTCTCTAATTTGTGTAATTAACAGCACCTGTAACTTACCTGTGGCACCTAACAGTTGTTGGTAATAACTAAATCACACTTGCAGCCAGTTGACATGGATTAAGGTTGACTCAACCTCTGTCCTGTGTCCTTGTGTGTACCACATTGAGCATGGAGAAAACAAAGAAGACCAAAGAACTGTCTGAGGACTTGAGAAACCAAATTGTGAGGAAGCATGAGCAATCTCAAGGCTACAAGTCCATCTCCAAAGACCTGAATTTTCCTGTGTCTACCGTGTGCAGTGTCATCAAGAAGTTTAAAGCCCATGGCACTGTGGCTAACCTCCCTAGATGTGGACGGAAAAGAATAATTGACAAGAGATTTCAACTCAAGATTATGCGGGTGTGGGATAAAGAATCTCAACTAACATCCAAACAAGTTCAAGCTGCCCTGCAGTCCGAGGGTACAACAGTGTCAACCTGTACTATCCGTCGGTGTCTGAATGAAAAGGGACTGTATGGTAGGAGACCCAGGAAGACCCCACTTCTTACCCCGAGACATAAAAAAGCCAGGCTGGAGTTTGCCAAAACTTACCTGAAAAAGCCTAAAACGTTTTGGCAGAATGTTCTCTGGTCAGATGAGACAAAAGTAGAGTTTTTTGGACAAAGACATCAACATAGAGTTTACAGGAGAAAAAAATAGGCATTCAAAGAAAAAACCCAGTCCCTACAGTCAAACATGGCGGAGGTTCCCTGATGTTTTGGGGTTGCTTTGCTGCCTCTGGCACTGGACTGCTTGACCCTGTGCATGGCATTATGAAGTCTGAAGACTACCAACAAATTTTGCAGCATAATGTAGGGCCCAGTGTGAGAAAGCTGGGTCTCCCTCAGAGGTTATGGGTCTTCCAGCAGGACAATGACCCAAAACACACTTCAAAAAGCACTAGAAAATGGTTTGAGAGAAAGCACTGGAGACTTCTAAGGTGGCCAGCAATGAGTCCAGACCTAAATCCCATAAAACACCTGTGGAGAGATCTAAAAATGGCAGTTTGGAGAAGGCACCCTTCAAATATCAGGGACCTGGAGTAGTTTGCCAAAGAAAAATGGTCTAAAATTCCAGTAGAGCATTGTAAGAAACTCATTGATGGTTACCGGAAGCGGTTGGTCGCAGTTATTTTGGCTAAAGGTTGTGCAACCAAATATTAGGCTGAGGGTGCCAATACTTTTGTCTGGCCCATTTTTGGAGTTTTGTGTGATATGATCAATGTTTTGCTTTTTGCTTCATTCTCTTTTGTGTTTTTTCATTTAAGACAAATTAAATGAAGATAATAATACCAACGAATTTGTGATTGCAATCATTTTCAGGAAGAAACTGAGTATTATCTGACAGAATTGCAGGAGTGTCAATACTTTTGGCCACAACTGGTACATTGAATAGTTATTTTTATCACTTGTTCTGCAAATATACTGTTCAAAAAAATAAATAAACACTTAAACAATAGAATATAACTCCAAGTAAATCAAACTTCTGTGAAATCAAACTGTCCACTTAGGAAGCAACACTGATTGACAATCAATTTCACATGCTGTTGTGCAAATGGAATAGACAACAGGGGGAGCACAACCCCCATCAGTGGACGTTGGGCCCTCGACCATCTTCATGGAGTCAGTTTCTAACCGTTTGTGCAGACACATGCACATTTGTGGCCTGCTGTAGGTAATTTTGCAGGGCTCTGGCAGTGCTACCTCTGTTCCTCCTTGCACAAAGGTGGAGGTAGCGGTCCTGCTGCTTACTACGACCCCCTCCACATCTCCTGGTGCACTGGCCTGTCTCCTGGTAGTGTCTCCAGCCTCTGGACACTACGCTGACAGACACAGCAAACCTTCTTGCCACAGCTCGCATTGATGTGCCATCCTGGATGAGCTGCACTACCTTAGCCACTTGTGTGGGTTGTAGAGTCCATCGCATGCTACCACGAGTGTGAAAGCACAACCAACAATAAAAAGTGACAAAAACTTCAGCCAGAAAGCATTGGTACTGAAATGAGGTCTGTGGTCCTCACCTGCAGAACCACTCCTTTACTGAGGGTGTCTTGATAATTGCCAATAATTTCCAGCTGATGTCTATTCCATTTGCACAACAGCATGTGAAATTCATTGTCAATCAGTGTTGCTTCCTAAGTGGACAGTTTGATTTCACAGAAGTTTGATTTACTTGGAGCTATATTCTGTTGTTTAAGTGTTCCCTTTATTTTTTTGAGCAGTGTACTTTACCGTATTACCATTAGAAATGGCTATGCCAGTGAGAAATCTTTGTGAGGCTTTAGTTGTACATGGACTACTTGGATGCTTTAAAATAACAAACTTCTCCCTCCTCTTCTAGTTTTGGCTGTACTCTATCTAGTTTCGCAGAATTTTCAAAGCACCACCATATTGTAAAAAATGTCCTCTTAATCAGATTAGCTTTGGCTAATGTCCCAAATAGCAGCTGAAGTGCAGTGTTTGTGGTTTCTCAACGGCTTACAATAAGCCTGCACCACGGAAATAATCTACTTTTTAAAACCAAGAAATAAATCATCTGCACTGAGGACATAAGTCGTCATTAGGGAGTGATTAGGCTGAACATTTTTATAACCTCTCGTATCTTATGTTCATGTTGAGCAAGAAATAATATTATGTTGTTTTCAACTAAGAAACTATTCTGTTTGTTGTTTTTAACACTGCACACTAACAAATCTATATTAAAAAGAAAAACATCCATATCACGTAATTTTGACTTTTGTTACTCTTTACTTTTTTGTTGCAAAAAATGTCACATTATATTGTTGTATGGCAAAATTAAGTTTCACGTTTAAAATGTGCAAATTAAAATAATAAATTATTTTTGTGTTCCTGTTGAAACCAGCTATGTAGTGGCACATCTGTCACATATTTATACATTGTCTCTCCTTTTTGTATGTTCAGTTTATTACTTTAATTAATACTAAGGCCAGTAACCATTTTTAGGAAAAAGTCATTCAAAATTTTATTAAAAGTGTTATGTCATTTTCTCTCCACATTGAATAGCATATAGATTATTCTTTCATGCTTTAATAAAGTTGGAAGTGACTCCGTATGCGGATCTTAGTTCACATCACATTTCACGTGACATCTCAAGTTACACTAACATGAACGTAGCTCCAATCCGAGTGCTGTCGATGTGGAAAATGGACTACTGCTCACTGGACCCCATAAACCAATAAGAGCAATAAAGCCCTGATTGAGGCCCTGGGTAGGAAAGTACATGCCCCCGAAAAGAAAATGTGGAAACTCTAAACAGTAAAGTTGTGGGGTGTATGGTTGCTAAAATGGACTAGTAAAACAGGTATGCAAAAAGTAAAATGTGTATTACTTTCTTTTTAATAAATGCTTTTCATCCCCACACTGACAAGAAGCCTTAACCAAAAATGCTACATTGGTAGGTAGGCACACAGCCACATATAAAAATTATGCATCAGCCCAAAAAATTATTGTGGGGTGTACAATAAGTAAAATGGACTGATCTGTTGTGAATTCACTTTCTGGCCTCCCTCTGGTTATTACTGAAGGTAGGGGAGCTGGTCAGATCGACAGAGGGGTTGCGAGTTCTCTTTCTGGGCTCCCTCTGGTGGTTACTGGAGGAAATGAAGCTGATCTGATTGACAGAGGCTTGCCACCTGAAAACGATTGGAAATCTGGGGTTTCAGATTGGGATTTAAGACAGCCGACTCCCTCTATCCCTGCTGGTGATTTGCCTCCTGTTCCTCCTGAGGTCTGATTTCCCCAGCTCTGTCCCTGCATGTTCAGCTAAGTGGTTTATTTGCTATTCTGTTTGCATTTGATCTGGTTTTGTCTATCTCTTCTTGGTGCGGGTCAGAGAGCTCCAGCTGGGGCTGTGCTGAATCACCTCCCATATGTTACTGCTTGAGCCAGTTTGTTTTATCCCCTGTTAGATTGGTCTCTTTTTGCTCTGCTTTCAGAATATACCAGAGTGCTGATGTAGTGGGGGGCAAAGTCGTGTGACCTCAGTGTTTTTGCATCAGACGTGTTGGACTTTTTGCAGGGTTTTTTGTGTGATTGCAGACAATGTCTTTCCTTTCCTGTCCTGTCTAGTCAGTGTGGGCCCTATCATTTGCTCAGTCTATTTTCCTGCCTGTGTTTGTGTTTTTATCTTGTCTCACCGACAATACATGTTTGGGGGCTATCTATTCCTTTGGGGTCTGCTCCGGGGCAGTTTAGATTTCCCCTTTCTTGCTTTAGGCTTAGTTAACTCTCCGACTGTGCCAAGGTATCTAGGATCATCGTAGGCACGCTCCACGGCTACTGTTAGTTGTGTGGATAGGATCAGGGGTCTGCAATCTGCATAGGTACCAACCTCTCTGGTTTTCTGTGGCTTAGCCTGGACCTGCTCTCCTCCTCGGTGACCCATTCATAACAGAATCACCAGCCTAACAGTAGACTCTAGGGTACTCCAAAGAAGAAAAGAATTTTTAAAAAAAAAGTGTCAGGATTTTTTTTTTTATATATATTTTTTTCCTCTTTTTTTTCTGGGACTGCAGGAGGAGATTTTTTTTGTTTTTTCTCTAAATGGAGACAAAGCAATTGTCTGATCGTGTTGAGCAGCTCGCTGATGAAGTGTGGGAAATTTCTGCCTATCTCGCTCAATCATCTGCTCTTGAACCAAAAATTCCTACTCCTGATGTGTTTTTGGGGATTGGTCTAAATTTTTGAATTTTAAGAGTAGCTGTAAACTATTTTTTGCTTTGAAACCTTACTCATCGGGGAGCTCTGTGCAGCAGGTTAAAATTGTCAGTTCCCTGCTGCATGGCGATCCCCAGGATTGAGCCTTTTCTTTGACACCCGGAGATCCTATTCTGGTTAATGTGGACGCATTTTTTCAAGCCTTGGGGTTCCGAAAGTGGGCGGTCCTTACTAAATGGAATGACGATGTCCTAGCAGATCTCTTTCGGAAGGGTTTGGCAGAAACCGTAAAAGATGTTATGGTGGGATTTCCTGTTCCCTCTGGTCTAGACGATTCTATGTGATTGGCCATGGGTCGCCCTCCCAGGGCTGTGGGGTACTCGGTAACGGGACGGTGTCAGTGGGATGTGTCACAGCAGCGGTGACCCGGTCCGTGGCCCTGGGCGCCCAAGTGATGGGGGAATGTAATGTAGTTTAAGAGGAATGGAATAGTTTGTGACGCCACCTGTGGTGCTCGGCAAGGGAGGTGTTAAGCCGACACTGCAGACAGATCCTCTGGGACAGATGGTAGGATGCAGCAGTGATGGTATAGCCCTCCACTGGCAGGGCTGATGTCCCAGGGCAGTGTAGTTGTAATGGTCGTGGAAAGGCGCAGGCAGTGTAAAGGATGGTACCCAGATGTAGCAGTGCTGAATGGGTTGGCGCGAGAATGAATGGAGGGACACCAAGGCTTGCAGTTCCAAAGCTTTACTCACAGTCTGCGGTACACAATGGTGCCTGCCTCCAGGCCGTGTCCTCCGGGTCAGAGACTCAGCAAACCTCCAGGCCAGATGGAAAGCTCCTCTCCAACACTCCGCCAACATGTACCTTTCCTGAACGACTCCTCTATTGCGCCTTAAGGTGTGAAGATCTCCAGTACCGTGGTACTCTGGAGTTCCTCCTGTCAGATGTTCCTAACAATTCTACTCGTATGGCAGACAGCTGTAGCCTCTCTCGGGGACTCCCTTCTCCAGAGTCCTGGCTCACTATTCAATTGTTGTTGTGCCCCAAGTCTTAGTTGGGAGTAATGCATTTACAGCCAACTACTCCACCGGTGTCTGCTGCAGAACCATAAGTGTCCATACAACCTCGGGGACCGGGCCCCGGCCTTACGCAGAGAACCTATAGGCAGGGTTTCTCTTCCAACCCACTTCTCCTCTCTGTTCTCCTACTCCTTCGTTCCGTACTGATCCTTCTCTCTCCTCTTATAGAAGCTTAGGTTGCAGTTCTACGTCTTTCTCCTTCTGTTCCTTTCCCGTGCCAGCTGGCTCAGATCACTGAGGCAGCTGCAGCACTCCTTCCTCCATCCCTTCTTCCAGGGATCCCCACTCCTCCCGAGTGGCTTCCTTCCTCACTGACCTTCTGTCAGACTGAACTGTCATCCGACACTTCCCCCTCTTTTTTATATATCTAAACTCCACACACCTCCCAGCACATCCAGTGTTCCATGCAGGGAACCACCAGAGGTGCTCTGCTACTCTCTAAGCACTGAGCCGCAATGTGGTTGTGCAGAACTACCCTGTTGTGTGGGTGCGAGTGTTGGAGTGTGGAAAGGAGTTCCCACCTTACCTGGATGGTGGGGCACTACACCTTAGGAGAAGGTGCAGTACCTCTGTGGCGACAGAGCCTCAGGGGTACCACATACCCCCTTTAAACGCAGCATGTCCACGGGCTGCAAGACAACAAAGTTGACAATACAGGAACATACAAAATTTTATAATGCTGCATAAACATTTCTTATCCTAAACTTCCTAATATAGGAGGTACTTATTCTTGAACGTTACAAACAATTCTTATCTAACTATCTAAATTTCAAGTCAAATCTAAGTGCCATTATCTGTGACTCACTATCAGTATTATTCAGCTTTCCTTCTCTAGTACACGTTTCTTTATTATTGTTCTCTCTTCTAGGCGCAAGACGCTGACCGCAAATACCTGGTCCGTCACCTGTCAGGTTCAATTCTTTGTTCTTAATTTTCTATCAAAACATTTCTCTCTCTCTCTAAAAGCCATTTACTAACTTCCCACTCCTTCCTCTTGGCCCTCAGAGAGCACTCCTCCCCTGAATTCCGGTTCAGAGCTCCCCCTGCTGGCCTGGAGTGGAACTGTGTTGCATGTATGGATCCTAGTTACTAACATTCTCATAAGATACATCATTATCAAAAATACTTTGCATTAAAACTTTAAACAATTATTCTTGTAAGTGCTGGACACCGCTCCCAGCCGGGATTTCTTGCAGTGTCTCTTGAGGTAGACATCATCTTTGCAAAGTGTCCTTATATGAAATTCTTGACATCATCTTCGCAAAGTGTCTCTTATGTAAAACCAAGAGAGGGCACCTAAAGAGGTGCAACTATTTACAAGTAAAAGTTTTTGGATCACTCCAAGTTCATGATCGCTAGTTCACTTTGAAGAACGCTGCCAATCAAAACAGGGCAACCTTGGGAAAAACAAAACCATGATATACGAACAAAAAGGCACAACTGGTGAAAATAAACCCTCCTGGGTCACGAGAGTTACTGTAAGTTTTCTTTTTGCTGGTCCCCTCCTGGGGTTCTGGAAGCTTGGGTTCCGCTACCAGATGTGGTATCTTCCTCTTGATTCTGGTTTCTTACTAAAGGGCATTGAAGCGGTAGAAAATGGAACCCATGATGTATCTCAATGCCCATCAACTGTTCCTCCTCGATAGGTGGTTCCGCTGTTCTGGTACGAGGCCTAGCACCGAGGGATTCCTCAGCTCGTCAGTGCTGGCAGGCAACTACCTGGGGACTTGGCAGTGAAGGGATCCCGAGATCACCGTTCCAAAAACGATCCAGACCCCCCTCTTCCCTGAAGATGTTGAATCGGGCGTGCCTGCTCCAACCGTATCCCTCGCAGCAGGGACCTCCTCCACCTCCCCATCTCTAACAACGTGAATTCGGAGGGCAACCCATTAAGAGGGCCGGGGTATATACCTGGGAGTTCCCGGTGATGCGGTCTCTGCTCCGATGCAGGCGTGGTGGCGATGGGAGCTGCCCAGTGAGACACCGGGGATGGCGGTGGAGCCAACAGCAGCTCCGGTTCGGCGGGGGTCGCTGGCGGGGCCTGCGCAGCCGCGTCAGGTCCGGGCAGGAGCCTCTCTTCCTCTGCTTCAGCTCCCTGGGCTGTGTACAACTCCTCTGGTATCAGCGGCAAAGAGGGGACAGAGTACGCTGCCGGTGGCATGGCAGCGGCTCCAGGCTCCACAGGGTCTGCCGGTGCAGCAGCGGGTACCGGTGTCGCGGGTACCGCAGGTGTAGGCCCATCCCGGGCGCGCTGCCGGCTCAGCTTCTCCAAAGCCTCCAGCCTCAGCTGCAGATGGGTGGTCAGCTCGGCTATTTCTTCTTCCAATTGCCGGCGGTTCATCTCTGAGATCGGGTCGGAGCCTTCAGCCATGGCGTCAGGGAGATCCGTTTCCCCGCGCTCCGAAGGCCTCCTTCCCTCACTCTCCAAAATGGCATTCTGGCGTTCTTCTTCCTGCCACGGCCACCTTCCCGCCACTGGCTTCTTTTGCCCCTCCTTCTGGGGGCGGCGTCTTCCAGCGCCTCCATACCAAGCCAGTATATGAACCCCTCGGGGGGTGGGCCATGTCGCTGTCACATAGTAATTAAGGCAGGGGAGGCCCAAGACTCTTCGCGGTCTTTTCTTAGGACCTCCTATTTCTTCACGACCTTCTTCTCCACGCCAGTGGCCATTTCTAATGTCCATTTTACAGTCCATCAAATCATGTCTTCTTCAAATTTTCAAAAGTATAAAGTCCAACAAATCTTAGGCACACAGAACCCGATGGCATCGGGTCTTGTCATCCTGTTCGTGATGCCAAATTGGGTCACCCTCCCAGGGCTGTGGGGCACTCGGTACCGGGCCGGTGTCAGTGGGATGTGTCACAGCAGTGGTGACCCGGTCCGTGGCCCTGGGTGCCCAAGTGATGGGGGAATGTAATGTAGTTTAAGTGGAATGGAATAGTTTGTGACGCCACCTGTGGTGCTCAGCAAGGGAGATGTTAAGCCGACGTCTCCTCTCTGTTCTCCTACTCCTTCACTCCGTACTGATCCTTCTCTCTCTTATGGAAGCTTAGGTTGCAGTTCTATGTCTTTCTCCTTCTGTTCCTTTCCCGTGCCAGTTGGCTCAGATCACTGAGGCAGCTGCAGCACTCCTTCCTCCATCCCTTCTTCCAGGGATCCCCACTCCTCCCGAGTGGCTTCCTTCCTCACTGACCTTCTGTCAGACTGAGCCTAGACTGAACTGTCATCCTACACTTTCCCACTCTTTTATATATCTAAACTCCACCCACCTCCCAGCACATCCAGTGTTCATGCAGGGAACCACCAGAGGTGCTCTGCTACTCTCTAAGCACTGAGCCGCAATGTGGTTGTGCAGAACTACCCTGTTGTGTGGGGTGCGAGTGTTGGAGTGTGGAAAGGAGTTCCCACCTTATCTGGATGGTGGGGCACTACACCTTAGGAGAAGGTGCAGTACCTCTGTGGCGACTGAGCCTCAGGGGCGCCACAGCCATTCATATTGATCGGCGTTTACATGAACATTAAACTAGACGAGAGGCGTTACCGCCTTTCGAACGAACGTCTGAACCCATGCAATGTGATAGGGTTTTGTCTGCGGTGCAACGTCAGGAGTTTAGAAGGCGTAATAAGCTGTGTTTTTTCTGTGGAGATGCCTCTCATACTATTTCTGTCTGCCCTAAATGAGAAAAGCGTTTTGCTCACACATTTGCGGTGGGCAGTGTACAGCCGAAGTTTCTTTTGGCGATTACCCTGATCTGCTCCTTGTCTACATTTTCCGCTAAGGCTTTTGTAGATTCAGGAGCAGCTTTGAATCTGATGGATTTGGACTTTGCTAAACGTTGTGGTTTTCCCATGATACCCCTGCAGACTCCTATCCCTTTGAGGGGTATTGATGCTACTCCTTTGGCAGAGAATAAACCCCTGTTTTGGACCCAGGTGATAATGCGGGTCGCCCCGGACCACCAAGAAAATTGTAAATTTTTGGTGTTGCAAAATTTGCATGATACTATTGTTCTGGGTTTTCCTTGGTTGCAAACTCATAATCCTGTTTTGGATTGGAAATCTGTGTCTGTGGTGAGTTGGGGTTGTCAGTGTGCTCTTAGTGACACTCCTGTTTCTCCTCCTTTCCCCAGTCTCATGATATTCCTGACTATTTGGCTGATTTTTCTGACGTATTTAGTGAGAGTAAGTCTGTATCTTTGCCTTCTCATCGGAGTTATGACTGTGCAATTGAATTAATGCCCGGGTGTAAATTTCCCAAGGGCCGGCTTTTCAATTTATCGGTACCCAAACATGATGCTATGCAATCTTATATCAAGGAGTCGTCGGAGAAGGGTCATATTAGACCATCCTCTTCACCTTTAGGTGCTGGGGTTTTTTTGTGGCCAAGAAAGATGGTTCATTAAGGCCATGTATTGACTATCGTTCCCTTAACAAAATCACTGTTAAATATCAGTACCCATTACCCTTGATATCTGATTTATTTTCCAGAGTTAAAAGTGCCCGTTGGTTTACCAAGCTTGACCTCAGGGGGTGTATAATCTTATTCGCATCAAGCATGGGGATGAAAGGAAGATTGCGTTTAATACTCTGGAGGGACATTTTGAGTACCTGGTGATGCCTTTTGGGTTCACTAGTGCCCCTTCTGTCTTCCAATCTTTTTTGAACGATATATTCCGGGACTTTGTGGATAAGTTTTTGATCATTTATCTTGATGATATTTTGATCTTTTCCAGTGATTGGGATTCTCATGTGGAACATGTCCGGAGTGTGTTCTGGATTTTGAGGGAAAATTCTCTGTATGTTAAGAGATCGAAGTGCCTTTTTGGTGTACAGAGGATTTCATTTTTGGGATTCATTTTGTCCCCGTCTGCTATTGAAATGGACCCGGCCAAGATACAGGCCATTTATGATTGGGTTCAGCCCACTTCTTTGAAGGCTCTCCAGAAGTTTTTGGGTTTTGCTAATTTCTATGGAAAATTTATGAGTAATTTTTCTGGTATTGCTAAACCACTGACTGATTTGACCAAAAAGGGCACTGATGTGGTGAATTGGTCCCCAGAGGCAGTCTCGACATTTCAGGAGCTTAAGCGGAGATTCACTTCTGCTCCGGTTCTACGGCAACCTGATGTCTCACTCCCATTTCAGATGGAGGTAGATGCTTCTGAGATTGGTGCAGGAGCCGTTTTGTCCCAAAAAGATCTGGTGACTTCTAAGATGAATCCCTGTGCCTTCTTTTCTCGAAAATTCTCCCCATCTGAACGCAACTATGACATGGGGAATCGGGAATTGTTGGCCATGAAATGGGCATTTGAAGAGTGGAGACATTGGTTGGAGGAAGCTAGACATCAAGTTGTGGTCCTCACCGACCACAAGAATTAGATTTATCGTGAATCAGCCAAACGCTTGAATCCTAGACAGGCTAGATGGGCCTTGTTTTTCACGCGTTTTAAATCATAGAATCGTAGAATCATAGAATCATAGAATCGTAGAGTTGGAAGGGACCTCCTGGGCCATCTGGTCCAACCCCCTGCTCAAAGCAGGATTCGCTAAATCATCCCAGTCAGATGTCTGTCCAGCCTCTGTTTGAAGACTTCCATTGAAGGAGAACTCACCACTTCTCGTGGCAGCCTGTTCCACTCATTGATCACTCTAACTGTCAAAAAGTTTTTTCTAATATCTAATCTGTGTCTCTTCCCATTCAGTTTCATCCCATTGCTTCTAGTCTTTCCTTGTGCAAATGAGAATAAAGTTGATCCTTCTACAATGTGACATCCCTTTAGATATTTGTAGACAGCTATTAAGTCTCCTCTCAGTCTTCTCTTTTGCAAACTAAACATTCCCAAATCCTGCAACCTTTCCTCATAAGACAGGGTTTGCAGACCGGTCACCATTCTGGTCGCTCTTTTCTGAACTTGCTCCAGTTTGTTGATGTCTTTTTTAAAATGTGGTGCCCAAAACTGGACACAATATTCCAGATGAGGTCTGACCAAAGAGGAGTAGAGGGAAATAATGACTTCACGTGATCTAGACTGTATGCTTCTGTTAATACATCCTAGAATTGCATTTGCCTTTTTTGCTGCTGCATCACACTGTTGACTCATATTCAGTCTGTGATCTATTAGTATACCCAAGTCTTTTTCACATGTGCTGTCACTTAGCCCTATTCCTCCCATTCTATATATGCTTTTTTCATTTTTATTGCCCAGATGTAGTACTTTGCATTTCTCCCTGTTAAAAACCATTCTGTTAGTTGCTGCCCACTTCTCCAGTTTATTTAAATCTTTTTGAATCCTCTCTCTCTCTTCTCTAGTATTAGCTATCCCTCCTAGCTTTGTGTCATCAGCAAATTTAATCAGTTTACCCTCAATTCCTTCATCTAAATCGTTGATTAATTTTGTGGTCTCTTTTCTTCCGGCACTAAGAATGTTAAAGCGGACGCCCTTTCTAGGAGTTTCTTTGCGGATTCTCTTGATGTGACCAAGCCTACTACCATTCTAAATGAGGGTGTAGTTCTTTCTGCTATTTCACCTGATTTGAGACGTGCCCTGGAGGAATTTCAGGAGGACAGACCTGATCATTGCCCTATGGGAAAATTGTATGTCCCTGACCAGTGGAGGAAAAGAGTAATGTCTGAAATTCATTGCTCCGCGTTGGCTGGTCATCCAGGCTTTTTTGGTACCAGAGATTTGGTGAGTCAGTCTTTTTGGTGGCCTGCCTTATCTCGCTATTTCAGGAATTTTGTGCAGTCCTGTGGGACTTGTTCTCGGTCCAAGCCCTGTTCTCGTTCTAGTGGGTTGTTGATGCCCCTGCCGGTGCCCAGGAGGCCGTGGACCCATATCTCAATGGATTTTATTTCCGATCTTCCTGTGTCTCAGAGAATGACTGTTATCTGGGTGATTTGTGATAGATTTTCTAAGATGGTCCATCTTGTACCACTCCCAAAGCTGCCATCTTCTTCTGAGTTGGTGCCTTTGTTTTTACAACAGGTGGTTCGGTTGCACAGGATTCCTGAGAACATTGTGTTGGACAGAGGAGTCCAGTTTGCTTCCAGATTTTGGAGAGCTTTTTGCTCCAAACTGGGAATTCAGTTATCTTTCTCCTCTGAATTTCATCCTCAGACCAATGGGCAGACTGAGAGAACAAACCAGACTTTGGAGTCCTATTTGAGATGTTTCATATCGGCTGATGAGGATGACTGGGTCTCATTTTTGCTCTTGGCCGAATTCGAGCTAAACAATAGAGCAAATTCTGCCACTTTGATGTCGCCCTTTTTCTGTAACTTTGGGTTTCATCCTCGATTTTCTTCAGGGCAAGTGGAATTTTCGGCCTGCCCAAGTGTGGACTCTGTGGTAGAGAGAATGCAGCAGATTTGGGACCAAGTGGTGGATAATTTGCCCCACTCTCAGGAAAAAGCCCAACAGTTTTCCAAGCGGCATAGGACGATTTGTCCCCGGTTTAAAGTGGATGATATGGTTTGATTGTCTTCAAAGAATATTCCTATGAAGACTGCATCTCCAAAATTCAAGCCAAGATTCATTGGACCTTATAAGATTTTGGAGATCCTTAATCCCGTTTCTTTCCGATTGTCTCTTCCAGTTACGTTTAAGATCCTTAACGTGTTTCATAAATCTTTGTTCAAGCGGTTTGTGGAGCCAATAGTTCCTATGGCGGCGCCTCCTGACCCTGTATTGGTTAAAGGGAATTTGGAGTATGAGGTAGAGAAAATATTGGATTCTCATTTGGCTAGACGGAGACTCCACTACTTGGTCAAATGGAAGGGTTATGGCCAGGAGGATAATTCTTGGGTCTCTGCTTCTGACATTCAAGCCGAAAGATTGGTTTGTGCTTTTCACCGGGCCCATCCTTGTCGGCCTGGTGGCGTGGATGAGGGTTCGGTGACCCCTCCTCAAGGGGGAGTACTGTTGTGAATTCGCTTTCTGGCCTCCCTGTTGTGAGTTCATTCTCCCCTCCGTCACTGAGGCCTGGTGAACTCCCTATTCTAGTGAAGGAAGGTAGTGAGCCTGATTATCAGGCACCTGGGACTAATGAAGACGATTGGCTGAGTGGAGTCACTAACTGGATTTAAGGCAGCCTACGCCCTTTCTGCCCTGCGGGTGATTTCTCTGTGGACTCTTGGACTCCAGTCTGATTCCTGCTCTCCTAAAGCTAAGTTTTCTGTTTTGCCTTTTTGCATTTAAGTTTTGTTTTTGTTTTTCTTGCTTTTTGGATTCTGCCACTCCCTGCTGGAGTGTGCAGTGTTCCGTTAGCTCTGTCTTCTGAAAGTACCTGAGTGCTGATTTAGTTTTTGAAGCTTAGTTGCTTCAGGGCCATTTTTATATCAGCTTGTTGGCTTTTGTCTCTGATAGGGTTTTGGCAGATTGCAGACAGCAGCCTTCCTATCCATTCCTATCTAGGTAGTTTTTGGGCCCCGTCTTTGCTCAGCCTGTCTTTCTGTCTGTGTAAGTGTTTTCATCTTGCTTCACCGTCATTATATGTGGGGGGCTGCCTATTGCTTTGGGGTCTGGTCTGGGGCAGTTAGATTTTCTCCTTTCCTTCTTTAGGCCTATGTATCTCTCCGGCTGTGATCGAGGGGTCTAGGTCATCGTAGGAACCCCCAACGGCTACTGCTAGTTGTGTTGATAGGTTCAGGGGTCTGCAATCTGATAGTTGCCAAATTCTCTGGTTTTCTGGACTTAGCTAGCATTCCTGTTTTTGCCTCCTACGGTGACTCAATCATAACACCTCCCTCTGGTTATTACTGAAAGTAGTGGAGCTGGTCAGATTGACAGAGGGGTTGCGAGTTCTCTTTCTGGGCTCCCTCTGGTGGTTACTGGAGGTAATGGAGCTGATCTGACTGACAGAGGCTTGCCACCTGATAATGATGATGATGATTGGAGATCTGGGGTTTCAGATTGGGATTTAAGGCAGCCGACTCCCTCTATCCCTGCTGGTGATTTGCTTCCTGTTCCTCCTGAGGTCTGATTTCTCCAGCTCTGTCCCTGCATGTTCAGCTAAGTGGTTTATTTGCTTTTCTGTTTGCAATTGATCTGGTTTTGTCTATCTCTTCTTGGTGCGGGTCAGCCAGCTCCGGCTGGAGCAGAGCTGAATCACCGCCCATATGTTACTGCTTGTGCCAGTTTGTTTTATCCCATGTTAGATTGGTCTCTTTTTGCTCTGCTTTCAGAATATACCAGACTGCTGATATAGTGGGGGGTGAAGTCGTGTGACTTCAGTGTTTTTGCATCAGACGTGTTGGACTTTTTGCAGGGTTTTTTGTGTGATTGCAGACAGTGTCTTTCCTTTCCTGTCCTGTCTAGTCAGTGTGAGCCCCATCATTTGCTCAGTCTATTTTCCTGCCTGTGTTTGTGTTTTCATCTTGTCTCACCGACAATATATGTTTGGGGGCTATCTATTCCTTTGGGGTCTGTTCTGGGGCAGTTTAAATTTCCCCTTTCTGCTTTAGGCCTAGTTAGCTCTCCTGCAATCTGCTTAGGTACCAACCTCTCTGGTTTTCTGTGGCTTAGCCTGGACCTGCTCTTCTCCTCGGTGACCCATTCATAACACCGATCTAAGTAGTTTACAAAAGTAGAATGTGTGAGTACTTTTTTAATTTTACACATTTCCTTCCAACAAAAAACATAGCTAAGAATACTACATTGGTTGGATGGCACATGCTTATAAAGGAAGTTGAAGCAACAATGGTACTGGTAAAACATGTATAAAGAACATTAAACGTTGTTTTGCTTATACTTATTCAAAATGGTCTTAAGAAAAAGACTAGATACATGCCAAGAAAGGAACATGTGGGAACAGCACATAGCATTGTCATGGGATGTACAGCTCCTACATTGGACAAAACAGGTAATCAAAACAAGTACTGTAAATATTGTTTTTAGGATAAAAAACTGCAACCCCTTTTTTCCAAAAAAGCTGTGGCAAGAAATGCAAGGTAGGTTGATTTCCCAAACCCAGCACCTGCTACAGGGTGCTGTTTTGATATGAGGAGCAAAAATATACAATTGAACTATTAAAGCAGGTGT
The DNA here is from genome assembly GCF_039654945.1 of Dendrobates tinctorius. NCBI lineage: Eukaryota > Metazoa > Chordata > Amphibia > Anura > Dendrobatidae > Dendrobates > Dendrobates tinctorius. The sequence continues at coordinate 13,587,441 of NW_027361750.1, read as the reverse complement.
GCAAAAATAATTACAAAACATTTTGCATGCACACTTTGTAAGGTAGACAGTTTAAAATGTCAAGAATGTTGGAATTTTTTTTGTCATTTACCAAAAAGAAGAAAAAGCTTTAACAGAAGAATGCAAAATAAATAAAAAAATGTGTTCATGGATTGTCAGTCCCGCAGTTTACTGTAGACACACTAGCCTTGGTTTCAGCATTTTGCTCAGTATGGAAAAATAGGTGATTTAAACTGTTATCTTAATTTCTATTGACTAAACAAAATTGAATCATTAAGGTATAGTACTGCAGTATATCACAGATCAATCAATTCACAGTCACACAGACTCTGCAGGTCCTGTAACTCTCATGTCTTGATTTCCCACATCACTTGAATGTATTATACTTAGACTGAGATTACTACCCCTATTATCTTTGCCTTTTAGTGCTGAAGCAGTACTCCATGCTCTATTTTATGCAGTTTCATCTGTATCTCTAATGATGAGCTGTGCACTTTGCCTCAAAGTTTCATCCTGGAAAGCCCTAAATTGTTTGAATCTGCTGGGCCACGTGAATTTGAAGAAGCACTCCCTTGATTTTTTTTCAATTAAATGTGTGTATATGTGTATGGTGGGGAAGGCAAGTGTATTTATAGACTCACCTACAGCAGCTTTCTTCTGGATCCAGCGCCATCCCACTCCTTAGTGAATTCACCGCAATTCAGACTAGTTGGCTCACTCTTTCTTACAATGTAAGCTTATGGAGCCTCGTTCTGATGATCCATGCAGAGTGAAGTGTGACCCAGAGAGCCTGCAGAGTGGAGACGTCACTGAGAAGAAGTACACAACGGTAATGGATACGGGAGAGAGTGGCGGTAGGCGAGAATACTAATACACTCACACTGCATTACATGCATACATACACACATTTATTGAAAAAAATATTAATCAGAGTGATTCTTTAATAAAATTTTACCAAACTATTTAGTAGAGCTGTTATGAGCTGCTGGAAGTGTAATCTATAGTCAGACAAGGCTAGATGTCAGTTACAGGATTTCCGACAGTGTTATGTGTTTGAGGCCCTCCCAACTGTTCCCAAACAGATAGTATCAGGGAAGAGAAATATCCAGAATGTTGGATTTCCAATGGTAGACCATTTTAATCTGTGGGAGATTTACTGCTGCCAAAAGTGGTAGCTCTTTCCTAGACAACACACGAAAGCTCAGGTGAGGTATCAAGGGAGATATCTTTTGGTCTATCAATTGTGCACCAACTGCTATTCAATGTCTTTGGGGGGCTTAAGTCTTCATAATGTATGATACAGTTGTGAACTACAGCTAATGAACACATATCACATCTAATATCTAAATGAATGTGGGTTTCCAATACATTATCTATGATCAAGCAGTCTACCTGGGTCTTACCAATTCCAGTCTCATTTTTTTTTAAATATTGTAACTATTTAATAACTTTGCCTGCATGATAAATTCCCTTCTTCTTGAGTAAATTTTCATAAAGTGTTAATTGATTAAAACGGCCTTTTGGATAATATAGAATACTGCATCTCCCTCATATGCCAGAGAGTAAAAGGGTAGATATAGGCAAAGGTTTATCTGTGTAAACCTTATAAGTCCAACAGAGCTTTTATTTTTTCAGATCCTGTGTAGAGATATTCGGATTTTTCTAAATTCGAGTTTGCCGTCTTCACCAAATTTTGCCACAAAATTTTATTTTCGCGCCAAAAAACTTGCACTGATCTCAATACAAGAAAGCTTGTAATTGCGCAGAAAATAGAAAAGGAGAGAGAACTGACCATAACAGCTTTTACACTACAGAAAAAAAGAGAGAGAGAGGACCTCACTTACTATAAGAACTTACACTTTATAGAGGAGAGGGAGCGCAAGAGAGAAATGACCCTGTTGGCCATCAGAAAAGAGAGAGAAAATTCCCCTTACTATAAGAGTTTACATTTTACAGGAGAGAGAGCGCATGAGAGAGAAAGAGAGAGGACCCAGTTGGCCAAAAGAACTTGCACAATGTATCCACTTCTCTCCTTTAAAGTGTAAGCTCTTACTGCCAGCGGTTTCATCTCTTCCTCTCTACAGTAAAGTGCAAGTTCTTACTGCTAATGGGGTCCTCTCTTACTCTCTAGAGTAAAGTGTAAGCTCTTATGGCCAGCGGGGTCATCTCTCGTTCTCTACGATAAAGTGTAAGCGCATATAGCTAGCAGTGTACTATCTCCATTGTCTACGTTAACGTGTAAGGCTCTTATGGCCAGCGGGGTCCTCTCTTCGGTAAAGTATAAACTGTTAAAGCCAGTGGGTACTCTCTCCCTCTCTACAGTAAAGTGTAAGCTCTTGTGGCCAACGGGGTTCTCTCTCCCTCTCTATGGTAAAGTGTAAGCTCTTATAGTCAGCGGGGAACTCTCTCCCTCTCTACAGTAAAGTATAAACTGTTATGTCCAGCAGAGCCCTTTCTTCTCGCTCCTAAAGTACAAACTTTTATGGTCAGTGAGGTTCCCTCTCTTTCCTCTTCCCCCACATGTATTTTTGAGCACTTACAAGTTCTTTCCAGTATTGAAATTCACGCAAATTTAATCACCGCCAATTGAACATTTGTGCAAAATTTGGCTAAGTCAGCGAATTCGAATCTCCAACTATTAGCTTATCTCTAATATAGATCTATGCTAATTTATTATATAGTGTATGTGTGTCTGTTTTAATTCATGTGAAAATGGAGCAATAGCTGAAGGAGAGCACTACTGTATGCCCTAATACCTCCGAATATGTTGTGAACACGTATGATGTATTCCATTTAGCAAGCATATGTTTTTTCTCCCATGCCCATATTCATAAATTATTCATAGCCTAATAAATATGCATTAGAAAAACGTGCAGACACGACAGCCCTGAGAAAAAGCCTTCTTTTCACTCTGAAGTCCCAAGCTACACTTAACGGATGACAAATGTTCTAGTGCTCACAAGCAGTCTTACATGTAAGTTAGGCTGACTGACTGATTTACTCATATGATATTTTGGTAGACGGTGAATTGCTGATAATTCCTTTTCCCGGTTTACTCTACTCCTGTCTTTATAAACTGTATCTAGGACCGCATATATTAATAGTACATGACCTAGAAAAGCAATGCTTTATGGTTCATTTGTGTGATGTCTGGGCACACAGATCATGGCTTACAACAGTATATACATTTCTTCATAGTAAGGCATTTTTCTAATCTGACTATAAAAAGCATCAACTAGAAACCTGCATTAACGCCATCCACCAAAATTGCTTACCCAGAAACATTAGATATTAACGCAACACAAAAAAAGTGAACCTCCATTTTGTGCCCAAGAGCTTTATCACATGAAAGAAGCAAAATGGGGAAATATCAGACGGTATTCATTTAGATTTACCGTATATAGCAGGAATCAGAGTGATACTGATCCGCTGACGAGCATATACTATATATTGATTTTAATAGATCTGCTGGTGGAATTGTGATATTAGCCATAAACAAAATTATGCACTAACAGAAGACAATAAAATAGTACAGGTTATATGTTTATTAATAATATATTAATTACATTTTATAATTTATAATGAGCATATTAAAAGGTGACCATCTATACCCTCGACACATTGAGATAGATTTTATTGTAAAAGGCATTGAAAAGATTTGCCATAGGTTTAGCTCCATATAATGTCTACAGTTACACACATAAGCCGATAGACTGCAGGGATAGGGCTTCGCTTTGACAATGAGACAGCTGGACGGTTATATATTCCATTTTGCTTCCATTGTCCTGTGACTCACTGCAGCAGCAGGACAAAAGGCCCAAAAACACCAACCATGGTTTGTCACCTTGATTTGTCCAGTTTAGCTGATGCGTAGAAATAAATTACTTTCCCTCATTTATGGATACATCAGTGAGAAAAAGAGATCGAGGAACCAAGAAAGTTAGAACAGAAAATAAACATTCTTTCTGATATTTACTAATAACGAGAATAAAGGCAAAAATAATAAAAAATACCATTTTATCCTCCTATAATCTGATCACCATTATTAACTACTTTCTATTAAAAAGATAAAATGACAAAAACAATTACTACACTATTTATACATATAATGTATACTAATTAGTGTATATATATATAATATACATACATATAGAATAAATATAGAAAGAGATATTTTTTTAACTCCAATTTTTATAATTTTGTTTATACTAATATATATATATATATATATATATACATATATACTGTAAATATACATATAGATAGACAGACAGATGGATATGTTAATTGGTATATATTGTATATGGTAAAAATAATAAAAAAATACATTTTTACCTTTCTAAACTCCAATCACCATCAACGACTCTCTATCAGCTGAGCGAAAGGATGAAATGATAAAAACAATTACTATATATATATGTATTAAAAGAGATTTTCCCCCCAATATTTATTTTTATATGTACGGTAATTTTATTTAATTTTAAATAATTATTTTCTCAATGTTGAGAATACAGAAGAAAGAAAATAATCCAGCCATTGACAGATTTTTTTTTTTCATCTGTTGTACAGTTGAGCAGGCCTAAAGTCGAATAAGTAAATTCAATATTTTTGATAAAAAAAATATTTTTTATTGCCAACTAGAGATGAAAGATAAAAAAAAAACCCGCAAAGGATTGAATAAAGGCCTGTACATCTTTTATCATGTACTGTATAATTCAATGATGCAACATTGCGCTGAGCTCTTTAATAATTCATTTAGCAATCATAAAAACATTTACTCTAACCGTGAGCAGAAGAATTTCCCTGGAATTATATTTATTGTAACCATGTACATGGTCATTTAAATGTATAGACTGCTGCAGCAAAGAACGGTGGACCGTTTGCTAACACGTATAGCGACGCTGTAGGAATACTGATACTGTATAGGGAGCAAATCTCTCCTGCATCAGAATTCCACTCAGCCATCTGTAATCGCTCCCTGACAGCTCATCAGACTGCAGCAGAAATATGAATGTGATGTTTACAGCTGATGACAGAAAGGGGCCATTTGAAGTGCCATAATGCAGTATATGGTGGATTCCAGGGTGTTGGCAATACTGCATTTAGAACAATATATTCTTAGCGATAGTTTGTATGTTATTTAAATGGAGATTTGTACGTATAGCTCTGCTTCTTAACTCCTAAGGTGCCTGGATGAGCAAGAATAAATCAGTCTGTTACTGCGCGTCAGTCTATCTATCTATCTATCTATCTATCTATCTATCTGTCTGTCTGTCTATCTATTCCATATCTATCTATCTAGCTAGCTACAGGAATAGTTTTACAGTCTCTATCTATTTTTCATTGATTTCAGTGGTTTGTCAATTAAAGCATTTTTCAGTGACTAGAAATAAAAAAGCAAAGACATTTAGAATGTCATTATGAATGAATTGTACGATACTTTCGTTTCGCAAATCACAAATTATTTTGTCTAGGGAGGTGGAAATAATGAATATACTTTCTTTAAAAGGGTCTCCATCTTGCTACACTAACAGAAACTTGTGCTAGAATGCTGGAACAATTCAGGTACACATGAGCATGCGCAAAAGGAAGCGGTGCTTCATACCGCACATGCTCAAAGACACCTGACGTGAACATTCACGGACAGATTTCTGCCAATGTTATCAAACTAAAGCCATTTTAATGTATTGTAAATGATTACTTCCCCTAAGAAAGTGAATGATTTGTTAATTAACGGTTTTAAGGAAGATATGATTAAGGACATTTAATTTAATTGTAATTTATTTTATGTTCCTGTGGATCCCCTTAGGGGTTAATGTGAACTAGATTTCGAGACGGTGTCCTTTTAATTTTGTACAGTTAAATGCATGTAACATTAATAACAGTTCTGAGCAATATTATTTTTACTTTATTTTGAACTGTATTGAATTATTAGAAAAGAATGTCATAGCCTCGAGAGAATTCTACTTTTATTTAAGCTTTATTTATTTATTTTATGCCGAATGCCTCTTAGTGCATGCTTATTAATTAATACATCAGCGGAATAGCTGGCAATTAAGCATAGGTCTGATAATTATTATACTAATAATAATTATTCAGACACCAGATTGGGCATAAAAAGCAAGAAATATACATATCGCTCCCTTCACCTCAAGGCGTTGAGTAGCATCAAGGGTTTATATGCCGAGCCCTAAAGGTATTTTTGCTCCCCATGGCAGATCTTTCTTCACAAGTGCATAGGAGACACTGCCATCCTTCAGTACATTTATGATAGTAGGTCTGTAGGATCAGGGCAGACGGCATACAAGGTCAAATCACACCATAATCTGCCTGTATAATAATAATAATAATAATAATAATAATATATATAATAATAATAACATATATAATATTTTTTTCTGTTAAGGGGAAAACAATTGTTATTTTAAAATAAAAAAAGATTCCTCAAAGCCAAGAGTGTGCAGTTTCTTTAAAATTTTGTTAAATTTCACTTCAGTACAACACCAGTACAGCTTCCTGTTTCAGTTTTTGACTTTAGGATGCTTACTTTCCTAACAATTCTTATCAAGTAATTTTTTGGAAGGTGGTAAAAAAAAAAAAGACATTTCACTGTGCATGTCAGTTTTTTCACACTTTTTTTTCTTTCTCCAATTTGACAACTGTACACAGCACACCTGGACTACAGCCCGCTGCCACATTTTGTTTTCTGAATGTTTGCATACTTACCTAGTACTTCTTGTTACATCCATTTTGAATGGGGTTAAATTATTTAGAAGATTGTCATAAGTTAATTATAGCGCTGTTCAAAATGTATGGTAAAAGAAAAAGTAATAGTAAAAGATGCAATACGTAAGGTAGTGAAAAATGAAAAAAAAACTGCAAGTAACAACTGGCCTTGTTTGTCTCTGTTACGTGGAGTAATCTGAAGAAAGTTATGAAATATATGCTACATCAATGGTCTCAGTCACAATTGGATGATGTGGCCTCAGACAGTGACACCATCAGTAACCATCAGCACAGAATGGTATGTCTGATTGCAAGTTACCAAAAAGGATAGTTTTTGGACCATTTTTATTTTTAAAGGACATAAAAAGTTTGTCAGTGTTATTAAGTGGGCTATTAGTTTCCACCGATTACAATCCATTTCTATGGTAAGGTCACTTTCAAATTACTATAGCTGTGTTTGAGTTAAATAACTTGGGAGTTTAGATCCAGGCAATTATCTAGCTATTAAGGGGGCAGAGTAGGTGATTACTCCTGAAACACATGGTGGGGCACACCCGGAGTGACTGCTACTCTTAACTGTTGAGACAAGTTCACGGAATTAGCTCAAGGTATCACCTTCTCCTAAGTCACACAGTTGCTTCAAATTGTCTCTTCAAAGAGGAAGAGGACTAGAACTGTCCCATCTTAGCTGTAGATCTCTGCAGTTCATCCAGAGTGATCATGGGCCTCTTGGCTGCAACTCTGTTCAGTATTCTCCTTGTTTGAGATGAAAGTTTAGAGGGATGGCCGGGTCTTGGTAGATTTGCAGTGGTATGATACGCCTTCCATTTCAATATGATCGCTTGCACAGTGCTCCTTGGGATGTTTAAAGTTTTGGAAATCATTTTGTATCCAAATCTGGCTTTAAACTTCTCCACAACAGTATCACGGACCTGCCTGTTGTGCTCCTTGGTCTTCATGATGCTCTCTGTGCTTCAAACAGAACCCTGAGACTATCACAGAGCAGGTGCATTTATACAGAGACTTGTTTACACACAGGTGGATTATATTTATTATCATTAGTCATTTAGGACAACATTGGATCATTCAGAGATCCACAATGAACTTCTGGAGTGAGTTTGCTGCACTGAAAGTAAAGGGGCCGAATAATATTGCACGCCCCACTTTTCAGTTCTTGAATTTCCACAAAAAGTTAAAATAACCAATAAATTTCCTTCAACTTCACAATTGTGTCCCACTTGTTGTTGATTCTTCACCAAAAATTTACATTTGGTATCTTTATGTTTGAAGCATGATATGTGGGAAAAGGTTGAAAAGTTCCAGGGGGCCGAATACTTTCGCAAGGCACTGAATAATCTGCAGAACTTGTATCTACCACTATATGGTCACTATATGGTGATTTTATCAGACTTTGTCTTTATATACTGATTTCTTTTCCTATGATGTTCCCATTTACCCTGATATTGTTCCCATTTACTCACTATGATTGTGGTGTATCACGACAGTTATAAACATGTCTACCTTTAAGGGACTACTCAAATGTGTTTTGCCATTTCATGTGTGATATCCCTAGCTACACCTCTGGATATAGTCTAGATGACCTTAGAGTGTTACACATGTCTTTTCAGGGAAGTTGCAGGCTTTGCCGTATTGCAATTCAAGGAGAGTCAATTAACCATGAATCAAATGTTTTTGAAAAATTCATCAAACCTGGTAAATTTGAATTTCAAAAAATTCAACCATGTCTGCTATATTTGCTGTATGCTTACATTACCTAGCTTTTTACTGTGTTGTAATATATATCTTGTATATTGCTACAAGTGTCTACTAATAACATTTATGGATCCTACAACAAGATAAATTGCACACAGAGCCACAATGTAGAAAAATTTAAACAATTTTGTTTCTTAAGTCACAAAAAGGATGTAAAGGACAAATTTAAAAGTAAGTCACCCAGTGGATGGCAACGCTCACAGCAGAACGCAGCACTTTACACAAAAAATGTTAAGAGAGTCCAGATTACAAAAATAACTATATTTTGAATAGATAAAAAGTATACTTGAATATCACTTGAGACGTGTTATAAGTACATAAGTAAAAAGACAATCCAAAAATACAGCAACATACTGTTTGTTCCAAAATATATGCAAATATTAAATATATTAATTGTTTTTAATGAGATTAATGTTAAATAAATAAAATTATAAAATTGGGGTACTTAACGCATAAATTGTGTGTGCACACCAGCCATTACAAGTTGTACCTTTCTTTGATTGGACCCTAACCATTTCTTTTTTCTTTTCTAAATCTTACTATTAGTATTTTTCTTAAACTGCCAAATGGAGCAACAGTAACGTAGTCCATAGCATATTGTTGTAATATATGTATGTATAAGTATACATACATGTATACAGTGGGGGAAATAAGTATTTGATCCCTTGCTGATTTTGTAAGTTTGCTGTCTGACAAAGACATGAACAGTCTATAAATTTAAGGGTAGGTCAATTTTAACATTGAGAAATAGAATATAAAAAATAAAATCCAGAAAATCACATTGTGTAAATTACCGTATTTTTCGGACTATAAGACACACGTTTTTCCTCCAAAAATGTGGAGGAAAATGGGGAGTGCGTCTTATAGTCCTGATGTACCAGCTCTTTCTGTGGTGGGCAGGTGGAGGAGCGGCATCTGCGGAGTAGCGGGTCACTCGAGGCTGTTGCTGGCGGCTTTGGCTAACTCCTGTGCCCGCTGCTAAAGAGAAATGAATATTCACTGCATTCCACTCCCATGGGTGTGGATGGCAATGAATATTAATTTCTCTTTAATAATAGTATATTGGTATGATTGGCCCCCAACCCCTGTCCTGGTATGCATGCCCCATCCTTATGATTGGCCCCCACCCCCACCTTGGTATGCATGGCCCCATCAGAAAACAATTAAAAAAAACATTACATTTACCTTCCTGGCAGTCCCTCGCAGCATCCTGCTCTGTTGCCAGCATCTGCTTTATGCTTGTAAGCAGTGCATGGCAGGGAGAAAAAAAGTATACAGACATTACAGCAGAGATTACAGCGCAAATTATTCTTCCTTTGAAGTAAACCATTGTTTAAAAACAGGCATGGAATTGTTGTGCCTCACAAAAAGAATCAGCTGTGATCCCTGCTGTATTGTATGTATACTCTCTTGATTCCTCCTGTCCCCAGGAACAGAGGTGTTGTGAGTTCATTCTCTGGTTCACCAGTTGTGAGTTCTCCTTCCAGACTCCCTCTGGTGGTAACAGGAGGTAGTTAGGCTGATTTGATCGGTGGAGATCTGCCACCAGAGAATGAGGATGACGATTGGACCTCAGGAGTCTCAGATTGGATTTAAGACAGCCGACGCCCTATTCAGTTGCTGGTGATTCCTTCTGGCTTGTCAGCTCTTGGTTTTCAGCTCTGTTCCAGTCATCTAAAGCTAAGTTTTTCTGCTAATGTACACACTTGATTTGGTTGGTCTATTCAGTTTTTATTGTGGTCAGCCAGCCACGGCTGGGTGCTGTGCTGAATTTCCACTCTTATTTATCAGTATTTTGCCAATTTGCTTTTTGTCCCTTACTAGTTTGGTCTCTTTTTGCTCTGTCTCAGAATATTTCAGAGTGCTGATATAGTGGAAGAAGTCTAGTGACTTCAGGGTTAATTTTTGTTATCAGAAGTGTTGGACATTATTTTTGTGGGGTTTTTTGCAGGTTGCAGGCAGTGTCTTTCCTTTCCTTTCTAGTTAGCGTGGGCACCATCGTTTGCTCAGCCTATTTTCCTGCCTGTTTATGTGCCTTCATCTTGTTTCACCGTCAATACATGTGTGGGGGCTATCTATTCCTTTGGGGTCTGCTCTGGGGCCGTAGGAGGATTTTTTTCTTTTTCCTAATGGAGATTAAGCAATTGTCTGATCGTGTGGAGCAGCTGGCTGCTGAAGTGCAGGGAATTTCCACCTACCTCATTCAGTCACATGCTGCTGAACCTAAGATTCCTACTCCTGATGTGTTTTCTGGGGTTCGGTCTAAATTTCTGAATTTTAAGAATAATTGTAAATTATTTCTGGCCTTGAAACCTAACTCATCGGGGAGCTCTGTGCAGCAGGTTAAAATTGTCATCTCCTTGCTACATGGCGATCCCCAGGATTGGGCTTTTTCTCTGACACCTGAAAATCCTATTCTGACTAATGTGAATGCATTATTTCAAGCTTTGGGGTTGTTGTATGATGAACCTAATGCTGTTGATCAAGCTGAGAGAACCCTGTTGGCATTAAACCAGGGTCAGAATTCTGCAGGGTCAAAAATTCCAAAAGTGGGTGGTCCTTACTACATTGAATGATAGTGCATTGGCAGCTCACTTTCGGAAGGGTTTATCAGAGACCGTAAAAGATGTTATGGTGGGATTTCCTGTTCCCTCTGGTCTGGATGATTCTATGTCATTAGCTATTCAAGTTTATCGGCGTTTACGTGAACATAAAACTACACGGGAGGCGCTGCCACCTTTTGAACAAACGTATGAACCTATGTAATGTGATGTGATGTTTTGTCTAGGGCGCAACGTCAGGAGTTTAGAAGGCGTAATAAGCTGTGTTTTTTCTGTGGAGATGTCTCTCATACTATTTCTGTCTGCCCAAAATGAGAGAAACATTTTGCACACACATTTGCTGTGGGTAGCATACAACCTAAGTTTCTACTGGCAATTACTCTGATCTGCTCCTTATCCATGTTTTCTACGAAGGCTTTTGTGGATTCAGGAGCAGCTTTGAATCTGATGGATTTGGACTTTGCTAAACGTTGTGGTTTTTCCATGACGCCTCTGCGGATGCCTATTCCTTTGAGGGGTATTGATGCTACTCCTTTGGCGGAGAATAAACCTCAGTTTTGGACCCAGGTGACAATGCGAGTTGCCCCAGACCACCAAGAAAATTGTAAATTTTTGGTGCTGCATAATTTACATGATACTACTGTTATGGGTTTTCCTTGGTTGCAAACTCATAATCCAGTTTTGGATTGGAAATCTGGGTCTGTGGTGAGTTGGGGTTGTCAGCGTGTTCTTAGGGACGCTCCTGTTTTCTCCACCTCTCCTCAGTCTCATGATATTCCTGATTATCTAGTCGATTTTTCTGATGTATTTAGTGAGAGCAAGTCTGCGTCTTTCCTCCTCATAGGAGTTATGACTGTGCAATTGAGTTGATGCCTGGGTGTAAATTTCCCAAGGGTCGGCTTTTCAACTTATCAGTACCCGAACATGATGCTATGTGATCCTATATTAAGGAGTCATTGGAGAAGTGTCATATTAGACCATCCTCATCACCTTTAGGTGCTGGGGTTTTTTGTGGCCAAGAAAGATGGTTCATTAAGACTGTGTATTGATTATCGTTCCCTTAACAAGATGACGGCTAAATATCAGTACCCGTTACCTCTGATGTCTGATTTATTCTCCAGAGTTAAGAGTGCCTGCTGGTTTACTAAGCTTGACCTTAGGGGGGCGTATAATCTTATTCGCATCAAGCACGGGGATGAATGGAAGACGGCGTTTAATACTCAGGAGGGACATTTTGAGTACCTGGTGATGCCTTTAGGGCTCACTAATGCCCCTTCTGTCTTCCAGTCCTTTATGAATGATATTTTCCGTGACTTTGTGGATAAGTTTTTGATCATCTATCTGAATGATATTTTGATCTTTTCTAGTGATTGGGATTCTCATGTGGAACACGTCCGGACTGTGTTCCGGATTTTGAGAGAGAATTCCCTGTTTGTTAAGGGATCGAAATGCCTCTTTGGTGTACAGAGGATTTCATTTTTGGGATTTATCTTATCTCCATCGACTATTGAAATGGACCCGTCCAAGGTACAGGCCATTTATGATTGGGTTGAGCCTACTTCTTTGAAGGCCCTCCAGAAGTTTCTGGGTTTTGCTAATTTCTATCGTAAATTTATAGGTAGAGTTGAGCGATACCGTCCGATACTTCAAAGTATCGGATCGGAATGGATCGGCCGATCTTAAAAAAAAGTATCGGTATCGCCGATTCCGATACCGGAAGTCCCATTCAAGTCTATGGGACTTCCGGTATCGGAATAAGAAAAACCCTGTTTTTGCCTTGTACAGCCTCTCTTGGGTCTGTACGGGCCTTTCGGGGGGCTGTGCCGGCCTGCCAGGGGGTCTGTGCAGGCTCCGGTGGGCTGTGCCGGCCTGCCGGGGGGCTGTGCCGGCCTGCCGGTGGTCTGTGCAGGCTTCGGGGGTCTGTGCAGGCATCGTCTGATGGGACTACAAGTCCCATCGGGCGATTCCTGCTACCATGACAGTGATTGACACATTAGCCAATGATGGGACAGTAGTAGTCCCATCATCCGGCTAATGTGTTGAATGTAAAAAAAAATAAAAAAAAAAATTACATGCTACATACATGCTACATACATTCAACATGCATACTACATACATGCTACATTCATACTACATACTAAATACATGCTACATTCATACTACATATATACTACATGCAACATACATACTACATATATACTACATGCATGCAACATGCATACTACATATATACTACGTGCAAAATAAATACTACATATATACTACATCATGCAACATGCATACTACATATATACTACATGCTACATACATACTACATATATGCTACATACATACTACATATATACTACATGCATGCTACATACATACTGCATGCTACATACATACTACATGCTACATACATACTACATATATGCTACATACATACTACATATATACTACATGCATGCTACATACATACTGCATGCTACATACATACTACATGCTACATACATACCACATATATACTACATACATACTACATGCATGCTACATGCTACATACATACCACATACATACTACATACATACTACATACATACTACATGCATGCTACATGCATGCTACATGCTACATACATAACACATATATACTACATGCATGCTACATACATACTACATGCTACATACATACCACATACATACTACATACATACTACATACATACTACATGCATGCTACATACATACTACATGCTACATACATACTACATATATACTACATGCATGCTACATACATACTACATGCTACATACATACTACATATATACTACATGTATGCTACATACATACTACATGCTACATACATACTACATATATACTACATGCATGCTACATACATACTACATACATACTACATGCATGCTACATACATACTACATGCTACATACATACCACATACATACTACATATATACTACATGCATGCTACATACATACTGCATGCTACATACATACTACATGCTACATACATACCACATATATACTACATACATACTACATGCATGCTACATGCTACATACATACCACATACATACTACATACATACTACATACATACTACATGCATGCTACATGCTACATACATAACACATATATACTACATGCATGCTACATACATACTACATGCTACATACATACCACATACATACTACATACATACTACATACATACTACATGCATGCTACATACATACTACATGCTACATACATACTACATATATACTACATGCATGCTACATACATACTACATGCTACATACATACTACATATATACTACATGTATGCTACATACATACTACATGCTACATACATACTACATATATACTACATGCATGCTACATACATACTACATACATACTACATGCATGCTACATACATACTACATGCTACATACATACCACATACATACTACATATATACTACATGCATGCTACATACATACTGCATGCTACATGCATGCTACATACATACTACATACATACTACATGCTACATACATACCACATATATACTACATACATACTACATACAATACATTCATACAATACATACATAGACATACAGTACATATAACATAGAGTAACATACTTACCAATACTTGTCACATTGTTCCCCAAAGCCATTGTCTTTTACGGAATAAATATTAACATAACAAACCACAAAAATACTCACCCACGATCCGAAGCAGTCCACGAGTGTGTCCCACGACGATCTTGGGTAGAGAACTGCAGCATCAGATGATGCTGCCGTTCTCTACGGGCTGCAGGAATCCAATGACGGAAGGTAGGTATCCTTCCGCACTGTATTCCTCCGCCACTTAAAAAAAAAAAAGTCCCTAGTCTCACTTTATGCCATTGCTGTGTGGGAATTTCCCACGCAGCAATGGCATAAAGTGAGACTAGGGACTTTTTTTTTTTTAAGTGGCGGAGGAATACAGTGCGGAAGGATACCTACCTTCCGTCATTGGATTCCTGCAGCCCGTAGAGAACGGCAGCATCAGCTGATGCTGCAGTTCTCTACCCAAGATCGTCGTGGGACACACTCGTGGACTGCTTCGGATCGTGGGTGAGTATTTTTGTGGTTTGTTATGTTAATATTTATTCCGTAAAAGACAATGGCTTCGGGGAACAATGTGACAAGTATTGGTAAGTATGTTACTCAATGTTATATGTACTGTATGTCTATGTATGTATTGTATGAATGTATTGTATGTAGTATGTATGTAGTATATATGTGGTATGTATGTAGCATGTAGTATGTATGTAGTATGTATGTAGCATGCATGTAGCATGCAGTATGTATGTAGCATGCATGTAGTATATATGTAGTATGTATGTAGCATGTAGCATGTAGTATGTATGTAGTATGTATGTGGTATGTATGTAGCATGTAGTATGTATGTAGCATGCATGTAGTATGTATGTAGTATGTATGTAGCATATATGTAGTATGTATGTAGCATGTAGTATGTATGTAGCATGCATGTAGTATATATGTAGTATGTATGTAGCATGTAGTATGTATGTAGCATGCATGTAGTATGTATGTAGTATGTATGTAGTATGTATGTGGTATGTATGTAGCATGTAGTATGTATGTAGCATGCATGTAGTATATATGTGTTATGTATGTATCATGCATGTAGTATGTATGTAGTATGTATGTAGTATGTATGTGGTATGTATGTAGCATGCATGTAGTATGTATGTAGTATATATGTGGTATGTATGTAGTATGTATGTAGTATGTATGTAGTATGTATGTAGCATGCAGTATGTATGTAGCATGTATGTAGTATGTATGTAGTATATATGTAGTATGTATGTAGCATGTAGTATGTATGTAGCATGCATGTAGTATATATGTAGTATGCATGTAGCATGTAGTATGTATGTAGCATGCATGTAGTATGTATGTAGTATGTATGTAGTATATATGTAGTATGTATGTAGCATGTAGTATGTATGTAGCATGCATGTAGTATATATGTAGTATGTATGTAGCATGTAGTATGTATGTAGCATGCATGTAGTATGTATGTAGCATGCATGTAGTATATATGTAGTATGTATGTAGCATGTAGTATGTATGTAGCATGCATGTAGTATATATGTGTTATGTATGTAGCTTGCATGTAGTATGTATGTAGTATGTATGTAGCATGCATGCATGTAGTATGTATGTGGTATGTATGTAGTATGTATGTAGTATGTATGTAGTATGTATGTAGCATGCATGTAGTATGTATGTAGTATATATGTGGTATGTATGTAGTATGTATGTAGTATGTATGTAGCATGCAGTATGTATGTAGCATGCATGTAGTATATATGTAGTATGTATGTAGCATGTAGTATGTATGTAGCATGCATGTAGTATATATGTAGTATGTATGTAGCATGTAGTATGTATGTAGCATGCATGTAGTATGTATGTAGTATGTATGTAGTATTTTTTTTTTTTTTTAACATTTAACACATTAGCCGGATGATGGGACTACTACTGTCCCATCATTGGCTAATGTGTCAATCACTGTCATGGTAGCAGGCATCGCCAGATGGGACTTATAGTCCCATCGGACGATGCTTGCACAGATCCCCGGACATCAGCACAGCCCCCAGGCAGGCCGGCACAGCCCCCCGGCAGGCCGGTACAGACCCCCACAGGGTGCACAGACCACCGGCAGGCCGGCACAGCCCCCCGGCAGGCCGGTACAGACCCCCACAGGGTGCACAGACCACCAGCAGGCCGGCACAGCCCCCCGGCAGGCCGGTACAGACCCCGGGCAGTCCACACAGCCCCCCAGCAGGCCGGCAGAGACCCCCGGAAGGCCCGAAATGACGGCGCATCATGATGCGCACACACCGCGCATCATGATGACGTCATTTCGGCTGTCAATCAACTTTGAACTTCCGATTCCGATGCCGACTTCCGATATTGAAAAAATATCGGAAGTCGGTATCGGAATTCCGATACAGCAAGTATCGGCCGATACCCGATACTTGCGGTATCGGAATGCTCAACACTATTTATAGGTAATTTTTCTGGTATTGTCAAACCACTGACTGATCTGACCAAGAAGGGCGCTGATGTGCTGAATTGGTCTCCTGAGGCTATCTCAGCATTTCAGGAGCTTAAGCAGAGATTTACTTCAGCTCCAGCTTTCCGGCAATCTGATGTCTCACTTCCATTTCAGGTGGAGGTAGATGCTTCTGAGATTGGTGCAGGAGCTGTTTTGTCCCAAAATGACCCTGTGACTTCTAAGATGAATCCCTGTGCCTTCTTTTCTAGAAAGTTCTCCCCATCTGAACGCAACTATGACGTGGGGAATCAGGATTTGTTGGCCATGAAGTGGGCATTTCAGGAGTGGAGACATTGGTTGGAGGGAGCTAGACATCAAGTTGTGGTCCTCACCGATCACAAGAATTTGATTTATCTGGAGTCAGCCGAACGCTTGAATCCTAGACAGGCTAGATGGGCCTTGTTTTTCACGTGTTTTAATTTTGTGGTCTCTTTTCTTCCGGGCACTAAGAATGTTAAGGCAGATGCCCTTTCTAGGAGTTTCTTTGCCGATTCTCTTAGTGTGACCGAGCCTACTACCATCCTAGGTGAGGGGGTACTTCTTTCTGCCATTTCGCCCAATTTGAGACGCGCCCTGGAGAAATTTCAGGAAGATAAACCTGAGCGTTGCCCTATGGGAAAATTGTATGTTCCTGACCAGTGAAGAAAGAGAGTGATGTCTGAAATTCATTGCTCCGCATTGGCTGGTCATCCTGGTATTTTTGGTTCCAGAGATTTGGTGAGTCGGTCCTTTTGGTGGCCTGCCTTATCTCGTGACGTCAGGAATTTTGTACAGTCCTGTGGGACTTGTTCTCGGTCTAAACCCTGTTCTCGTTCTAGTGGGTTGCTGATGCCCTTGCCGGTGCCCAAGAGGCCATGGACCCATATCTCAATGGATTTTATTTCTGATCTTCCTGTCTCTCAGAGAATGACTGTTATCTGTACCACTCCCAAAGTTGCCATCTTCCGCTGAGTTGGTGCCCTTGTTTTTACAACAGGTGGTTCAGTTACATGGGATTCCTGAGAACATTTTGTCCAACAGAGGAGTCCAGTTTGTTTCCAGATTCTGGAAAGCCTTTTGTTCCAATCTGGGAATTCAGTTAAACTTCTCATCCGCATTTCATCCCCAGACCAATGGACAGACTGAGAGAACAAAAGAGACCTTGGAGTCTTATTTGAGATGTTTTATATCTGCTGATCAGGATGATTGGGTCTCATTTTTGCCCTTGGCCGAATTCGCACTGAACAATAGAGCTAGTTCTGCCACTTTGAAGTCACCCTTTTTCTGTAATTTTGGGTTTCATCCTTGATTCTCTTCAGGGCAAGTGGAATCTTTGTCCTGCCCAGGTGTGGACACTGTGGTTAAGAGAATGCAGCAGATATGGGACCAAGTGGTGGATAAGTTGTCACTCTCTCAGGAAAAGGCCCAGCGATTTTCCAACCGGCATAGGACCATTGGTCCCCGGTTTAAAGTGGGTGATGTTGTGAGTTCATTTTCCCTTCACCATTGAGGTCTGATGAACTCCCTCTTCTGGTGAAGGAAGGTAGTGAGTCTGATTACCAAGCACCTGAGCTGGATGATGATGACTGGGTGACTGGAATTGCTGACTGGATATAAGGCAGCCGACGCCCTTCTGCCTTGCTGGTGATTTCCCTGAGGGATTCTAGGTGACCAGTCTGATTTCTGCTCCTCAAAAGCTAAGTTTTCTTCTCTGATTTTTGCATTTGTGTTTGGTTTTGTTATGCCTTGGTTTTTCTGGATTTCTGCCATTCCATGCTGGGGTGAGCTGAATTCCTTTTTGCTCTGTCTTCAGAAAATACCTGAGTACTGATATAGTCTTTTTGAAGCCTAGCGTCTTCAGGGCTTTTTTCCCTATCAGTCTGTTGGCTCTTGCTTTGATATGGTTTTGGCGGATTGCAGACAGCAGCCTTTCTATCCTGTCCTATTTAGTTAGCTTTGGCCCCATCATTTGCTCAGCCTATCTTTCTATCTGTGTGAGTGCTTTTCCATCTTGCTTCACTGTCATTATATGTTGGGGGCTGCCTATTGCTTTGGGGTCTGCTCTGGGGCAGTTTAGATTTCCCTTTCTGTCTTTAGGCTATTTAGTTCTCCGGCTGTGATCAAGGGGTCTAGGGCACCGTAGGAACCCCCCACGGCTACTGCTAGTTGTTGTTGATAGGTTCAGGGGTCTGCAATCCGATAGCTGCCAACTTCTCTGGTTTTCTGGACTTAGCTAGTATTTTTGTTTTTGCCTCCTACAGTGACTCATTCATAACAGGGTGATTTGGTTTGGTTGTCGTCTAAGAATATTCCTATGAAGGTTGCATCTCCTAAATTTACGCCAAGATTTATTGGTCCTTATAAGATTTTGGAAATTCTTAATCCTGTTTCGTTTCGATTGGCTCTTCCAGTTACATTCAAGATCCATATCATATTTCACAAATCTCTGTTGAAGAGGTTTGTTGAGCCAGTGGTTCCTATGGCAGCACCTCCTGACCCTGTGTTGGTTGAAGGCAATGTGGAATATGAGGTAGAGAAAATATTGGATTCTCGTTTGGTTAGACGGAGACTCCAGTATTTGGTCAAATGGAAGGGTTATGGTGAGGAGGATAATTCTTGGGTCTCTGCCTCCGATATTCATGCCAATAGATTGTGCTTTTCACTGGGCCCATCCTGATCGGCCTGGTGGCATGGATGAGGGTTCGGTGACCCCTCCTCAAGGGGAGGGTACTGTTGTGAGTTCATTCTCTGGTTCACCTGTTGTGAGTTCTCCTTTCATACTCCCTCTGGTGGTAACAGGAGGTAGTGAGGCTGATTTGATCAGTGGAGATCTGCCACCTGAAAATGAGGATGACGATTGGACCTCAGGAGTCTCAGATTGGATTT
Source organism: Dendrobates tinctorius (assembly GCF_039654945.1). Taxonomy (NCBI): domain Eukaryota; kingdom Metazoa; phylum Chordata; class Amphibia; order Anura; family Dendrobatidae; genus Dendrobates; species Dendrobates tinctorius. Next base: position 13,567,402 of record NW_027361750.1, on the reverse strand, counting down.
AAGACAGCCGACGCCCTATTCAGTTGCTGGTGATTCCTTCTGGATTGTCAGCTCTTGGTTTTCAGCTCTGTTCCAGTCATCTAAAGCTAAGTTTTTCTGCTAATGTTCACACTTGATTTGGTCTATTCAGTTTTTTATGTGGTCAGCCAGCCCCGGCTGGGGGCTGTGCTGAATTTCCACTCTTATTTATCAGTATTTTGCCAATTTGCTTTTTGTCCCTTACTAGTTTGGTTTCTTTTTGCTCTGTTTTAGAATATTTCAGAGTGCTGATATAGTGGAAAAAGTCTAGTGACTTCAGGGTTAATTTTTGCTATCAGAAGAGTTGGACATTATTTTTGTAGGGTTTTTTGCAGGTTGCAGACAGTGTCTTTCCTTTCCTTTCTAGTTAGTTTGGGCCCCATCATTTGCTCAGCCTATTTTCCTGCCTGTGTTTGTGCCTTCATCTTGTTTCACTGTCAATACATGTGTGGGGGCTATCTATTCCTTTGGGGTCTGCTCTGGGGCAGTTAGTTTTCCCCTTTTCATGCTTCAGGCTTATTTAGTCCTCCGGCTGTGACGAAGCATCTAGGAACATCATAGGTACGCTCCACGGCTGCTGCTAGTTATGTGGTAGGATCAGGGATCTGCAATCTGCATAGTTACCGACCTCTCTGGTTTTCTGTGACTTAGCTTGTTTTGTTTTTTTTTTCTCCTTGGTGACCCATTCATAACACAGAGGTATTATCAGACCATGTCCCTGTATGGTCAGACACAGCCATTACACAGTACACAGCAGGGGCACATTTATATGGTTATCTCAGCACAGGAACATTTTATTTAAACACATCCAATTGTGGAAATTATTATTATTCCACGATCTAGAGATTAAAATGAGCTTCATGGGAAAACCCATAACCCCTTTCCGACATCGGCCGCAATAGTACGCCTATCTCCGACTCCCTCCTTTTGATGTGGACTCCGGCACTGAGCCCATATCTTTTCCTGCACGTTAGCTGTTTTGAATAGCTGACATGTGCCTCTAAAATCTGTGGGTGGAACCGCAATCCACCCGCAGCTGTTAACTATTTAAATACCGCTATCAAACTCTGACAGTGGCATTTAACACACACTTCCTGAAAGCACGCGGTAATCCTGCCCATCGGCACCCATGTCACATGATCGTGGGTTGATGATGGGTTGGCTAGACAACCAGATGTCTCCAGGAGACCTCTATGGGTGTCACTTTGGATCGGATTGTTATGAGTGCTGCCTGTGTAATGAGAAAAAAAGTTAAAACACCAGAATTACGTTTTTTTGGTCACCTCAATGTTGCATTAAAATGCAATAAGGGGCGATCAAAAGATCGTATCTGCACCAAAATGGTATTATTAAAAATGTCAGCTTGGCACGCAAAAAATAAGTCCTCATCCAACCCAAGATCATGAAAAATGGAGACGCTACGGGTATTGGAAAATGGAGAAATTCATTTATTTTTTTAATAAACTTTGCCATTTTTTTTCACCACTTAAATAAAACAGAAACTAGACATGTTTAGTGTCTATGAACTCGCAATGACCTGGAAAATCATAATGGCAGATCAGTTTTAGTATTTAGTCAGCATGGAAAAAAAAAAAAAAATCAAAAAACAACTAAGGGATTGCACTTTTTTTGCAAATTCACTGTACTTGGAATTTTTTCTCACTTCCCATTACATGATATGTTAAAACCAATGGTGTCGTTCAAAAGTACAACTCATCCCACAAAAAACAAGCCCTCACATGGCTATATTGATGAAAAAATATGAAAGTTATGGCTCTGGGAAGGAGAGCAAAAAATGAAAAAGAAAAAACCCCCGGGGGTTAAGGGTTTAAGGGAAGCTTGATACCGCTAGATAGGCCGAAAGATGTTTGTGTGGCATGATTTTAATAGAAGTGGGAGGATGTTGGGATTAGAGCGGAAAGGGATTTATAAGTTGAATAAGATTAAAGGGCAAGCTGTGTGGAGGTTGAAAGTGCATTGGTCATTATTATTTTTTGTGGGGAAATTATTCAATCAGTGATGTTTGATTTTATATATATATATATATATATATATATATATATATAGACCAGTTTTAGTGATAAGGAGAAGAGAAATATTAAAAGAGAGAGCAGGGTAAATTTATGCTTTAGTATTAGATCTATGACGACCCATTTTTAGATCTGTGACAGATCTGGCTTTTCATATTAAATCTTTTTTCCTTTCAGGCCATCAGGGGTTAATGTCAGACCCCCCCCCCGCTGGGCTGCTGGTGTAATTGCATTGCTGCTGTGTTAGCTGATGTGTGGTGATCACTCCCACATCCTTAAAAGGTCACCTGATGCTTCAGCTGACTGTTGGTTATACAGATCCTTTAGGAGACCAGTCAAGATGAAGACAGGATCTTTCTGGTTCAGTGGTGCTTCAGCTGAATGCTGTGATCTGGTGCCTTACTCTGCTGTGCGGTGCATTGCAGGCATTGCAGCAGAGAAAGCTTAGTGTTGTATTTTTGTTCCCCATTCCCTTTTGGTGTCTGTCTTACCTTACCTTGAGTTGCCTTAGTGCAGTGGTGGGACAAGTGTGCTCAATTGCCAATTCCATACTTAGGGATAGGAGCAGGTTTAGGTATCCTGCTCGGCGACGGGGTGAAAAAACCCTTATAGGGACTATAGGTAAATCAGGGCACATCCTTAGGTGAGTGCAGGAGGTGTCGATTCCCCCATTCCCTATCAACAGGGCCCAGCATTGTTATTGAGTCCCTGGTGTTCCCTGGTGTTTCCTGGTGTGTTTTTTGCTTTGCCGTTTGGCCACCGACCAATTGGTTGGTCGTGTCAAAATGGGCAAGTCACTCCATGACATTATAACTAACCAACACATTTTTTTCTGGTGAGCCATGGCCCAAATGCAGGCCTTTGCCCAACTGCTTCAGACCTTCACCAATGAGCTTAGGGTGCTGCGTGGTGAGTTGGTGCAGCAGCTGCAGCAGATGGTGGGGTTTGGGGCCTCGGCTCAGGTGCAGGCTCAGCCAGAACTCAAGATATCTCTCCCTGACAGGTTTTCTGGAGGGAGAAATACTTTTTTCTGTTTTTCAGGAGGCCTGCAAGTTGTACTTCAGGTTCCGCCCTCGTTCAGCAGGGAGTGAGGAACAACGGGTGGCTATCATCATATCCCTTCTTAAGGGTGATCCCCAATCCTGGGCCATTGGGGGTTAATGTCAGTTCCCCCCCCCACTGGCCTGCTGGTGTAATTGCATTGCTGCTGTGTTAGCTGATGTGTGGTGATTACTCCCACCATCCTTAAAAGGTCACCTGATGCGTCTGCTGACTGTTGGTTATACAGATCCTTTAGGAGGCCAAACGAGATGAAGACAGGAGCTTTCTGGTGCAGTTTTGCTTCAGCTGAATACTGTGATTTGGTGCCTTACTCTGCTGTGCGGTGCATTTCAGCAGAGAAAGCTAAGTGTTGTATTTTTGTTCCCCATTGCCTTTTGGTGTCTTTCTTACCTTACCTTGTGTTGTCTTAATGCAGCAGTGGGACCAGTATGCTCACTTGCCAATTCCCTACTTAGGGATAGGATCATAGGAGCAGGGCAAGTGAGGGTTTAGGTACCCTGCTTGGCGACGGGGTGAAAAAACCTGTATAGGGACGATAGGGAGATCAGGGCACATCCTTAGGTGAGTGCAGAGGTGTCCATTCACTATCGACAGGGCCCTTGTGTTTCCTTTTGTGTTTTTTGATTTGCCGTTTGGTGACCGACAAATTGGTGGGTCATGTCACACTGGGCCAGTCACTCCATGACAAGATCTGGGAGGAATCTTTAAAAAGGAGCCAGGGTGACCAAACTGTCAAACTTCTATCATGCATGAGTGTTTCTTTTGTTCTCAATTTGTCACCTCTTCAAGTCTAAATATTTGTTACACTTCGAGTTCCATTTGGGCAATTGTAGGGGCAGTGTTTGATTTACACAGTGTGGACCCTAACCATTTCTATCAGATATCTCTCTACTGGGACAAAAGGCTACCTAAATAAAAGACAAGTAGGATCTAGCATTAAGTAAAAACAGACTTAAATTAATGGGAGGAGTGCTCAACCAAATATGCAGTCACTGTCTCCAATTGTACAAGTACTATAAAAAGCAAGACTAAATTGCACCTCTGCTGCTATATCTCCATTATATGCAAACTAAAGAATACAGCAGTATGCAAACTTTGAATATATGCATTATTTTACATGCATGTGAAAAGCACTCCCATCAAAATTTTTATGCTATTATTAAATTGCAGTCATCATATTATACAGCACTATGTACTTACAATTGCTCATTTTGTCCTTCTAACCAACTAATTCTTCTCTTTTCTCTGCTTTCAAATCTGACCCAACTGCTCCCTCTTCCCCCTGCCAGGGACTTTTACTGTGGCAAATGAGTCATGCTGGGAGAATTGATATGCTGTTTCTACATAGATCTTAGTCGGATTCATTCAGTTTTTAATCATGTGATGTCATAGAGCTGATGGAAAACAGAAGAATTAGCTGGGTAGAAAGGCAAAATGAGCAATTGTAAGTAGATATTGCTATATAGTATGATGAGTGCAATATATTAAGATAATAAAAATCTTGATGGGAGTGGTTCTTTAACCCTCCATCAGGAACAATATTCGCACTAACTCGTAATGGAACAATGTGCGTGTCAAGCGCAGGCTAGAAAAATGCCTAGAATATGTAATTTTCTCAATTTCAGTGATCTAAAAGTGATCAGAGACCTTCATAGGGATGTAATAAAAGAGACTACACATTATCAGGTGCAAAACAAACCCATTTACTCAACATAAAAGTAATAACTTTGATATACACAAATTTCAAAACTCCTGAGAAGCACACTTTCATTTGTAAGAAAATCTGCCTTATTTATATGAAATATCCACAAACCTTTCTCTATCCATTCATAAAACAAGCTAAATAAACAATAGTAATGACTAAAAACATTACATACCAACCTTATAAAGTATGATGTGTTCGGAACCAATGAGCCTGAGAAGCCAGCACAGCTATATCTTCCTTCCTGAAGCTCTGCAGACCAAATGTGGTATCAGGTGTTGTGAGTTCATTTTCCCCTTCGTCACTGAGGTCTGGTGAACTCCCTATTCTGGTAAAGGAAGGTAATGAGCCTGATTATCAGGCACCTAAGTCTAATGATGATGACTGGCTGAGTGGAGTCACGGACTGGATATAAGGCTGCCGACGCCCTTCTGCCCTGCTGGTGATTTCTCTGTGGACTTCTTTGAGACCAGTCTGATTCCTACTCCTCTAAAGCTAAGCTTTCTGCTTTGCCTGTTAGCATTTGTGTTTTGTTTTTTGTTTGCCTTGCTTTTCAGGATTCTGCCATTCCCTGCTGGGGTGAGCTGAATATCCTTTTGCCTGTTGCTCTGTCTTCAGAATATTCCTGAGTACTGACATAGCTTTTTGAAGCTTAGCGTCTTCAGGGCCTTTTTTCACTGTCAGTTTGTTGGCTCTTATTTTTGTAGGGTTTTCATGGATTGCAGACAGCAGCCTTCCTGTCCTTTCCTATCTAGTTAGCTTGGGCCCCGTCTTTGCTCAGTCTATCTTTCTGTCTGTGTTAGTGTTCTTTCTTCTTGCCTCACCGTCATTATATGTTGGGGGCTGCCTTTTGCTTTGGGGTCTGCTCTGGGGCAGTTCAGATTTCCCTTTCTGTCTTTAGGCTAGGCAGTTCTCCGGCTGTGATCGAGGGGTCTAGGTCATTGTAGGAACCCCCCACGGCTACTGCTAGTTGTGTTGATAGGTTCAGGGGTCTGCAATCCGATAGCTGCCAACTTCTCTGGTTTTCTGGACTTAGCTAGCATTTCTGTTTTTGCCTCCTACGGTGACTCATTCATAACAGAATCACCCGCCATACCGCAGATCCTAGGGTACTCAATAGCAGGAAAGAATTGTGTTAAAAAAAAAAAAAGTGTGTATATTCTTTCCTCTATATCTCTGAGGCCGTAGGGGGAATTTTTTTTTCTCTCAATGGAGATAAAGCAATTGTCTGATCATGTGGAGCAGCTTGCTGCGGAAGTGCGGGGAATTTCCGCCTACCTTGCTCGTTCGCATGCTTTTGAACCAAAGATCCCTACACCTGATGTATTTTTTGGGGATCGATCTAAATTTTTGAGTTTCAAAAATAATTGTAAATTATTTTTTGCCTTGAAGCCTAACTCGTCAGGGAGCTCCGCGCAGCAGGTTAAAATTGTCATCTCTTTGCTGCGTGGCGATCCCCAGGATTGGGCGTTTTCTTTGAAACCAGATGATCCTATTCTGACTAATGTGAATGCATTCTTTCAAGCCTTGGGGTTGTTGTATGACGAACCTAATGCTATTGATCAGGCTGAAAAGACCCTGTTGGCATTGAACCAGGGTCGAGATTCTGCAGAGTTGTACTGTCAAAAGTTCCGAAAGTGGGCGGTCCTTACTACCTGCAATGATAATGCCTTGGCTGCTCTCTTTCGGAAGGGTTTGTCAGAAGCCGTAAAAGATACTATGGTGGGATTTCCTGTTCCCTCTGGTCTGGACGATTCTATGTCATTAGCCATTCAGGTTGATCGGCGTTTACGTGAATGCGGGATTGCACGAGAGGTGTTTCCACCGGTTGAACAGACGTCTGAACCTATGCAATGTGATAGAGTTTTGTCTAGGGCGCAACGTCAGGAGTTCAGAAGGCGTAATAAGCTGTGTTTTTTCTGTGGAGATGCCTCGCATATTATTTCTGTTTGTCCTAAACGAGAGAAACGCTTTGCACACACGTTTTCTGTTGGTGGTGTTCAACCTAAGTTTCTTCTGGCAATTACTCTGATCTGCTCCCTGTCCACATTTTCCACCAAGGCTTTTGTGGATTCAGGAGCAGCGCTAAACCTAATGGACTTGGATTTTGCCAAACGTTGTGGATTTCCGATGACACCTCTGCAGATGCCTATCCCTTTGAGGGGGATTGATGCTACTCCTTTGGCGAAAAATAAACCTCAGTTTTGGACCCAGGTGGTCAAGCGGGTCGCCCCAGACCATCAAGAAAATTGCAGATTTTTGGTGTTGCATGGTCTGCATGATGCCGTTGTTCTGGGGTTTCCCTGGTTGCAAATTCATAATCCAGTTTTGGATTGGAAATCTGTGTCTGTGGCGAGTTGGGGTTGTCGGTGTGCCTTTAGTGAGGCTCCGGTTTTTTCCACCTCTCCTCAGTCGCATGATGTTCCTGACTATTTGGCAGACTTTTATGATGTATTTAGTGAGAATGAGTCTGCATCTTTGCCTCCTCATAGGAGTTATGACTGTGCAATTGAACTGAGCCCGGGTGTAAATTTCCCAAGGGTCGGCTCTTCAATTTATCTGTACCCGAGCACGAGGCTATGCGATCCTATATTAAGGAGGCATTGGAGAAGGGTCATATTAGACCATCCTCTTCACCCTTAGGTGCCGTTTTTTTTTTGTGGCCAAAAAGGATGGTTCTTTAAGGCCTTGTATTGATTATCGTGCCCTCAACAAAATTACTGTTAAATATCAGTATCCGTTACCCCTGATTTCGGATCTATTCTCTAGAGTCCGAGGTGCTTGCTGGTTTACCAAGCTTGACCTCAGGGGGCGTATAATCTTATCCGCATTAAACAGGGGGATGAATGGAAGACGGCGTTTAATACTCCAGAGGGACATTTTGAGTACTTGGTGATGCCTTTTGGGCTCACTAATGCCCCTTCTGTCTTCCAGTGCTTCATGAACGATATTTTCCGAGACTTTGTCGATAAATTTTTGATTATCTATCTGGATGATATTTTGATCTTCTCCAAGGATTGGGATTCTCATGTGGAACATATTCGGACTGTGTTCCGGATCTTGAGGGAGAATTCCCTGTATGTCAAAGGATCGAAATGCCTTTTTGGAGTACAGAGGATTTCATTTTTGGGATTTATTTTGTCTCCGTCAACTATTGAAATGGACCCGGCCAAGGTACAGGCCATTTATGATTGGGTTCAGCCCACTTCTTTGAAGGCCCTCCAGAAGTTTTTGGGTTTTGCTAATTTTTATCGGAAATTTATAGCAAAATTTTCTAGTATTGCCAAACCATTGACTGATCTGACTAAGAAGGGGGCTGATGTGCTGAATTGGTCTCCGGAGGCTGTTTCTTCAGGAGCTGAAGTGAAGATTTGCCTCCGCCCCAGTTTTGCGGCAACCTGATGTCTCACTCCCGTTCCAGGTAGAGGTGGATGCTTCTGAGATTGGTGCAGGAGCTGTTTTGTCCCAAAAGGATCCTGTAACATCTAAAATGAATCCCTGTGCTTTCTTTTCCCGAAAGTTCTCTCCATCTGAACGTAACTATGATGTGGGGAATCGTGAACTGTTGGCCATGAAATGGGCATTTGAGGAGTGGAGACATTGGTTGGAGGGAGCTAAGCATCAAGTTGTGGTCCTCACTGACCACAAGAATTTGATTTACCTAGAGTCGGCTAAATGCTTGAACCCTAGACAGGCTAGGTTGGCCTTGTTTTTTACACGTTTTGATTTTGTGGTCTCTTTTCGTTTGGCTCTTCCTGTCACATTTAAGATCCATAATGTGTTCCATAAGTCCTTGTTGAAGAGGTTTGTTGAACCAGTTGTTCCTGGGGTGGCACCTCCGGACCCTGTATTGGTTGAAGGTAACATGGAATATGAGGTAGAGAAAGTACTGGATTCCCGTCTGGCTAGACGGAGACTCCAGTATTTGGTTAAGTGGAAGGGTTATGGTAAGGAGGATAATTCCTGGGTCTCTGCCTCTGATATTCATGCCAAAAGATTGGTGCGTGCCTTTCATCGGGCTCACCCTGGTCGCCCTGGTGGCGTGGATGAGGGTTCGGTGACCCCTCCTCAAGGGGGAGGTACTGTTGTGAGTTCATTTTCCCCTTCGTCACTGTGGTCTGGTGAACTCCCTATTCTGGTAAAGGAAGGTAATGAGCCTGATTATCAGGCACCTGAGTCTAATGATGATGACTGGCTGAGTGGAGTCACGGACTGGATATAAGGCTGCCGACGCCCTTCTGCCCTGCGGGTGATTTCTCTGTGGACTTCTTTGAGACCAGTCTGATTCCTGCTCCTCTAAAGCTAAGCTTTCTGCTTTGCCTGTTAGCATTTGTGTTTTGTTTTTTGTTTGCCTTGCTTTTCTGGATTCTGCCATTCCCTGCTGGAGTGAGCTGAATCTCCTTTTGCCTGTTGCTCTGTCTTCAGAATATTCCTGAGTACTGACATAGCTTTTTGAAGCTTAGCGTCTTCAGGGCCTTTTTTCACTGTCAGTTTGTTGGCTCTTATTTTTGTAGGGTTTTTCATGGATCGCAGACAGCATCCTTCCTGTCCTTTCCTATCTAGTTAGCTTGGGCCCCGTCTTTGCTCAGTCTATCTTTCTGACTGTGTTAGTGTTCTTTCTTCTTGCCTCACCGTCATTATATGTTGTGGGCTGCCTTTTTCTTTGGGGTCTGCTCTGGGGCAGTTTAGATTTCCCTTTCTGTCTTTAGGCTAGGCAGTTCTCCGGCTGTGATCGAGGGGTCTAGGTCATCGTAGGAACCCCCCACGGCTACTGCTAGTTGTGTTGATAGGTTCAGGGGTCTGCAATCCGATAGCTGCCAACTTCTCTGGTTTTCTGGACTTAGCTAGCATTTCTGTTTTTGCCTCCTACGGTGACTCATTCATAACAATCAGGTTTCACACAGCAGCTAGAGCCAGGAGACTATCTAGAGGGAGGGGGTTTCCTGAAAATCTGGTGAGAAGGGAGAAATGAAAGTAGAGCTGCGCCTGTCAGATCCATTGTTCCTGACGGAGGGTTAATGCCAACTAGACTATACATGTATGCCCACAAGTCATAGCATAGGTGCACCTTTCTTTGATGGCACCCTAGCCTAGTTTTTATCTGGCATAACACTCTGTGGCCAAAGGCCTATTCATTTAAAGCGCAAGTAGGATTGAGCAATAATTGCAAACACTCTTAAACCTCATTCAGACTCCGCAAAGCAAAACATGGTTCAAATACAGACCTCAATGCATTGACTTGATGCAGATAACTAAATGCCAAAAAAATGGCACAAGGAATGTAAAGCAAAAATAAGAAAATTTTATTATAATCTCACATTACATAAAATCAATCAAATACATAGATAATGCCTCAAAATCTAGAGGTCGCAGGTAGAAAACACACTCAATCATTAAAACAACTGCTCACTGATACATCAGATAACCATGTTAGATAACCACTGACCTATTGTAACAGTCCATACCTACAGTCCATAGTAATAACAATGCCCACAATACGAGTACCTCACTTCTATTTTAGCGATAGTGCCTGGACCATGGGATAATGAAAACTGTTCGCAGTGAATCAAAACGAATCACAATGCCAGCAAAAATGCAATGAATATAATACCTGAATGTGTGTTCAAATCTGCCACTGCGACCCACCCTGAAGAAGAACAGGTGAAACGTGCATCGGGTTGGGTCGCAGTGGCAGATTTGAGCACACAGTCAGGTATTATATTCATTACACTTTTGCTGGCATTGTGATTGGTTTTGATTCACTGCGAACAGTTTTCATTATCCCATGGTCCAGGCACTATCACTAAAATAGGATTGAGGTATTGTGGGCATTGTTATTACTATGGACTGTAGGTAATGACTGTTACAATAGGTCAGTGGTTATCTAACATGGTTATCTGATGTATCAGTGAGTAGTTATTTTAATGATTCAGTGTGTTTACTACCTGCGACCTCTAGATTTTGAGGCATTATCTTTGTATTTGATTGATTTTATGTAATGTGAGATTATAATAAAATTTTCTTATTTTTGCTTTACATTCCTTGTGCCATTTTTTTGGCATTTATTTATTTGATGTATTACGGAGTGTGACCCATGGTGTTGTTTAGGTCATAAGGACTAATATGTATGCTATTGCCTTGATGCAGGTCTACTGTCCTGAACTTGACAGCATGTTGAGTTTAGTTTAGGAGAACCATGGCCTGTTGTTATGAATGAGTCACCGGAGGAGAAAACAAAAATACAAGCTAAGTCCAGAAAACCGGAGAGGTTGGTAGCTATCGGATTGCAGACCCCTGATCCTATACACCACAAGTAACAGTAGCCATGGGGGGTTCCTACGGTGCCCTAGACCCCTCATCACAGCCGGAGAACTACATAAGCCTAAAGAAGGAAAGGGGAAATCTAAACTGCCCCAGAGCAGACCCCAAAGCAATAGACAGCCCCCAACATGTATTGTCGGTGAAAAACAGATGAAAACACAAACACAGACAGAAAGACAGGCTGAGCAAACGATGGGGCCCAACTAACTAGATAGGACAGGACAGAAAAGATGCTGACTGCAATCCGCAAAAAACCCTACAAAAATGTCCCAACCGTCTGAAAGGAAAAAAGGCCCTGAAGTCGCTAGACTTCAAAATCACTATATCAGCACTCAGGTATATTCTGAAAACAGAGCAAAGAGATCAACTGATCAGAGACAAAAATGGAATTCAGCCAGTCCCAACCAGGACTGGCTGAATACAAACACTTTAGGTGCCACTACAGGAACTACTGGCTCAACAAACCTCTTTAACAGAGACTTATGAAACACGTTATGGATCTTGAATGTAACAGGAAGAGCCAATTGAAAAGAGACCGTATTAAGAATCTCCAAAATCTTGTAAGGTCCAATAAATCTAGGTTTAAACTTTGGAGAAGCCACCGTCATAGAGAAATTCTTTGATGACAACCAAACCATATCACCCACCTTAAACCGGGGACCAATGGTCCCATGCCGGTTGGAAAACCGCTGGGCCTTTTCCTGGGAGAGAGACAACTTATAAACCACTTGGTCCCAAATCTGGTGAATTCTCTCCACCACAGTGTCAACATCTGCGCAGGCAGAAGACTCCACCTGCCCTGAAAAGAATCGAGGATGAAACCCAAAGTTACAAAAAAGGTGACATTAAAGTGGCAGAACTAGCTCTATTATTCAAAGCAAATTCGGCCAAGGGCAAAATGAAACCCAATCATCCTGATCAGCAGAAATAAAACATCTCAAATACAACTCCAAAGTCTGGTTTTGTTATGAATGAGTCACCGTAGGAGGCAAAAACAGAAATACTAGCTAAGTCCAGAAAACCAGAGAAGTTGGCAGCTATCGGATTGCAGACCCCTGAACCCATCAACAACAACTAGCAGTAGCTGTGGGGGGTTCCTACGGTGCCCTAGACCCCTCGAATCTCAGCCGGAGAACTAAATAGCCTAAAGGCAGAAAGGGAAATCTAAACTGCCCCAGAGCAAACCCCAAAGCAATAGGCAGCCCCCAACATATAATGACGGTGAAGCAAGATGAAAAAACACTCACACAGATAGAAAGATAGGCTGAGCAAATGATGGGGCCCAAGCTAACTAAACAGGACAGGATAGGAAAGCTGCTGTCTGCAATCCGCCAAAAACCCTATCAAAACAAGAGCCAACAGGCTGATAGGGAAAAAGTCCCTGAAGACGCTAGGCTTCAAAAAGACTGTATCAGCACTCAGGTATTTTCTGAAGACAGAGCAAAAAGGAATTCAACTCACCCCAGCAGGGAATGGCAGAAATTCAGAAAAACAAGGCAAAACAAAACACAAATGCAAAAAGCAGTGCAGAAAACTTAGCTTTTGAGGAGCAGGAATCAGACTGGTCTCCTAGAATCCCTCAGAGAGATCACCAGCAAGGCAGAAGGGCGTTGGCTGCCTTATATCCAGTCAGCAATTCTCGTCACCCAGTCATCATCATCATACCCAGGTGCTTGGTAATCCGCATCACTACCTTCCTTCACCAGAAGAGGGAGTTCATCAGACCTCAATGGTGAAGGGGAAAATGAACTCACAACAGGTTTGTTCTCTCCATCTGCCAATTGGTCTGAGGGTGAAACGCAGAGAAGGACAACTGAATTCCCAGCTTGGAACAGAAAGTCCTCCAAAATCTAGAAACAAACTGAACTCCTCTGTCAGATACAATGTTCTCAGGAATCCCGTGCAAGCGAACCACCTGTTGCAAAAACAAGGGCACCAACTCTGAGGAAGATGGCAACTTAGGGAGTGGTAAAAGATGGACCATTTTAGAGCATCTATCACAAATCACCCAAATAACAGTCATTCTCTGAGAGACAGGCATATCAGAGACAAAATCCATTGAAATATGGGTCCATGGCCTCCTGGGCACCAGAAAATGCATCAACAACCCACTAGAGCGAGAACAAGGTTTAGACCGGGAGCAAGCCCCACAGGACTGCACAGAATTCCTGACATCATGAGACAAGACGGGCCACCAAAAAGACCGACTCACCAAATCTCTAGTACCAAAAATACCTGGATGACCAGCCAATGCAGAGCAATGAACTTCAGACATCACTCTCTTCCTCCACTGGTCAGGAACATACAACTTTCCACTGGGACAACACTCAGGTTTGTCATCCTGAAACTCTTCCAGAACACGTCTCAAATCGGGCGAGATGGCAGAAAGAACTACCCCCTCACCTAAGATGGTAGTAGGCTTGGTCACAATAGGAGAATCAGCAAAGAAACTCCTAGAGAGGGCGTCTGCCTTGACATTCTTAGTGCCCGGAAGAAAAGAGACCACAAAATCAAAACGTGTGAAAAACAAGGCCCACCTAGCCTGTCTAGGATTCAAGCATTTGGCCGACTCCAGGTAAATCAAATTCTTGTGGTCAGAAAGGACCACGACTTGATGTTTAGCTCCCTCCAACCAATGTCTCCACTCCTCAAATGCCCATTTCATGGCTAACAGTTCCCGATTCCCCACATCATAGTTACGTTCGGATGGGGAGAACTTTCGGGAAAAGAAAGCACAGGAATTCATTTTAGATGTTACAGGATCTTTTTGGGACAAAACAGCTCCTGCACCAATCTCAGAAGCGTCCACCTCTACCTGAAACGGGAGTGAGACATCAGGTTGCCGCAAAACCGGAGCAGAAGTGAACCTTCGCTTCAGCTCCTGAAAAGAAGAAACAGCCTCCGGAGACCAATTCAGCACATCAGCCCCCTTCTTAGTCAAATCAGTCAATGGTTTGGCAATACCAGAAAAATTAGCTATAAATTTACGATAAAAATTAGCAAAACCCAAAAACTTCTGGAGGGCCTTCAAAGAAGTGGGCTGAACCCAATCATAAATGGCCTGTACCTTTGCCGGGTCCATTTCAATAGTTGACGGAGACAAAATAAATCCCAAAAATGAAATCCTCTGTACACCAAAAAGGCATTTCGATCCCTTGACATACAGGGAATTCTCCCTCAAAATCCGGAACACAGTCCGACCATGTTCCACATGAGAGTCCCAATCCTTGGAAAAGATCAAAATATCATCCAGATAGATGATCAAAAATTTATCCACAAAGTCTAGGAAAACATCATTCATGAAGCACTGGAAGACAGAAGGGGCATTAGTGAGCCCAAAAGGCATCACCAGATACTCAAAATGTCCCTTCTGAGTATTAAACGCCATCTTCCATTCATCCCCCTGCTTAATGCGAATAAGATTATACGCCCCCTGAGGTCAAGCTTGGTAAACCAGCAAGCACCTTTAACTCTGGAGAATAGATCAGGGGTAACGGATACTGATATTTAACAGTAATTTTGTTGAGGGAACTATAGTCAATACAAGGCCTTAATGAACCATCTGTCTTGGCAACAAAAAAAAACAGCACCTAAGGGTGAAGAGGATGGTCTAATATGACCCTTCTCCAACAACTCCTTAATATAGGATCGCATAGCCTCGTGCTCGGGTACAGATAAATTGAAAAGTCGACCCTTAGGAAATTTACACCCAGGGCTCAGCTCAATTGCACAGTCATAACTCCTATGAGGAGGCAAAGACACAGACTCATTCTCACTAAATACATCATAAAAATCAGCCAAATAGTCAGGAACATCATGCGACTGGGGAGAGGTGGAGAAAATAGGAGCATCACTAAGGGCACACCGACAACCCCAACCACTCACCACAGACATTTGTTCAACAGGTGGCAACACCTCTCGTGCAGTTTTACGTTCACGCAAATGCCAATCAACCTGAATGGCTAATGATATAGAATCGTCAAGACCAGAGGGAACAGGAAATCCCACCATAGTATCTTTTACGGTTTCTGACAAACCCTTCCGAAAGAGAGCTGCCAAGGCACCATCATTCCAGGTAGTAAGGACCACCCACTTTTGGAATTTTTGACAGTACAACTCTCTAGAATCCTGACCCTGGCTTTTCAGCCTGATCAATAGCATTAGGTTCATCATACAACAACCCCAAGGCCTGAAAAAATGCCTTCACATCAGTCAGAATAGGATCATCAAGTTTCAAAGAAAACGCCCAATCCTGGGGATCTCCGCGCAGCAAAGAGATGACAATTTTAACCTGCTGCGCGGAGCTCCCCGATGAGTTAGGCTTCAAAGCAAAAAATAATTTACAATTATTCTTAAAATTCAGAAATTTAGACCGATCCCCAAAAAACACATCAGGAGTAGGGATCATTGGTTCAGCAGCATGTGAATGAGCAAGATAGGCGGAAATTCCCTGCACTTCAGCAGTAAGCTGCTCCACATGATCAGACAATTGCTTAATCTCCATTGAGAAAAAAATTCCCACTACGGCCTCAGAGAAATAGAGGAAAAAATATACACCAAAAAAAAAAAAAATTCTGACACTTTTTCTTTTTTTTTTTTTTTACAATTCCTTCCTGCTATTTAGCACCCTAGAATCTGTGGTATGGCTGGTGATTCTGTTATGAATGAGTCACCGGAGGAGGAGAAAACAAAAATACAAGCTAAGTCCAGAAAACCGGAGAGGTTGGTAGCTATCGGATTGCAGACCCCTGATCCTATACACCACAAGTAACGGTAGCCGTGGGGGGTTCCTACAGTGCCCTAGACCCCTCGTCACAGCCGGAGAACTACATAAGCCTAAAGAAGGAAAGGGGAAATCTAAACTGCCCCAGAGCAGACCCCAAAGCAATAGACAGCCCCCAACATGTATTGTCGGTGAAAAACAGATGAAAACACAAACACAGACAGAAAGACAGGCTGAGCAAACGATGGGGCCCAACTAACTAGATAGGACAGGACAGAAAAGATGCTGGCTGCAATCCGCAAAAAACCCTACAAAAATGTCCCAACCGTCTGATAGGAAAAAAGGCCCTGAAGTCGCTAGACTTCAAAATCACTATATCAGCACTCAGGTATATTCTGAAAACAGAGGAAAGAGATCAACTGATCAGAGACAAATATGGAATTCAGCCAGTCCCAACCAGGACTGGCTGAATACAAACACTAAGGAAACCAGACAAAATCTCATGGAATAATAGCAGGGCAAAAACTTAGCTTTTAGTAGACAGTGTTGTGAGTTAATTTTCCCCTTCACCGTCGATGTCTGATGAACTCCCTCTTCTGGTGAAGGAAGGTAGTGAGGCTGATTACCAAACACCTGATCTGGTAGATGATGACTGGGTAACAGGAAATTCTGACTGGATATAAGGCAGCCGATGCCCTTCTGAGTCGCTGGTGATTTCTCTGCTGGATTCTTGGAGACCAGTCTGATTCCTGCTTCCCAAAGATAAGTTTTTGCTCTGCTATTGCCTTATTAGTTTTGTTTTGTTTACCTTGTTTTTTGGAGTTCAGCCATCCCCGGTCGGGGGTGTGCTGAGTTCCATTTTTGTCTCTGATCAGTTTGTCTCTTTGCTCTGTCTTCAGAATTTACCTGAGTGCTGATATAGTCTTTTTGAAGTCCTAGCGACTTCAGGGCCTGTTTTTCCTATCAGACGGTTGGGACATTTTTTGGTAGGGTTTTTTACGGATTGCAGACAGCAGCTTTTCTATCCTGTCCTTTTTAGTTAGCTTGGGCCCCATCGTTTGCTCAACCTATCTTTCTATCTGTGTTAGTGTTTTCATCTTGCTTCACCGTCATTATTTGTTGGGGGCTGCCTTTTGCTTTGGGGTCTGCTCTGGGGCAGTTTAGATTTCCCCTTTCTTTCTTTAGGCCTATTTATTTCTCTGGCTGTGATCCAGGGGTCTAGGGCATCGAAGGAACCCCCACGGCTACTGTTAGTTGTTGTGGATAGGATCAGGGGTCTGCAATCCGATAGCTACCAACCTCTCCGGTTTTCTGGACTTAGCTTGTATATTTGTTTTTTCCTCCTTCGGTGACTCATTCATAACAAGACAGGAACTAAGCTGAATGCAAGAGCTCAGAGCAGAAAGGAACACCAGCAGCTCTTCAGGTCGTCGGCTGCCTTATATCCACTCAGAAATTCCAGATGTCCAATCACACTCCGCCTGTTCAGATGACAGGTTCTTCCCATCCCAATCAATTTCACTACCTCTCTTCACCAGCAGAGGGAGTTCATCAGACATCAAAGGTGAAGGGGAGAATGAACTCACAACAGCCTTTCCACACATCCCAGTCCATACACAGAAGGTGTTTCACTGTTCACGTGCTCAGACAAATATGTAGGTATTTACTACCTCAAAGTCAATTATGAGAACTTCTAAAAAAGAACACCTTTTGCCAATTTGTGTGTTAAATATCATAATTTTAAGAGTATAGTCTATTTAGTATTATCTATGTTTAAAATGTTTCATATAGTCAATGGATATATATAGAGAGTTAATACTAAATAGACTATACTTGTAAAATTATGATATTTAACACACAAATTGGCTATTTCATGACCACCTGCCAAGACACACAGCGTGATGCTGTATTCTTTGGTGTTTATGCAAAGCAGTCAAAGTTTACTCCCATTCACATTTGCCTCATTCTGTTTGGTGTACTGGTCAGTCTTTGCTTTTTTGTGGTATTTGCTTTATATACTTTGTCCAGTCTTTTATTTAAACTGACTCAACGCCTATGAAATGTATTTGTAACATATTTACAGTTAAAGTATATACAGTAACATTTGGGTATTCATACATTTTTTGTGTGATGTGTTTGTTGCAACTTTATACCTGATCTACAATTTGGGAACTTTAATTCTAAATATATTAACTTCACTCATGTTTGTAGGAATGAACGAGAAGGATGAGTACAACCCCAAGGACACCGTCCAAACCGTGAAGCAAGGTGGGGGAAACATCATACTTTGGGGATGTATTACTACAAAGGGGACAGGACAACAGCATCGTATTGAAGGGAGAATGGATGGGGTCATGAATCACAAGCTTTTGGCCAACAACCCCTCCCCTCAGGAAGAGCATTGAAGATGGGTTGTGCCTGGGTCTTCTATCATGAGAATGACCCGAAACACACAACGAGGGCAACTAAAGAGTGGCTCCGTAAGAAGCATTTTAATGTCCCAGAGTGGCCTAGCCAGTCTCCAAACCTGAAGCCTATAGAAATTCTTTAGAGGGATCTGAAACTCAATGTTACCCAGTGACAGCCCTGAAACATATAAGATCTGGAGAAGATCTGTATGGAGTAGTGGGCCAAAATCCCTGCTGCAGTGTGTGAAAACTTATTCAAGAACTACAAGAAACATCTGACCTCTGTAATGGCAAACAAAGGTTGCTGTACCAAATATTAAGTTCTGTTTTTCTATTGTATCAAATACTTATTTCATGCAATAAAATGTAAATTAATTATGTAAAAATCACACAATGTGATTTTATGGAATTTTTTTAAGATTATCTCTATCACAGGTGAAGTGTACCTACAATAAAAATTACAGACCTCTCCATTATTCGTAGGTGGGAAAATTTGCAAAATTGTCAGTGTATCAAATACTTGTTTTCCCCACTGTATATGTTTATTTTTCACTTTTTTTAGTTTGCTATGATCTCAAGGCACTGCTAAAAAACATTTTAAATTGTGTTCCCCTTTCTGTAATAAGAAGAACATTGGACTTTTTAAAGTCTTTATTCTCTTGCTTTTTAATTATTTTTTCATGTATTCCATACACTATGCCCACCATTAGGTCTTAAAAAATTTGAGGGGCATTTTCAACCCCGTGCCTGCCTGGGTGTATGTAGGGAGCAAGAGCTGTTGGGTCCTAAGAAGCCCAAACAATCACAAGCAATGGTTATGAAGGGAGGAAACACTGTTAGTTCTTCCTATACTGAATATACAGCACTTGTTCAGAATTGTGTATACAGAGATCAGAAAGTCAGAGATTATAATAAACCATGTCTGCCTTCTCTATGCCTCACAGATGCATGATTTTGTGCAAGCAGCATACTCTGCATTGATATTATAGAATGTCACTGCAGAGTAAAGTGCAGACTACCTTGAAATTTAAAGTCTATGGGCTGCCCGAATATAAAAGATATGCATTTACTTTAAGTCAACTTGTCATTGGCTACAGCAGAACAAAGTGAAGGTTCTGGATTGGCCATCTCAGTCTCCTGACCTCAATATAATCGAGCCACTCTTGTAAGATCTCAAGCGCGCAGTTCATGTTAGACAGCCCAGGAATTTACAGGAACTGGAGGCTTTTTTCCTAGAATAGTGGGCAACTTTACCATCTGAGAAAATAAAGAACCTCCTCCACAACTACCACAAAAGACTTCAAGCTGTCATTGATGTTAGAGGAGGCAATACACAGTATTAAAAAATGGGGTATGTGAACGTTTGATTAGGGTCATTTGGATGTTTTGGGTTGTCATTATGATTTAAAAAGAGAAAACACAGTAGTTTGACAATAAGTGGCTTCATCCAACCACTAACCATGAGTGGAGAAAAAGTTTTGGTGTTATCATTCATATTCTATGAAAAAAGCAAAAATTCTGCTGAGGTATGTAAACTTTTGAGCACAATAGTATATTGCAATAAAAACCTTAGGGTATGCTCATATAGAAATGCCAACATAACACAGGCCTTATCTGTAAAGATTGCTTTTTAATTTTTCCACACGATTAAAAAAATTAAATACTTCATAAAATTAAATATTGAAGGAAAAAAGTGATCAGAGCGATTCTTGTTTATTCTAGTCAACATGACAGTTTTGGAGTCTGGGTGTAGGACCATGGGTGTAGGACCATTCATATCCGAGAGGGCTTCAGTCAATGATTAGTTCTTGTATTAGTAGGGATTCAATAATTAACAGCACTTTTCAGCTTTTATTCCCCCAGTGTATTACAATTTCCACAAAAGTACAGATGACTAGTAAGGTGTTCTAAAAACCTGTAATGAAGAACACAAGGAAACATTAGGGCCCCATTGACTTTTAGTGATGAATTATAGCTAAGCTCAACTTAGAATCAATATGGATCTTTAATGACAGTACAAATACAGCCATTAATGACAAATACTAATCAGTTTTTCAGTAGTTCTTCTATAGGAATGGATCAGTCCGGCTAGCCTTTCATTCTCCACAAACATTATAAAGCCATTGGTTACCTATAACCTGTCACTAATTAGATGGCTGTTCTTCTTTTATTGAGAAAGGAGTGTAAACTGAAACATCGCTATAGCTGAGGTAACGTATTAGGTAACGTATACTGACTTCACTGTCTCTACAAATCTTGTAAACTCTTGTGGGAAAGGAAAATTCCTTGGAAATACATGTGGGTGATTATTTGTCTGTAACCAAAAGCAAGCGTGGAACAACTAGATGAAAATATAATAGAAACACGTCACATAAAGATTTAAGAGACTTTGGAGTTCTGGTACATTGTTCTACTGTTCAGAGTTACAGTTGAAACTAGAAATTTACATACACTATATAAAAAGACACACATGAATGTTTTTCTCAATATCTGTCATGAAATCAGAATAAGTCTTTGCCATGTTAGGTAAGTTAGGATTAGCATAATTATTAATATTTGCCAAATTCCAGAATAATGAGAGGGAGAGAGAATGTTTTAAGACATTTTTATTACTTACTGCAAAATCAAAAGTTTACGTACATTTCATTAGTATTTGGTACCATTGCCCTTAAGCTAAATGACTTGGGAACATCTAAACAAGCCTGGTGCATTTTAGAAACAATTCTGTGGACCAATGAGACTAAAATGGAACTTTTTGGCCACAATGATCAAAAGTATGTATGGAGTAAAAAGGGCACAGAATTTCAGGACAAGAACATCTCACCGTCACCAACCATTAAGCATGGTTGTGGATCAATCATGTTTTGGGGATGAGTTGCAGCCAATGACACTGGGAACATTTCATGGGTAGAAGGAAAAATAGATTCAAAGAAATTTTAACATATTATTGTTACAAATATAACACCATCTGTAAAAAAATTGAAGTTGAAAAAAGGATGGCTTCTACAAATGGATAATGATCCTAAACACACATCAAAATCCATAATAATCTTAATCTTCAAGCTGCTTAACTGTTCACAATAACAGTAAATTTGACCAGGGGTGCACAAACTCTTACATTCCACTGTGTGTGTATATATGCATATATATATACATGTATATATAGCTAATAATATCCAATATATCATATATGTATGCTGCCTTTCATGATCTTTAATCCTGCATTCTCGCAGGAGCTGATTTAATGCCAAGTCATCAATTAGGGTCATTTCTTTTTCCTTTTGCAGTCTGCATAGGGCTTAATGAGCAGTTTTGTGAGAGCTGCAAATTTAAAGACTGAAGAACTTTAATTTTGTTTTTGTCTATATTGATCTTAATACAGCATAAATTATGTATATGCGTCACAAGAAAGCGCAAGAAAATAGAAAACTTTAGCCACCTTCTGCTTAAAATCACTAAAAAGTTTTCTGATATTTAGAACCAAAATACTTTGGTTAAAATCTGTCATTTTTTTGTTTTGTTTTACTCTTGCCATGGATTCAATTGATTGGCTTCTTCTTTTTCTGCGAATTTAATCTTCTATCAGTTATCTATAACAAACATTTGATAGAAAAGCAACCAGAAAAGGTGGATTCTCAGCCGAGAGTTGCAAAGTATGTTATTATTAAAAGATACAATTTCAGGAGACCTGCTGTTTGTCCCATCAAAAGAAAGTGATAATCTCGACATGTAAAGAAGATTATCCATGTATTACATTTTTAAAAATTACAAATATTCAATGACATACGAACATTGAACATAAGAGTGCAGGGCATAATACTTTCCTCTGATATTATAAAATACTTGCTCATTTGAGAACATTATCATGACCTATTTTTAGAAGCTTCTAATGTAGCATATAACGTATTAGACATCAGCACTATTTACAATGTATCACAATCTAAAATTGTAGAAAAAATACATTTTTCTTAGGTGCTAAATATTATACTTTTTCCTAGGTATAACAAAAATAATTATTATCCATGAAAATGAAAAATGATAAACATAAAAAATGATAGCAAGTCAGCAAAGGCTTCAGAATACATTGTATCAAGAGGATTGCAGTTCTGCATATAAAATGACCATTTATACAAAAGTTACACCTGCTGACAGCTAAATAAGCCACCACGTGGTCAAACAAATGAAGTACTTTGGTGTTGAACAGCGTAAAGTCATTTATTTGAAGGCTTCTGACAATGTTTGAATGTAACTACTCCATCCTAAATCATGGTGTTCCTTTTTTTTCATTTTTGTTTTAATAACATAGAAATCAAATATTATGCATTGTCCAATTTATTTTGTATCTGTTATGCTCTACAATAAACATTGTCAATTAAAAGAAATAACTAAAAAAAACAGTGATTTGAACAATGTCAAATAAAAATAATGGTTTAATATAGTTTATTCTCGATTCAATTGAAATGCATTTGGTACACAGATATTTCCACTGGTGTTACTGTCTATGGCATTCATAATTTTGATGTTCTTAAAGTATAGGACAGGAATATTATAGGCTTCAATCCTCAAAGATTTTCACAGTTCCTTTGATCTATCTTTCTCTCCCTAAGGGAGGGCTTAAAATTATTGGTATAGTTAAAGGGGTCTTATATTTGCACTATAATAATGTAAGGCATTGTCTTATTTATTCCCTTCTTTAATGTTGCTGGAAACAAAAAGACCTGGAAAAGATAACTGTTTAGTGACAATACGACTTTAGGCTTGGTGCAACATTATTTATCATGTAACTACTAGCTGCACCACGATACAGCTCTGAAAGCAGAAATAATACATCCGATGCAATTCCAGCATCTCCAGAAAATATTTTATAGGTTCATATCTATGAAAGATGTACCTATTATGATTGTAATTGTCACAAATAAGAACATCATAATAAAAAAATACTTTTTCTTGATGCTATTTTTCAGTTTTAGTTTATATTTTTAATCGTATATTTTGCAGCAACTTTGTGCTGTGGCAACCCTCTAAACGTCTCATCGGTATATATTGGTTTTAACATATTTTTTTCAACTCTTATTATTATAAATGTCAATTTCTAGCATATATTGGCTACACGTAGATTTCAATTTCATTTTAGCAGTGTATATATAGTAAGCTCATTATTTTCAATTTATTATGAGCTATTCCTTACGCCGTTGTTTAAAGGGAGAAATAAGGATTACAGACAACTGAACGTGTTCAGAGAAAAAAAAACTAAACATTGTAAAGAAAAAGATATTTATGTTATTTTAGCTTTTGGACAAAGTGGATGTAAGTAGGAATGGTGTTTCTCGCTGTACATCAGAACACGTGGTTAATATTCCGGTCTTTTGAAATCTTGCCTACAGGCTGACTTTGCCTTTGAGCCGTATTACTTTAAACAGCCATCAGTAGAATTATGCAATCATAAATTGCCAGAGGATTAAATACATTAACTGAATCATTCACTTTGAGTTAGCATTATGCAGATAAATGTGAGTGCAGGCTATCTTTTCCTCAATGTAAAAGTCACATTCTCTTTTCTGGAAAATATGAATATTACAGATATTAAACATTTATTTTTGGACACGTAAACATTTTGATTCTTTCCTGAGTTAATTTAAAATATAATAACATCACATGATATACTTCACATTGGATGAAATTACCACGACTAATCAAGCACTGTATAATCTTTTATTAACTGTCCTCATCATGTTATTGTGATTTATCACATTTTTAAATTAATAATTGCAACATCTATAGGGATAAATCAAAAGTTCTATCTGCGAGGGAAGCCTAGGTTATTGCCTCCAAAGCACATTCTGATGTATTTGGCAAGCAAATAGCGCCACTTGTGTCATTCTACCAGGCAGGTGAAGAAAATTTTGGAAAACAATAGCGCAAAAGCGGTGTAAAAGGTGGATAAGGGTGCTTGGAAATCGCTCACCTGATGGAGTGGTGTGAAACACAACAACTCAAACAGCTTGAAAATGTCAGCTGCTGCAGACCTGCATGTTAATCCAAGGAGAAGAAGCAATGGAAAGATGGGGTTCACCACGCTATGAGGACACGATACAAGGACAATGACATTGCATTGACAATAAACCACACAGAAATATCCGTGGTCCCCTGGTTTCATCTACCAGTTTTTCCTGGCTTCACCTACTAGTATTTTCAGCAGCCTTGTGAACCCCATCTCTCAATAGTTCCTGGTAAAACAACAGACACCTCAGATGAAATCCAAAAACCCTTTGTAAGTCAAAAGGGGCCATCAGAGTTGGTGGCATCTATGGTAAATTTAGAGCGAAATGTCCTACCCAGTGTAAGAAAGCTTTGTTTGAGTTGAAGATCATGGGTCCCAATGACCCAAAGCCCACATCCAAAAGTACACAGGAATGGTTGAAATAGAAAAATGGACTTTTTTAAAAGAGCCAGCAGTCCTGACCTCAATCCCATTGAAAATCTTGGGGTGAGCCAAAATCTGCCACTGGGAAAAAGAACCCTGCAAACATTCAAGAGCTTGAACAAACTGAAAAGGAAGAGTGGGAAAAAATACCAGCTGAGAAGTGCAAGAAACTTAATGATGGCTGCAAGACACATTTGGAGACTGTCATCAATGCCAAAGGGTGTGCAACCAGGTACTAATTAGGTGTGCTTTTATTGCTGCAAATGCTGTTTATTCTATTTCTTCTTTGAAATTCCAACATGTAAGTTGATAAACAATGCTTTATTGTTGCATCACTTTGGACCACTAATTAACAAATCCTGAGGATATAACTTTGGTACATTTCTATTTATATTTCTGAAGGTGCTGTACAGTCTATGAAAGAAATGAAGGGGTGCCAGTAACGATGAGTAATATTGAATAGTGACAGTGAGCTGCTAATTAGTGCTGGGGAAGAGGTGGACTGAGAGGCAGGAGGCCAGTTGTCCTGGAGTGATAATATCATGCAGATTAAACACTGATTGTATTGAAACAGCAAAACACAACTGAGTAAGGGTACCGTTACACCTAGCGACTCACCAGCGATCCCGACCAGCGATATGACGCGGTCAGGATCGCTGGTGAATCGCTAGGTGGTTGCTAGTAAGCTGCCACACAGGCAGATCTCACCAGCGACATCGCTGGGGACGGGGATCGCTACTTACCTGTCAGACGTGGCGATCCTGCGTCCTCCCACCCGGCTCCACGCGTCGCTCGTCGGCGCCACAGGAAGCGCCGCAGGAAGTGGACGACGAGGAATGGTCCAGCAGCTTCTCGCACGATCAGCAATAACCAGGGGGGGAGCCGGTCAGAGGTAAGCATCACATGCAGCGATATCGCTAGCAATATCGCTGCAACGTCACAAAATCGGTGACTTTACAGCGATATTGCTAGCGATATCGCAGTGTGTAACGGGGGCTTAAGGGATACATCACAAAAATCAGGGTCTCTGCTTCTACATTATGGTTCCCTCAGATTGCATAGCAAAAACCTTGTGACAGATTCAATTTAACTGGCTTTTTATATGAATATACTTTATTTGTATATGATTGGAAATACCAATCTGTACACTGTTTCTATATCATCACTGACCAAGAAAAAGAAATCATAAGACCACTATCTCTTCTTGCTTTGTTTAGTAAATCCAAGCACAGATAGCTCAACAAAGGAAACTCTGCATAACAGAAAGTTTGCAGAAACAGTTTGTTTTATATATCTTCTGTAGGTCAATAGGTAAAGATTACAGAAATGAAATCTGACCATTGTATGAGTATATCCATTGTGCATATAATTTTTTGTCTAAGTGTGCCCATAAGGTGATTAAATATCCAATTTAACCTTTGGCTGCTCTTTTATCTCAATCCATTAATTCACACATGTTCTCGGTTTAACATTACATGCTACCAGACTGCTAATCAAGGTACCTGGAAGTTATTACTGCATGATGCACTGACTCAATAACTGGAAGCATAAGGCTACATGGAGAATAAAAGTAAATATTCTCCCTGTAGCTGCTGCTCTGGTAAGTCAGTTAAACAGGATTTAAATGCTATTTATTTGTAGATTAACCCTAACCTAAAAAATAGCTAAAAAAAGGCAAATTGGACCTCATTTCACACAAAACCCCAAAAAAGGGCTGGACAAAATTGTTGGCACCCTCAACTTAATATATGGTTGCACTCCCTTATGAATAAAAAACTGCAATCAATTGCTTCCTATAACCATCAACAAGCTTCTTAAACATTTAAATTGGAATTTTGGACCACTCATCTTTTGCAAAGATCTCTCATATTTGAAAGGTGCCTTCTCAAAATAGCAATTCTAAGATCTCTCCACAGGTGTTCATTGGTATTTAGATATCGACTCATTGCTGGTGAATTCAGAACTCTCCAGAACTTTGTTTACATCCATTTCTCGGTGCATCTTGAAGTATGTTTGGGGTCATTGTCCTGCTGGAAGACCCATGACCTAGAAATTACGTTTTCTGATATTGGGCACTACATTGCGATCCCAAATCCTTTGGTAATTCTCAGATTTCATGATGCCTCGCACACAATGTACCCAGTTCCAGAGGCAGGAAAACATTCCAAAAAAATCTTTGAGCCTTCACCATATTTGAGTGTAGGTGCTGTGTTCTTTTCTTTGCAGTCATCATTCCATTTTTGGTAAACAGTAGCATGATGTGCTTTACCAAAAAGCTCTATTTTGGTCTCATGTGTCAACAAGACGCTTTGCAAGAAGGGTTTTGGCTTACTCATGTACATTTTGCCAAACTGCACTCTAAGATTCTTATGTCTCTGTGTCAGCAGTGGGGTCCTCCTGGATCTCCTGCCATAGCATTTCATTTCATTCAAATTTTGATGGAGATTTTGCATAAACACTAATGCATCCTGAGCCTGCATAACAGCTTGAATTTTTTTGGAACTTGATTGGGGTTTCTTATCTATCTTATGGACTATCCTGCGTTATAACCTTTCAACAATTTTTCTCTGTCCATGACCAGGGAATTAGATACAGTGCCAAGGGTTCTAAACTTCTTGATTATGTTGTGCACTGTGGACAAAGAAACATAAAGATCTCTGAAGATGGACTTGCAGCCTTGAGATTGATTATCTTCTTCAACAGTTTTGGTTCTCATGTCCTCAGACAGTTCTCTTCGCCTCCTTATGTTCTTCATGCCCAGCATGAGACACACAGACACGCAATGCGAAGATTAAGTCAACTTTTCCCCTTTTCATCTGGTTTCAGGTGTGATTTTCATATTGCCCTGACCTGTTACTTACCACATGTTAATTTGAGCAAGCATCACATGCTTGAAACAAAGTTGTTTACCCATATTTTTGGAAAGGTGACAACAATTTTGTCTTGCCCATTTTTGTTTTTTTGTTGTGAAAATATGACCAATTTGCATTTTTTTCAGTTTTTTTGTGTTTTGCAATACACAAAGGAAATATAAATAAATATAACAAAGCATGTGTAATTGTAATAAGTTTCTGGGAGAGATACTTTATTTTCTGGAACAATTTCAAGGGTGCCAACAGTTTAAATCATGACTATATATATATATACAGTACAGACCAAAAGTTTGGACACACTTTCTCATTCAAAGAGTTTTCTTTATTTTCATGACTATGAAAATTGTAGATTCACTCTGAAGGCATCAAAGCTATGAATTAACACATGTGGAATTATATAATTAGCAAAAAAGTGTGAAACAACTGAAAATATGTCTTATATTCTAGGTTCTTCAAAGTAGCCACCTTTTGCTTTGATTACTGCTTTGCACACTCTGGGCATTCTCTTGATGAGCTTCAAGAGATAGTCACCGGAAATGGTCTTCCAACAGTCTTGAAGGAGTTCCCAGAGATGCATAGCACTTGTTGGCCCTTTTGCTTTCTCTCTGCAGTCAAGCTCACCCCAAAGCATCTCGATTGGGTTCATGTCTGGTGACTGTGGAGGCCAGGTCATCTGGCTTAGCACCCCATCACTCTCCTTCTTGGTCAAATAGCCTTACACAGCCTGGACGTGTGTTTGAGGTCATTGTCCTGTTGAAAAATAAATGATGGTCCAACTAAATGCAAACCGGATGGAATAGCATGCCGCTGCAAGATGCTGTGGTAGCCATGGTGGTTCAGTATGCCTTCAATCTTGAATAAATCCCCAACAGTGTCATCAGCAAAGCACCCCCACACCATCACACCTCCTCCTCCATGCTTCACGGTGGGAACCAGGCATGTAGAGTCAATCCGTTCACCTTTTCTGCGTCGCACAAAGACACGGTGGTTGGAACCAAAGATCTCAAACTTGGACTCATCAGACCATAGCACAGATTTCCACTGGTCTAATGTCCATTCCTTGTGTTCTTTAGCCCAAACAAGTCTCTTCTGCTTGTTGCCTGTCCTTAGCAGTGGTTTCCTAGCAGCTATTTTACCATGAAGGCCTGCTGCACAAAGTCTCCTCTTAATAGTTGTTGTAGAGATGTGCCTGCTGCTAGAACTCTGTGTGGCATTGACCAGGTCTCTAATCTGAGCTGCTGTTAACCTGCGATTTCTGAGGCTCGTGACTTGGATGAACTTATCCTCCGCAGCAGAGGTGACTCTTGGTATTCATTTCCTGGGGCGGTCCTCATGTGAGCCAGTTACTTTGTAGCGCTTGATGGTTTTTGCCACTACACTTGGGGACACTTTCCAAGTTTTCCCAATTTTTCAGACTGATTGACCTTCATTTCTTAAAGTAATGATGGCCACTCGTTTTTCTTTACTTAGCTGCTTTTTTCTTGCCATAATACAAATTCTAACAGTCTATTCAGTAGGACTATCAGCTGTGTATCTACCAGACTTCTGCACAACACAACTGATGGTCCCAACCCCATTTATAAGGCAAGAAATCCCACTTATTAAACCTGACAGGGCACACCTGTGAAGTGAAAACCATTTCCGGTGACTACCTCTTGAAGCTCATCAAGAGAATGCCAAGAGTGTGCAAAGCAGTAATCAAAGCAAAAGGTGGCTACTTTGAAGAACCTAGAATATAAGACATATTTTCAGTTGTTTCACACTTTTTTGTTAATTATATAATTCCACATGTGTTAATTCATAGTTTTGATGCCTTCAGAGTAAATCTACAATTTTCATAGTCATGAAAATAAAGAAAGCTTTTTGAATGAGAAGGTGTGTCCAAACTTTTGGTCTGTACTATATATATATATACTATATATATATATATATATATATACACAGGGTCGGACTGGGGTGCCTAGGGCCCACCAGGGGAATTGACTCTAGGGGCCCACCCTATGGCTACCATAAACGGTTTTATTACGTGTTAATTTTTTGGCCTCTCCCACTAAAACGTGTGCCTGTTAGCAAGCTGCACAGTGTGCAAAAGAGAACGCTCTCAACCACCTATATATTGTACACTCTTAGCCTCCTATATATCGTACAGACCGCACTCTCAGCCTCCTATATATCGTACAGACCGCACTCTCAGCCTCCTATATATCATACAGACCATACTCTCAGCCTCCTATATATCGTACAGACCGCACTCTCAGCCTCCTATATATCGTACAGACTGCACTCTCAGCCTCCTACATATCGTACACACTGCACTCTCAGTCTCCTATATATCGTACAGACCGCACTCTCAGCCTCCTATATATCGTACAGACCGCACTCTCAGCCTCCTATATATTGTACAGATCACACTCTCAGCCTCCTATATATCGTACAGACCGCACTCTCAGCCTTCTATATATCGTACAGACCGCACTCTCAGCCTCCTATATATCGTACAGACCGCACTCTCAGACTCCTACATATCGTACAGACTGCACTCTCAGCCTCCTACATATCGTACAGACTGCACTCTCAGCCTCCTATATATCATACAGACCGCACTCTCAGTCTCCTATATATCGTACAGACCGCACTCTCAGCCTCCTATATATCGTACAGACCGCACTCTCAGCCTCCTATATATTGTACAGATCACAATCTCAGCCTCCTATATATCATACAGACCGCACTCTCAGCCTTCTATATATCGTACAGACCGCACTCTCAGCCTCCTATATATCGTACAGACCGCACTCTCAGCCTCCTATATATCGTACAGACTGCACTCTCAGCCTCTTTTATATCGTACAGACCACACTTTCAGCCTCCTATATATCGTACAGACTGCACTCTCAGACTCCTATATATCGTACAGACTGTACTCTTGGCATCCTGTAGCACATACAGACCGCACTCTCGGTCTCCTATAGCAGACACTTTCTATAAGAGGCTGAAAGTGTGGTATTACAGTATATAGGATGCCGATATTGCGGTATGTACTGCATATTGGCCTCGTATATGACATACAGGCTATCGGCCTCCTATAAGACATACAGACTATCGGCCTCCTGTTAGGCCTCCTATGAGACATACAGACTGTCGGCCTCCTATTAGGCCCCCTATAAGACATACAGACTGTCGGCCTCCTATGAGACATACAGACTGTCGGCCTCCTATAAGACATACAGACTCTTAGATACTGTAAAGACCACATTCTCTGCCTATGTACAGCATACAGGAGGATGATAGTGTGGTCTGTATGGTCGGTATACAGGCCTCATATGACATATTAGGCCATACAGTATAAGAGTGTGGTGTGTGTGTATCTTATATAGGAGGCACTGACAGAGATTGTGATCTGTGATGCTGCATCATGTCATGTGTATGAGCAGGGCCGGTTTTAGGCAAAGTGTGGCCCTAGGCAAAGTTTAAAATGGGGCCCCAAATGCTAACATATTGCACACCACACAGAAGCATTTCGATTGTATTTACATGCGCTGAGTTAAGGCCGCTAAATGAGTGTGATCTACAATATTGAGGTCGTTCAACCCTTGTTTCCCGGCCTCTTTCCACCATCTGAGAAAGAATGATGGGGACAGAACGATCACTAATGGATCACTAACAGATCACCATACAGTATCATGTTATCAGCAGCACATCTACAGTTTACACCCCATAGAGCATAATGCAGCCACCCCATAGAATATAATGCAGCCCCCCTCTTATAGTATAATGCAGCCACCCCTTAGAGCATAATGTAGCCACCTCACAGAATACAGTGTAACCCCCCATAGAATATAGTGCAGCCCCCATCATATAGCCATATAACCACTTATATGGTACGATGTAGCCCCTCCATAGAATACAATGTAGCCCTCCTCATATAGTATAATGCAGCCCCAATAGAATATAATGTAGCCCCCTCATAAAGTATAATAAAGCCCCCATACAATATAATCTAGCCCCCCATAAGATATAATGCAGCCCCCTATAGAATACAATGTAGCCTCCTCATATAGTATAATGAAGCCCCTTCATAGCGTATGATGCGATCACCCCCCATAGAATATAATAAAGATAATACAGCCCCCCATAGAATATAATGTAGCCCCGAATAGAATAGAATACAGCCCACCTCCCCATAGACTATAATGTAGCCCCCATATTATAAATCACAGCCTCCCCCATAGAATATAATGTATAATGTGCCCCCATGGTATATAACACAGCCACATAGTATATAGCACAGCCACAAAGTGTATAACACAGCCCACATAGTATATAACACAGCCCCACATGGTATATACCACAGCCCCACATGGTATACAGCACAGCCCAATGGTATACAGCACAGCCCCCCATTGGTATACAGCACAGCCCCCCATTGGTATACAGAAAAACACCATGGTATACAGCACAATCCCACATGGTATAAAGCACAGGCCCATGGTATACAGCACAGCCCCACATGGTATATAGCACAGCATCACATGGTATACAGCACAGCCCCACATGGTATACAGCACAGCCCCACATGATATACAGCACAGCCCCACATAGTATATAGCACAGCACCACATGGTATACAGCACAGCCCCACATGGTAAACAGTACAGCACCACATTGGTATACAGCACAGACCCCCATTGGTATACAGCACAGCCACACGTGGTATACAGCACAGCCCCCCATTGGTATACAGCACAGCACCATGGTATACAGCACAGACCCACATGCAGTGGCGTAACTACAAAGTTATGGGCCCCGGTGCAAACTTTCAAATGGGTCCCCCATGCCAAAATACATGCACATCTCTGCTCCGCACACCTCGTACCACGTGGCTCCGCTCCGTACACACGTGGCTCTGCTCCGTACACACACAACTCCTCTCTATACACATGCGGCTCCGCTCCGCACGCCTCGTACACATAGGCGGCTCCGCTCTGTATGCCTCGTACATATAGGCGGCTCCACTCCGTATGCCTCGTACATATAGGCGGCTCCGCTCCGTACGCCTCGTACACATAGGCGGCTCCGCTAGGTACGCCTCGCACACATAGGTGGCTCCGCTCCGTACGCCTCGTACACACGCGGCTCCGCTCCGTACGCTTCGTACACATAGGCGGCTCCGCTCTGTATGCCTCATACACACGCGGCTCTGCTCCGTACACCTCGTACACACGCGGCTCCGCTCTCCTTTTACACACCACGGCTCCGCTCACCTCGTACACACACAGCTCTGCTACATCCACACTGTAAGCCCCTCCTGTCCCCACACAGAAACTTCACCTCATCCAGCCACCAAATGATATACAGCACTGCCCCATGGTATACAGGGCAGGCCCGCAGGACAGAGAGAGCCTGAAGAGAAGAGAGTGAGACTGTGGCATACTCACTCATCACACCACACAGCCGGCAGGACAGCGAGAGCCAGCAGAGCAGAACTGAGCCTGAGGTCATGGACAGGACACAGACTACACTACTCACCACACAGCTGGAGCCAGCAGTACAGAGTGGGAGGCTAGGAGCAGCCAGGAGAGCAGAGGTGTCACACGATTAGCCAGCCAGACAGCCAGCAGCAGAGCAGGAGGAAAGGAGAGCAGGGGCATCACCGCCCATAAAGAACAGCAGAACGCAAGGGCCTTCCGTGGAGTGGAGCCAGCCAGGGTCGCCCGAAGCCATGTCAGAGAGAAGCTGGCATGTACGCGCGTGCGACTCTGCAGAGTCTGGGACGCGCTCTTAAAGGGCCCACGCTTTTAAATTGGCTGCATTTTTAAAGGGCTCAGCGACCTATTTTCCCTCTCATCGGGGCCTACCGGGCATTTCCCCATTACCCCGCCAGGCCAGACCGAGCCTGTATATATATATATATATATATATATATACAGTCAAGATTGAAAATGTATATATGTACTTATATATTCATATATATGTATATATGAATGTATATTTATATAATGCAGTTTATCAACATATACTTGAGCTTCAATTCCACAGTAAACATTTAGGTGTCATGTTAATAATTTTAACGTGTATAGGAAATAAAAGATATATAGATATAGCGTTCTGCAACAGTCAATTGTAAATACAGAATTATTACATATGAAACAACCCTTTGCAACCCTCTGTTTAGATTTGTGCTTCAGAAGTGTATACATTAGTTAGGGTAGCTATCACACCAAAAGCAGAAAAGTAGCATGTTTACATCTCTACAATACCTTTTTGCCTATTGTTGATCTGTAAGAATCACTAATGGCTTCTTGGAGATGTCATTATAAAAACATGTTTCCAAAGAAAACCCAGTTTTGTGTAAAAGTTAGTATGAGATTTT
This sequence comes from Dendrobates tinctorius, assembly GCF_039654945.1. Lineage (NCBI taxonomy): Eukaryota > Metazoa > Chordata > Amphibia > Anura > Dendrobatidae > Dendrobates > Dendrobates tinctorius. Next base: position 13,533,468 of record NW_027361750.1, on the reverse strand, counting down.
TCCTTTGTTTACTCTAAGCATATGTCAAGAGAACTGCAGTGATTAGTGGTCACGGCTATAATTGGCTCAGCAGGAATAGTTGCAACAGCAGGAAGTTTTTGAAAAATATCATTATAGCTGACTATTTTGCGCTGTTATTTTCCACAGACATAATATATTCTTAACTAGGTGTGTTATAGTAAATATTTTCTCTCCATGAATTTTATTTTATCTACCCAAAATTGCCAAGCTTTAGATTATTTACACAATTACAGTGCATGTGCTAGAAAAGAAAGAATTCACCTTCAAAAATAAACCTTTGCTGTTAGAAAAAATAAATATACCAGAGAATGTAAAATGAGAAATAAATTGTCTTCTTTCCAAAAATAATTTGGAAATACTCTAAAAAAGTATTTTAATTAAAGGACAAACAAAGAGCAATAATTCATACTCATCTGATAATTTCCAGCACTGCTGCCCCAGTGGTCCCCGATAATCTTTTTCTAGCCCATCAGTTACTACTTTTGCAAGTGGCCACTGCAACCAATCACTGGATTTACTGATAATGGTAGTATGGTTGTCACACAACTGCTGAGGCCAGTGATTGGCTGGATCAGTAATATATGCACAATCAGTATCTCATCAAAATTGAGCAAAACTTTTCCTGCCTTTTGTAAATGCTTAAATATCCATAAAAACCTCTTTATACACTTGTTTGCTTGGTACGTTCACTAGTTAGCGAGCATAAAGAGCAATTACAAAGAGTATCTTTCTCTTTCTAGAAGACAGTGCCATGTGCATATCTCACTCATTTAAAAGCACACTGGTTAATGTTTAATTTCCACTTTGGTGGTGTTAGTGTAAGGGGTGTACCGGGACTATGTAATACCCCACTCTCTTCTTCCTTAGTGTTATAACAATGTACATAATATAATGTATATATTTTTTATTTCATGTACCTGTTATTAGGGAGAGTGTAGTGTTCATTTTTGGCCACTAGATGCGGGCATTTTAGTATATTTAGAAGGAATAAGTGTTCCACACTGTAGATAGTTAAATATAGGAGGGGTCAGCTGCAGCTAAGAGAGGGAGAACTTCCTCAAAGGAGTTAGATGGGCCAGGGTGCCCAAACCACCTGCACAGGCTTAAGTGTCCAGAATGACAGCAGTGACCACGCAACGTTTGTTAAGGAAGAAGCTTAGCCATCCGCAACACCAGGTCAGAATAGCAGCAGGCCAGATCAGCAGTGGACCACAGCAGTCTTGGAACTGAAGCTTAAGACAGAAACAGTGGCAGAACGGGGACTCAGGTGACTCCATAATGTGGCAACTTATCGCATAGGCTGATGCCCTCAGATCTGAGGCAAAACAGTTGAGGGAACTCCCAGATACAGCGAGTTTGGACCAGGAGGATGCTGCGTCACTGCAGGAGACAGTACAGAAGGGCAGCTCACTCACCATGTGGCAGCTGACTTTGGAGGCTGATATTCTCAGGTCTGGGGTGAAACAGACCAGGGATTATCTAACTGTAGCAGAGCTGAACAGGGAGGATGCTGAGGAACCGTACGATACGGTCCAACCCGGGTATGTGCTGTGTGACAGAGAGAGAAAAACAGGGAAAGAGGAAGAAATGTACAATGGGGAACCTGTTGTTAATGCTGTGAAGAATATGGATGTGCTGCGTAAAGACATCAGTAAAGTTCATTTGAAAGTTGAAATGGACAGTGTCTCTATTTATGCAGAACCATCTATAGGGAGCCTTTAGCAAAACAGAGAGGACCCTGATGGCGCACAAGATGGAGCCACAGGAATGCAAAGTAATGGACACTGTTTTCATGTGATGGGAGGCCAGGGCACAAATACATCAGAGTCCTCGGCCACGACTACGGCCCTGGCCCTCCCTCACATTAGATGACAGCAATTGAACAACCTCATCTTATTTTTGGGGACTCTTTTAGGCTAAGTGCACACGTACCGGAACTCTCGCGGAAATTACCGTGAGAATTCCGGAATTCCAGTCCGCGGGAAAATCGCATTTTAAATTCCCGCGATTTTCCCGCTGAAAAACTAGCATTTTGCAAGCGTAATTAGCTTGCAAAATGCTAGCGTTTTCCAAGCAATCTGTAGCATCGCTTGGAGAACTGATTGACAAGTTGGTCACACTCGTCAAACATAGTGTTTGACGAGTGTGACCAACTTTTTACTACTGAGGCCGCCTATGCAGCATCAGTAGTAAAATATAGAATGTAAAAAAAAATAAAAAATGGTTTTATTCTCACCCTCCGACGTCCCGCGCATCCGTTCCCAGTAATCCTTTGCGAAAATGCCCGCGATGACGTCAGTTCTCGCGGGATCGCGACGTCTCGCGGTAATTCGCGATGACGTCGCTCGAATGACCGCGAGACTTCGCGATCCCGCGAGAACGGACGTCATCGCGAGCATTTTCGCAAAGGACTACTGGGACCGGAGTGTGAAGAGAAGCGGGAAGGCTGCGCGGGACGTCGGAGGGTGAGAATAACAATATTTTTTATTTTAAATTCTATTTTTTACAGGGATATGGTATCCAAAGCCCGGAGGACAGTCTCCTCTCCTCCGGACCGTGGGTTCCATCCGCAATTGTTCTGCTTACTTTCCGCATGGTGTGCACAGCCACATGCGGGAAATAAGCGGAACAATGCATTCCTATGGGTGCGGGATCGACGCGATTCCGCAAATTAATGAGCATGCTGCGGTTTTTACCGCGAAGCGATTCCGCCGCGGTAAAAACCGCAGCATTAGCACAGCATTGCGGAATCCCATAGGAATGCATGGGATGCTTATTTTTCACGTTTTCGCGGCAAAATCGCGCGGTTAAAACCGCCGCGGAAACGCGAAAAAAATGCAACGTGTGAACTCAGCCTTACAGTTTTTTTTTAAGGAATTAATGCAGCTGAATACATAAATGGCGTGGGATGGTGGGTGAATATTAGCAACAATTAAAATGGGCATCACTATTATGATGCCACTGTGTTTACTAAGTAAGTACCCTATGTTATTTATACAGTATGCACTATTGTTTTTACAGCAGGGTATATGTTGATTTTGCTTTTATGTTAGGTTTTGACTGTTTAATGGCCAGTGTGAACATGCTTCTACACATTGCATGTATACCAACTGTAAAGCAGCGGTGTCCACGCTGTGCAACTATGAGGCAGTGACCCAGCAAGTTCAAAGCAGAAAGGTTTTTAATGTCCAACAAAACTCACTCAGTGCACAGCACACTGTATCTTCCAGATCGCAGCCGGGTAAACAAAACACCAATCCAGGGCAGTTGCCGTGAGCGACGTACTGCCGGGTATGCAGGGAGGGCTGCCAGTACCTTTGGCTCCGCTGGCCCTGTGTTAACTCACACAGGGCATGCTCTGCAGATGACCTGCTCTGTTTCCTCACCAGAGCAACACTGACCAAATCAACCCTCCCAGCAGAGTTTTTTATTCCTTTTCCAACCTGTGGCCATAGGCCACTCATAAGACCTGGGCTGGAGGAAACGGACCAGACCCCACTATCTTCCTGCAGTCCGTTTAAAAAATCTAATACATTTCAGAGCACATCCTGTGGGACACATAGCGACCCTCACACTGCCTCACACAAGTTATACTCCAGTTCATTTCCTTCAATTTTGCTTTAAGTTCTTGCACTCAATGCACATGGCTTCCCTTTTCTTTGAGCTGAGCATTACATTTATATAGCTTTGCATTGCTGGGTGACCAAAGTCAAGCCCCAGTCCTGCTCGACCCTTAAACACATTGAGGTCATTTTTGACTCACGGTAAGGTTTTAATACCAGACGTTAGGGCTATCCTGACTGAGTACACCTTGATGCTGATGCGATAGCTTTTACAATTTTTTTAAATAAAAAAAAGTGTTTACTAAGTAGTACCTATGTTATTTATTTGCACGATTGCTTTTTACGTCCTGATAGCAGGGTATATGTTCATTTTATTTCTATATTAGGCGTTGTTTATCATAGAATCATAGAATCGTAGAGTTGGAAGGGACCTCCTGGGCCATCTGGTCCAACCCCCTGCTCAAAGCAGGATTCGCTAAATCATCCCAGTTAGATGTCTGTCCAGCCTCTGTTTGAAGACTTCCATTGAAGGAGAACTCACCACTTCTCGTGGCAGCCTGTTCCACTCATTGATCACTCTAACTGTCAAAAAGTTTTTTCTAATATCTAATCTGTGTCTCCTCCCATTCAGCTTCATCCCATTGCTTCTAGTCTTTCCTTGTGCAAATGAGAATAAAGTTGATCCTTCTACAATGTGACAGCCCTTTAGATATTTGTAGACAGCTATTAAGTCTCCTCTCAGTCTTCTCTTTTGCAAACTAAACATTCCCAAATCCTGCAACCTTTCCTCATTATTATGGTGCCTGATCTTGCTACTCAGAGTAGAACCCTATAGCAGTTATATTTTGGTAGTTTAAAGTTTGAAACAATTTTTTTCAGAAAGTGCAAACAATTTCTATGCCTATCAGCCATAGTATAGATAAAACTTCTTGGGCTTTTCTGCTCATCTTATCCCAAGTAGCTTAACATGAAGCTTGTTGACCCTACTGCAAAATCTGAAATAAAGGACCTAACTATCTCAAGTGTTCAACAGTATTGGTCTTGTTATTTGGGCCAAAGGGACCTCTTCAGCTCTCCTTTCCCCTTACTAGTCTCCAGGGCCTTAGTGTGACAGCATCCTTAGCACCCACCATAATTTCATCCCTTCTACTCCACTTCCTACTCACACTGCCCAAAGCAAAAGTCAGATGCCTTGGACATCGCTTCTTCTGGATTCACTATTCTCATCACAGAGAGCCGATAGCATTAAAGTGATAGCGTTAAAAATGTAGCTTGTATAACACTAAACACTAACTCCACTGAACAGAACTCAGAAATAAGTGACTGTAGCACTATAACCAGTGCCCCTGCATGGTGTCCCCTTTTCCTTGTATGCAGGGACGCTGACTTACTGACCACCCCGGCCTGCAGTGCGCTCCCTGGAGTGCTCCTTGCCTCCTTCCTCCCCTGTGCATGCCGCAATGTGTCCCAGTGGTGTGTGTAGGATGCGCTTCAGCGCGCTCCACTGTTCTTAAAGGGGCAATGCGCACATGGTAATTGTTCCAACAACTGCTGGGAAGCATTTTGTTAACTATTTGTTCACCAGCAAGGTGTCTACCAGCTAATAGCTGTGAGAAATATTGTATAAAAGGCACCCTCCCCTATTGGGAGGTGTCTAAACCTCCCTATAGCTTTGTTAGATGGTACTTTTTTCGCTGAGCAAATTTGATTCATATGTACTTGTTATATCTACCGAGCCTGTAATTGGGGCTCTGTGACGTACATTTTATTTTATTCTTTGGTGTATGGCAAGTTGCTTGAGAAAAAAAGCTTTCAATTTGTCTTATTCCTAACGTAGAAAAATAATATATGCACAATGATAGCATGTATCATAAACTGTAAAGTAATAATTGCATACATCAATTTAATTCATATAAATTGAACATGTATCTATGTTTTAATATGGACACCTGATACCCAGGACATTGTCACGGTATAAGGCTGAAAATAACCTGTGTCTTTTCTCAGCATTCCTATGTAGGAATTGATTTTCACCTTTGTAAATCTTAATATGCAAAACATCTAGCAATTATTGCCCTTATAGGAACTAAATATTTTTTGTCACATACTGACCAGAAATGATGGCTCATTGATATAAAGTGTGGGTCTGTGCTCTGATGACTTTGATGACCTAGTGATTTTTGCTGACCTGGTTACTTAGGGTCATTCTAAAGCTCTTGACAAATTGTATTAAAGTGATATGGATGAGTAATTTTCCCCTTTGGAGGGACAGCAATCATTGCTACCTAGGAGTGAACATTGAGTTTTTTTCTAATGAAGGGTGCATGGCTCCTAAACATGTTCAATATTCATTAATATTAACATTTTTCAAATGTCCAGCATTC